>NW_003303754.1:4302579-4369530 GCF_000142945.1 Phytophthora infestans T30-4
CAGTGAAGTGGATCCAAGCGACCTGGATCCGGATGAGTGTACCCATAATAGGGTGACCATAATGATTACGTCATGGATCCGGTGGATCTGAAGATAACACAGCTGGGATGATGGGTCAAGGGAAGAAGGGACATGCAGCCGAGCCTGGTAAGGGATTTAGCAGGTGAAAGACATAGAAGGTAGAAATCCAGGCAGGTATAGGCTTAAATATCAATACAGACTTCTATTTGCACGATAACACGCAAGTGTCTTCCTGCCCTCAAGAACCGGAACTACATTGGCCGTACGAGCTCGGAGAAGGTTGGGAATTGCGAACCTAGTGTTGGTAGTGATAGCTGGATACTACATTGGCCAGATCCTACAACCTAGTGAGCTTTTCCTATACACGTGCAGATCCAACAGGCTAACCGAATTACTACTTGGTCGGTTACACCCTAGAAGATCTCAACTCTCAAGATCCCGTCACAGGAGGCGGCAAGTACGACGCAAAGGAAAACACAAAGGCAAGGGAACACACCCGCAAGGCAACCCTACGGCCAGATCCACGATCTAGGCCCCGGATCCATAAGCTCGAATATTCGCTTAGGATACTGAACCATCCACGGACGCAGAGTGAAGATTTTCCACTGCTGCTCCACCCCATCCCCACGTCTCGCCAAGACACTCAAGCTTCACCACTTGAACTCTTCGGAAGTTACCGAGAGAGCAGATCCCGCCCTACCGACGGGTACACAAGGTGAGGAAAGTTCAGCAGAACACGGATCATCGGGGGACCCCCTCCGTTAGTCGGTGTCTGGGCGCAGTTGGTAAGTTGTATCTGGCAATCTCGCAGATTTTGCTGATCCCGCTACACCACATCAGCGTCGTAAATCGCGACCAGGTTTTCCCCTACCCCATAAGAGGCCCAGTTGACAAAACTTTTCGATATCCGCCAAGTATATATAAACGTGTATATCATTGCCAACTACCAATCATTCCGAAAGTGAGGGGGCGAACCAGCGAGAACAGTATGGAAGCCACGGGCGCGGGCCATTGCGCGTCAAATGCAGCCGGTGCTAAAGGCTTGGGGAGACCGCGAAGCGACCACTCCGAGCCTCAGTGTATCGTGTGTAGCGATGAGGAGTGGATAGATTCAACCGATGAGTCGTTGGCCACTTCCAGCACAGTACACACCGATTCGAGCGACTCCACACCGCAAACAACAGAGCCCCCCCCCTTCAGCGCCCTCAATTTGATTCTTGGGAAGACCTGGAGGGCTATCTTCAACAGTATTCGAAGGAAACATATTAGGTACACTTGACTGTATTTGTTATCGTTGCTAGCCAGGATTCGCATTACAAGTGGCATAACTACTGATGGATTGTTTGTTTATTGTGTCTAAATAGTGTTTTAGCGTCCGGACGAGCAACAAAGTCGAGGTCCGGAACAAAAAAACCCCAGCAAATTCCGGTTCGAAGCAACCAATTCTTCCGGATGAATGGATTTACTACGGCAAGACATTGGTATGTACCCATGCTGGTAAGTACAAGGCATGAGGACAGGGGAAGAGGAAGCGACAACAGTCGAGGTCTATTGAATGCGATGTGCAGGTGCGTTATACGAGTTGGGTCTGAGTTGGGTACCATTGTATCAGTTGGGTGTAATTTGGGTGGTTGATTGTCTAAAGGCATGCATGTGCTGTGTACGTAGATTAATGCTTGCGTGCAAGCTGTCGATGCTACGGTACCTACATTTTCGCTACGGATTACTTCGACGCGCTTGAAGCATAATCATCCTCTTCACAAGCACACATTTGAGCTGTATCGATATAATCGAACAGCGCTGGAACCAGAGGTCGTTGGGACTATGAGTGAGCTGCTGAAGGCTGGCGCCAAGAAGAAGCGTTTATTGCAGTACATTTACGAGAAGTCCAGCTGCGCTCCGACTACCCGAGATGTTTATAACCTCGTGAGGAAGCTCAAGTACCAGGATCATGCTGCCTCAACTAGTGCCAAACGGCTCAAACAGTGGATGCACGAATTTTCGCAGAAGTCAGGAAACGTCGATCGCATCTTCGTGGACTGTGTTCACAATAAGGTCTAGTTGTTTATCTCGAAGTTTTCTAACATAGTTTTATTCGTAGGCCATTGCGACATGTATTACTATGCTGACTGCGCACAAGAGGGAGCTCTCTCAGCGGTTTCCGGAGGCTCTGATGACCGACGCAACACATGGAGCAAATGTATCAAAGTATCATCTTATTTGGATACAGTTCAAGCTGAAGCTCAGAAACTGATCATGATAATAGCCGGCGAGATTCGCCCAAGCTGCCGCTTGACAATTTACGATCCTGGACTAGGTGTACAGACAGACATTTACAATTGTGGGGTGTATGTGCTCCTGGTGTTTGAGCTATTGTGCGGTGCTGAGCAACTTGGGTATCTGGACGGAACATTACATTATCTGCATACCGCTACTTATCGAAGCGTAAGGAACCAATTGTACAGCAACTTGTATGTGCTCAGCGTTCAATACACCACTAATTTGTTTTGTTTAGAGTGATGTTGTTTTTCTTTGTATTGGTTGGAGAGGATAACATGAAAATCTAACGCTCTAACTTCGCCCCCGAAGTCGTTCAACTTCGGACTTTGACATGGCGCGCACATTCTTAAGTGTGTCTTTCCGGCTATACACGATTGATGTATACAATTTTGCACTGGCTTCTTGAGTTGGGCGCGTAGTTGGGAGCAGGATGGGGGTTTGTTGGGCACGAGCTGGGCTCGTATTAGGCGAGCTGTGTTCAGTTGGTTGCAGCAGCCTCGTCCCATATTTTCCAGTTGGGTGGGGGCACGCTACCGAGCCCGGAAATAGACGTGAAAAACTGTGCGAATGCGGTTTTTATTTTGTGCGGGTCCGGTGCACTGAAAGAGTCGGTGTGCAGATGTTTACTTCAACATGACAACGAATAAATTCGGGCCTCGCTGTAAAAATATAGTTCATGGTGTGGTCTACATACCTTTAGTATCCTTCGAATTTTTGAAAACTAAAAAACTAATGACATTCGGTTAGCGGGAGGGTCTCGGACTGGCGCCGCGTATGATGGTACGTGCCCTATAATTCAGTGCTAAGTGGTGAATGCGCTGAAGTGCCTCTGCGCGTAAGGTTAACAGTCTGTGATTTCATTTGCGAATCAGCCGGATCTCCCGCCATTTTCTGGCCGCCGCCTGAAGGAAGTTCCTCCGAGACTGTTGTTGCAATCAACTATCGGCGACGCAGACCGATTGATAGCAGAAGACCCGGATGGTGATAAATCGCGTCGTGGACGCGCTGCAGAGCTGAAAGCGCACCGCGACGCAGTTATTGCCCGTCGCCGACAGCGTGTGGACGACATACGAGCTGACAAGTTCCTGCCCAAGCTCGCAATTGCAAACCACACTGGATATCAGGCCCTGCGTGCGGAACAAATTGCTGTGTCCAAGAAAGCGGCCGTTGCGGTGCAGCTAGGTACACTTAGTCGGACGATGCGAACTCGCTCGTTAGACGCAAACCTGAAAAAGCGAAAAGGAGACAATGCAGCGCTTGCCGAAGTACTGGCCCTACTGGATGAAGAAGACAGAGAACTAGAGCCGTCAGACAGTGACTCTGACTATGAAGACGAATGTGCGAGGGATAAAGAAAGAAGCAGTGCTGAGGAGGATGCGGACATGACCAACGGATCAAATTTAAGTTCCCCGGCTGAGGAATCCAAAAAATTGCAATCCGACCGTGAAGAATGTTCTAGTAGCAATGCAAGCGACGAAGGGAAGTCAATCTCTAGTGACGACATTGATGCATCCGATAGTGTACAGAATCCACACCGGATGAAACACCGGAAGCAATACACCAAACCCAAGCCAGCAGATACGACGACTATGCAGTGTGATAAAAATGACGGTGGTGACGGTGCATTTTTAGAAGGATGCTCGCGCAGGTGGGAATCGTGGGATGATTTTTACCGAGAGTTTGAAGTTTTCCAAGCTGCTACTTACCAGAATATTACGAGCCGGACAAGCACCTCAGTGGCCAGCCGAAACAGACAGATGCGCAACGCTGTAGCACGCAACGCAAAGAAGGATGGCACAATTGTTGACATAGTGGAGAAACGGAAGGGGGCGCAGTACATATTAAATGCATGGAGTAAGTATTGTGTTACGCTGCAGTGTACACATACCCGGGGTCAGCCGCTCGAGGTTTGGGTAAGCGCAAACATCGTAAAGTGCGGTCAACGAAATGTAGTGCGAAGATCAAAGCTCGCGTCGAGTCGGGTTATTCTGGTTGGTACGTTGCTGTAAAGGCAAGCAGCTACCACAATCATGCTGTTACAAAATATCAGTGGTTTAACTACGCGGAAAACCGCAAGATTACTGACAAAGGACTCGCGCAGGACGTTGTCAACATGCACAAAGCGGTAGCGCATGCAAAAGGAATTATGTCCTACCTTCGCAAACAATCAGGTGCGGTTTGTATGATTCCGGTTTAGTTTCTGTGACATTCGGTGTAACTAACTCTTGACAATGTGGATGTTATCTACGGTTACTACTAAAGGAAAGCTAGTAACTCTACGTGTCGTCCACAATATGATCCAAGGATACAAATCGGGTGAGAGATCTGGGATGTCCGACGCTGATCGCGTACTTGCTATTCTGGACAAGGTTTGCTCTGAGCATGATGGAAAGTCGCTGACATGAGGGTGGACGCTGAGCTAAACGTTGCATGTGTGGTCACGTTTCAGAGTGCTCGCATGAAGCGATTGTTTCGAGCTTTCCCCGAAGCTGTGCTGGTTGACGCTGTGCACGCCACCAACACTAATCGCTACAAACGCTTCAGCTTCGCTGTTCAAGATGTATTCGGAAAGGTATGGCTTCGATAGATGTAATTCTTATCGTTCAAACGAGTATAAGTATAACTTACAGTCCGCTAGGGCCAGTATGTATTTCATTCCTTGGTAGAATCAGAGGAGAAACCAAACCTTCGGATGGCTGTTGATAGTCTTAAAGAAACACAATGCAGCTTGGAGGAATATTCGTGTCATTATGGTAGACAAGGCCGTTCATGAGAAAGCAGTGCTACATGACGCCTTCCCGCAAGCACGTCAGCTATTGTGTCAGTGGCACGGGATAACCTGGCTGAAGAAGCAGGCGAACAAGCAAGATGTGAAAGGGCTTTTAAAGGCTCTTGTATACGCTAGATCTTCGCAGGACTACGAAGACACGAAGGGTGCGCTGTTGGACGTGCTTAATGGGGATGCTGAGCACCCCATGTACAAGTTTTTCATGGGCAATTGGGACGATAGCCAAGACAAATGGGTATCATACAGACGTCGTAACGTCCCGCCCCTGAACAATAATACTAACAACCGCCTCGAGAGCAAGTGGGGCAAGATCAAGCAGGTCGTGGTGTCAAATTTCACTTTGGACAACCCTATATCGACTCTGATTACTTTACAGCGAATTGCCGAAGACGAGTATCTAGCTCAGTACCACAAGGTGGGTAGCCGCCCGAATTTGAAGGAAGACCCGGAACTTGCAGTGCTAGGTATGCAGATCAGCGAGTACGCCTTCACAAGGGTGGCTGAGCAACACGCATTTGCGGTTGTCCCCGCGGCGAACTACGAAATCGATCTCTCCAATCCTGGCAAGGCGACGTTGGTACGCCCTGGCACAAGGAGGTGGATACGTCGGTAAGGAGCTGTCAGTAACTTTCCGGTTTTATACGTTCTATTGCTTTTAGTAGAGGACGTGACGAGAAGACACGATTCGCCCACAGCGATAATTTGGGATTGCGGGAGCTCTGTCCAGAAGAACAGACTCCAGTTATCAGTAGAATAAACTATGCAATACAAAGATGTAGTAACTAGCTAGCAGCCACCGTCTTGTTCAATCAGGGACAAGTAGAGCCAGGAACACGACACACCTCAACTGTCGTTGCTCAATACTTCACACTCCCACTTCGTGTTGCTGCCTCAGCCACTTGCAGTAGTCACTTGTTGGTCACCATAAACCACTACTTGTTGTCCAGCACCGGCAATACGTTAAGACGTTCACGCAGCTTACAGAACTACTGTGGACGTCTTAACGTAACGCTCAAGCGGTGGACCCTGTGCTGTTGCGGAGCAATCTCCAGTTAGTGTGGGATGCCCCACACCGGAACTGTCGAGTTCGACTCCAGTGGGAGTGGCGTTGGCTGCTGCCCAGCTGTCACCATTAGGTACATTGCAGCAGGAAGTTCACTCTGTTGATCATGAAGATCAATGTGAAGAGAATGGTAATCCTGACGAAGGTGTGGGTGTGCTTCACCGCTACCCAATGCCTCTCAGGGAATTGCCTGAGTCTTTTCCAGTGAGCGAGGAAAATGTGGATAGAGATGTCTAGGAGGCTGAAGCTGATGCTATTGCTTTAGGTGATACTGGCAGAAGCTGTCCAAGCTCAGTGGGAAAAGATGTATCGTCAGATACAGACGAAGAAGAGCTTGGGTTAGGAACATCGTTCCGCCGCTCGACACGTATCCGTCGACCAAATGCTAGACTTTCCGACTATGAAATTGAACTTCCTGGAAGTTTGGTGATTCAAGCGATGAATGCGTTGTTGGAGCTAATTTCAGTGAAGGCTGCATTGGAGGCACCTGACTCTGACAAGTGGATTGAGGCTTTGAACAAGGAGTACACTGAATTGCTTCGTAACAACACCTGGGAGTTGGTGGAGAAGCCTAAGAATACCAAGGTGTAAACGAGCAAATGGGTATTCGTTCGAAAGCGCAATGCACGTGGAGAAGTGGAGAGACATCGAGCTTGGATTACGATCAAAGGTTGTCAGCAGAAGTATGGGTTAAACTTGTGGGAGACGTTTGCTTCTGTGGTGTGTGCTGAGGCGGTGAGGTTGGTACTCCTGCTCGCACTACACTACGGACTACTGTGTCGTCATGTTGATTTCGTGACTGCGTTTCTCAATGGCCCTATTGCCTGCGAGATCTACATGTACCAACCAGAGTTTTTTATGATGGAACTGGTCGTGTATGCAGGCTGCTGAGAAGTCTGTATGGCTTAAAGCAGGACCCCGGGTATTTGGTACAAAATACTTGACAAGTATTTGAGAGATTGTGGCTTTCAGAGATCCAAGATGGACAGTGGAGTTTACTTTCGCTGGGTGAATCGAAGTCCTATCTTTTTTGACTCTGTACGTCGACGACATTGTAATTGCAGCTACGAACCAAAACATCGAGCTTGTACTGGATGAGCTTACTAAAAAGTTCAAGATCAAAGATTTGGGCTCATAACCTATTGCTTTTAGTAGAGGACGTGACGAGAAGACACGATTCGCCCACAGCAATAATTTGGGATTGCGGGAGCTCTGTCCAGAAGAACAGACTCCAGTTATCAGTAGAATAAACTATGCAATACAAAGATGAAGTAACTAGCTAGCAGCCACCGTCTTGCTCAATCAGGGACAAGTAGAGCCAGGAACACGACACACCTCAACTGTCGTTGCTCAATACTTCACACTCCCACTTCGTGTTGCTGCCTCTGCCACTTGCAGTAGTCACTTGTTGGTCACCATAAACCACTACTTGTTGTCCAGCACCGGCAATACGTTAAGACGTTCACGCAGCTTACAGAACTGCTGTGGACCCGTCTTCACCTCGTCCTCAGTCACAGTGCCAGCTTCGGTAGGAGAGAATGCGTCCTACTAGGTGTGTCCTATTGTCCTAAAACCTGGGATAAAAAACTAGCAATCGGTTCATAAACGATCCAATATTTAGGACACCACAATGTGCTTTAGGACGAAACAAGCCAGGCTCCGTGTGTCCTAATAGGACACTCAACAACTCGACACTTATTATGTCCTATTAGGACACACAGCAACTCAGACTACTGTCCTATTAGGACAACATCAAACCCAACATGCACTGTCCTATTAGGACAACGTTACTAGTTTTCTACTGTCTTATCAATATAATTCAATTATTCATCTATAATTCACAAGAGCAATTACACATGGGAATATTGTATTAGTAGGTTCTATCTGCATCTACTCAAACCATTTGTAGTCTTCAGGAATCTCCAGTGTCGCTGGTGGGGCATGCTGAGGGGCTTTCTGGCGGAGGTGTTTGATATCCTCGATACGCTGTACATATCTTGCGACTTACCTTGAGCCAAAACGTAGCAAATGGGTACGTAGAGATTGACGGCAGGCTCAAACGCCATCACAATCAAGCATTGGTTGAAAGGTTTGGGTACCACCGAAAAGGTGCCGTCTATGAAAAGGGTAATCTTCGGATACCGCAGTATCAGACCCAAATCAGGGTGCCCAAAACCGATCATGCGATGGATTAGGGTGGTCGTCTGTGTGGGGTACGCCACACTAAACTGTAGAAAGGACCTGGGGTCCTTGTCGCTTACACAGCGTACTGATTGAGAAAGTATGGCCTCGTACACATCACCGCCCGTACACTCCTTGCGTGTCTGCTTCACTATAGAGACGGCAGGTGCGCATGGAATGATAGTGAGCGTGGCGTCGTCGGCAGCATGGCGGCGCTTGATCCCGTCGTACACCTCTTGCCGGACAACTGGTGGAGGGGTAGCCATGTTGCTAACGCTGCGTCGCTGTAGCTCTAGGCGCATTTCGCTGCGCACATCAATGACTTGTGGCACCGCCTCGTCACACGTATGTAGAACCCCGTCTGCTACAACTGCACCTGATCGGACAGTTATCTTAGCCTTGCATCCTTTGCGGAACCGCTTGCAGACGTAGTAAACCGTGCTTGTTTCAGGACACGAGCGCTTGATGCAGAAGGAGTAGCCGCGATGGTCCATGGTGCTTAGCTGCCGTGGTGGAGATTGATAAATGGTTGGTAGTGTGCCTTAGGACAGTAAGTAACGCTAATGTGTGTATTAAGTAACGCTTATGTAATTTTAAGTAGAAGGTCCAGAAGAAAGTTAATATTTGAGTTTTAGGACAATATGGAGGACACAAATTATAATATTCTGTAGCGAAGGATTAGTCGCTTTTTAGGACACATCTCCAAAATCTCCCTGTAAAATTTAGGACAAATAGGACACTTTAGGACGTGTCTTAGGACGCATTATCCTACACCCCAGCTTCATCAATCGAGATGGTTATAGTCTTACCCGGGACTCGGTCGTCGCTGGGCGCTCCCTCGTCACTAATATCCATCTCCTTCTCCTCTGCCGGCATCTGGACAACCTCACGTATCCTTTCAATGGCCATTTCAAGGGTTGGGCGCTTCCCAGAGTCAGGATCACTCAGCTGGGAAACTAAAGCCCACACCGTGTCCGACACGCCGTCAGGACGCGGGCGACAATCGCCACGCAGGATCATTTCAACGGCCTCTGCGTCATCAACCAGACCGAATCGTGGTTGGTGAGTTAGCGCTTCGATCATGCACATACCCAGCGAGTAAATGTCGGATTGGAACGGTGGCTCTTTCATATCCAGGTATTCCAAAATTTCTCTGGGTTTCCATCGCACGGCGCTACCAATTGCAGTCGCGGCTTCTCTATTCAGATCCTTAGCGTGCGTCCGCGCCGAAGTAAACCCAAAATCCGCAAGTTTTGCGGTGTATCTCGCATCTATCAGAATGTTACTGCATTTTAAGGCTCCATGGACGATTCCGTGACTGTGAAGTACATTGAGTCCCTCGGCAACTTGCAGGAATAAAGGCCACATCAACGGCCGGTTCTTCTTGTCCGTCAAAAAGTCCCTTAAGTTGCCGTAGGGGGCGTATTCACACACGAAAAAGTGTGGTTTGCTGACAGGAGACCCACCATGAAACCTCAAAATGTGGTCACTGTCTGATAGTTTCTTCCAGCGCTCAAACTGCTCAAAAGTCTTTCGATCGGACTCCTCCGACGAGTCCTGGAAGAGCTGCTTCATCCTCACACGTGTGCGCTCCCCACCGTGAAACCACATAGCTCGATGCACTTCTCCAAACGTACCAGCCACTCCCTGTCCCTCCTCATACATCAAATCATCAGTAGAAATGTACCAATCTGGAAACCGGACATCGCCGAGACGAGCAAAGGCACAGACGCGATCAATTGTCGCTCGCATCAGCTGGCAGTGCGTCTCCAGAGAACATTTGCCCAGCTCCTTGTGCAGCTCCATCAGCACCTTTTCCATCATTTTGTTATTTTTTATTCCTCTCACCAATTGTCGATTCGTCGTGTTCTGAACCAATTTCTCTAAATTTAGAGCTCCCCCATACGATCACGCTCCCATTGGTCCCGCCACTCCGTCCCCTCGACATTTGTCCCCAGTCCTGTTGCAATTCCATCCAGATCTCGATGCAAGCCCCAGATTATCAGCGCCGCCGAATGAAATCTTGCCAGTCGTACCAGTAGCGGTTTTCGTCGGATAACGCGTTTCACGGTAATCTCGACTGTGTTGATGTACTTAAAGCGAAGCGAGTCATCCTCACGACATTGAGCCACCTCGTCGTGGAATGCTTCAAGGCGATCGACCACCGCCAGACAGAGTTTCTCCAGCTCCGGCAACCGTTTGCACCTCAATCGAATGTCCGTCAGCACCAACTTGGCTGGAGGATTCCCACGCAGATGCGCGACCCGAAACTCCGTCATATCTTCAGAAATGAGCTCTGGCTTCCATTTTACGCAGTGCAATGTGAGTATTCGGCCACGATCCATGAGGGATTTTCTTATTTGAGTGGATATTCATCCGTTATTTGAGTGTGTGACTAAATTACAATCAGAGCTATTTTTTTCGTTTAATTTCATTTCTCAGCTAAATATGCTCATTTTAAAAACACAATTGTATTTATAATAGTGGTTTTACGCTTGCATGTTCACTTCAAATTCATTTCTGGTCGACCAAGTGTAGCTGCAGGACATCGCTACTGAATATGTAGAAAATCAATTCACTTACCAGTAACGAGCGCAACCTGATAACAGAGATGACCGATAGCGATTGCGACATTGCATTATATCACGCGGAACTGAAATCGACAAATAAGGCGGTCACAGACAAGCTGCACTGGATCAATTAGTTTATTTAGCTTACAACAATTTACCAGCCTACGGGAAGCAATATCGAATGTGGGACCAAAATTTGGAGTCCATTCGAAACGAAATGATCGCTAGCTATTTAACCTCAAAATGGGGTTACGCACACCATTGCAAGTCTGTATTTCACGAAAGAGCCTTCATTTACTTAAACACCTTTGGTAGAACAAAAGCTGTGCTTAGGCAAAAAAAAAGTGCTTTGAGTCTTTTATGAACTAGAAACCAATGAGAAGCAGATAGACATTTTCCGACCATTCAACGATCACTAGAACCACTTGAAAAGGGTGTCCAAAACTTTTGGGCTCACTGCAGTTTAAAGCTTGGTTATCGGCCTCGAAGGTCACTTGACGCACCTTGGATGCTTCTTCTGGGCCAGTTTGGTTCTGTAACCACTTTCCTTTTGTACTGCTCCTTTGTCGGTAGCTTTTAAGAAGGCTCGTACAGCCCGCGCGCTGCGCCGTCACTCACCAGGGATACCGAAAAATAAATAAACTGAAAACACAATATTTACTGATCGATAAAATAATTTATTTTGCATCCAGAAAGGTCCTGTACCCATAACTTATTTTTCAAATTCAAAATTTGTGACTACTTATTTTTCGATCTGCCACCACCAACCAAAAGGATTGGCTGTGATCTCTCACCTCCAACCAAAAGGATTGGTTGTGATCTGCCACGACAATCTAGACAAGTAACAACTGCCATTTTCAAAACTACATCCCAGCCTACACCCGCACCCACTCCTGCCACGACATGTCCGCCAGTCTCATCGCCTCAAACGCGCCCAGCCAGGCTTTCACGCCGAAGCAAATTGCCGCTTTCTTCTTCAAGCCAGTTATTTATGAAGAAGGCGACCTGACTGGGTATCACGCCTGTAAGGCCTGCGGAAAACGACGCAAGCACGTCGCTAAGAATGGCTACACTAATTTGGTGACGCACGTGCGCACCGCTCACCCTCGGTTCGAGAGCGACATGCGTGATGCCTCCGAAGCTGCTACGGGAACTCTTGTATCTTGGGTGAGCCAAAAAGCCTCCAATCGATACGCATGGCTCAAGTGGATCGTAATGGACAACTTGCCCCTTTCCTTTTGCGAGTCAAAGGCAACGCGCCGGTACGTACACAAATTATTGTCTTACTAAATGTAAAATGGGCTAATTTAATTTGATCAATTTTGTGACAGGTACTCTAATTTGGCGAATGTGTCTGTAGACGCACTGCTTACCAACATGGAAGGTGTCACGAAGGTCGTAGAAACAACGATCGGACGCGATATGCCCAGTGACTTTGGACTCATACTCGACGACTGCAGCTTCGGGACCGAGCAATACCTGGGCGTTTACGCGTGCTACGAAACCTCTAGCGGCCCACAATACCCTCTGTTATCCATCGCTCCCGTTATGGATGAGCCGGACGACAACTTAACCGCAAAGGGCCATCTACGGGCTATCGACCGTTTTTTGCCATTTTTTGGTAAAACCATTCAAGGTGTAAGATTCTTAGTCGGTGACAACTGCGCAGTCAATAAGCGACTCGCAAACCTCATGGAGGTGCCGCTTGTTGGCTGCGCCAGTCATAGATTAAATCTTGCTGTGCGTGATTTCCTCATGTCCCCATGAGGATATCCTCCAAGAAGTGCAACTGCTGATGCGCAAGCTACGTAAAACAAGCAGCAAAATTGAGGTACGCTAATTTTGTGATTTGTGATTTAAGTATCGCAAAAATGTTTTCATAATTGTATTGGACTATTAATTTGTTTTACATTTATAAATAGACTCAAAACTCCATTGGTTGCGGTCCTGCGTCAAGATACGCGCTGGTCATCGACGTTCACGATGCTGGATCGTTATGTTCGCTTGCGAGAGTTTCTATCTGCCGACGACGACGATATTGCGGACCTGCTGCCGTCCAGATCTTCCCATCGCCGGCTAGAGGACTTGCTGGCTAAGCTACGTTGCGTGGAGTCGATTTCGAAGAAATTACAGTCGGACACTCTCACACTTTTGGACGCTCGGGATTTGTTTGATGGATTGCTGGAGGAGCGACCGTCATTTCGCAATTATCTGTGTAAGTGCTTGTACTGGTATTCCTTATTTTACTTATGTATTAACTAACGTATGGAACAAATTACGTTTTTTTATTTACAGCTCCTTACGCCGACATCGTGCACTCACCGGCTTTTGAAGTTGCTGTAGTCAAAGTGCTCGCCGGTGAGGCAGCGATGTTGACTTTGGAGGAGTCAGCGCAACTGAAGCCGTTTGAAGTTCCTGCACCGACTCGCGAAGTGGTGACCTCTACCGGGACGGACGGATTTGCTGACAGCATTTTAAAGCGTCGCAAAATTGCAGCAGAGCAGTCGACGTACAAGTTGGTTTCTGCTATACCTCAGACGTCCAATAAAGTCGAAAGGCTATTCAGCGTCGCCCGTGGTGTTTTACGCCACCAACGACGCCGCTTGTCGCCCATGACTTTGGAAATGATACTTTTCCTGAAAGTCAACGCGATCTATTGGGACGTGTCAACAGTAGAGGCTAGTCTTTAAGTCGTTCCTTTAAAACAGTCCAGTTTTGACTTGATTGCAGTATTTTATTTTACAATGTGCTCGTTTTTCAGTTATTTATTTTTCTGCAACAGCAGCCTCAATCAGTTATGTATTTGACAGTAATACTTCCAGCAGCTTTATATTGTATTTACGGAATCCCTGTCACTCACCCTCTGCCAGACGAGTTTTACGTTTTGGCCAATTTCTTCCGTTCCCGATTAGTCACGAAAAAACGAGGGCTCTTCATTTAAAGGCCCTAGCAAAACAACTATAAAAAGGCTTTACGATCATCTTGTTTCGAACGGACTCGAGTGACTTGGCAAACGACTGTCGAGGTGTCTACCTTTTAGACGAGCTCAACCTATATTCCGAGCACGAATGGGCTTATACGAAATGTTCTGCTTACCTAAGAATGTATCTATAGAATAGCTGTTTCTGAAGCAATTTTAAAAAATTGCTAGACTTTTGTCGAGCTGCGACGGATCGCTTATGACACATATTGTATTTGCACTTGTCGTGTAGCAAGCAGAATGAATGAAATGGAGAGGGCTTAAAAAAGAAACGATCCCCCGGTCTGCTACTGCAAACTGACCAATGTACTCTACAGCTTCCATCAGGTCTGGTCTGCCGGTGTAGCTTAAGCTGGTGTGCAATTATCCAACTCACTTCGTGTCTGACTTCGTCCTGAACTCACGAGCTTCACGGCCACACGTCATGCGCCATAAGTCACGACAACTTGAGCGTCCTCAGACGTTGTGCACCTTCGGCTTGCTATTCATATTGCGGCTGTAGCTCGTATATGCAGATCGAAGTTGTAGCAGCTAGTAAAGGGCTTCAGCCTCGATAGTTGCTGCTACTGAAGCCATCCGGTGACAACATCATCCTCCGAAACGGTCTAATACTGAAGCAACGATTGGAGGCCCAATCACATGGCAAGTTATTTCGTTTGCTGTTCGATGGTTGTCGCGAGTATAAGTTTTTACCATCAAAGGCACATTTTCCAGTAGCGTGGTCGCTGGTTCCCAACAGTACTCGGTCGTCGAAAATCTACGACAATTCACAAGTAACTCGAACCGCGTATCTGTGGCGCTGGAAACCTTGAAATCGGGACACCACGTGACCTTCGCTGTTGCGGGCGATATGCTGTAGACCTCGGGAACGTCTAGAGAACTCTAGCTGTAGAATGTGAGACGCGAAGCATGCGCATCTCGGAGTTCGCCTGCGATCAGGTTCAGCGCAGTAAAAGTTCACGCTGAAGTTACCTCCACGACGTGAGCCGGCCCACACCATTTTACCCTCAGTTTCGCGCGAGTGTGGTCCCAGACGCCAGCATAAAGAACGTAGTCAACGATATCATACTGAGCCAACATCATACCGGTCTTGCGATGATTATTGAGGTATTTATCCCTCGGCGCTGCTAGCCGCACTAACAACCTCGTGCAGCTTATCCAATGCCACTCGCAAACCCTCGAATCCTTTCAGATGCAGCGTCTCGAGCTCGGGCAATGTAGTCGGCTCCAATTGTACTGGGAAAGCGATGTCATTTAAAGGGAACATGGCTGGAAATCCTGTCATCAATCACCATGCCAGGAGCGTGTCCACCAAGAAAAGTAGCAGGGGTGATTCCGGTCAAGCTGTACTACCTTGGTTAGCCGGGATCAATCCTTGGGTGACGCTCTTCATTCCGATAAGAGTGATCATAAACAACGGAGCACCTCACGCATGACGACTTCCACCATTCCGTCCGCCCACGTTCATCGATCTGATGATACGCGCCAAAAGCATGATGTAGCGACTAGATCAGCTTGTTCTTGAAATGCGTTCCTCGGTCGCTGACCCACGTAGGACACACACCGAAGTTCGCAAACCACTCGATGAGGCAACGATACGTTATTTTTTGCTGTAGCATCCGGTACCGCAAAGAATGGAACCGCGGAGGCAAGCAGATCGACATCGAAGCCTCAGTTATTCTGCTAAAGCGCCCACGGTAGGCGGTTATAAATACTGCAAAGGGGCGCAACATACCTCGCAATTGGCGCAATTTTACGCCTGTGAAGGTTTGGCGCATATTTGTTCGCGTGTTGTATTCGTTTTTGTCTGTGGTTCGCGCTTGTTTGAGCGGTATGCGACGGACTGGAAGTGTTCATGCCGCTTTTACATGACGTATAGTCACCGTAAAGTCGTCGACATGGGGTGCGTATCACATTATCAAGTCTTACTTATATTGTTAGCTTTATCCGTTTGCTGTGCTGTATTATGCGTAGTACTGGTGTGGTCCGTGAAGCCTTCCGCTGTATCCCACCCAGTTCCACTAAAGATTGTGCTGTAGACACCCCCATAATCTTCGCTAAAACAGTAGTTTATGTTTAATCTTCATAGACAGGGGTCTGTTCCCAAAAAGTACTTTTCGTGGTGGATAGTAGACAGTGAACTAAAGGCGAGGCTTTGCTAACATTATGGCTACTTGTGGGTCACCATATTTACGTGCTTGATCAAGTAGCTGGCTCGAAACTAATGATGTCCCATGGATAAAACTTTCTTAGCAAACGGTATGCTCATACATTAGCGTGAGGAATCGTATGGGTTTCGAAGTATCAAAATAATGCAATCAATACCGTGTCTCTTTTGCTCCTCCGAGTGTACGTATTTACTTGTGTGACACATCCGAGCTGTTTTCATCATCCAGAGTCTCCGACGCTGAGTCCTCCATAGCTGGGTCGTCGTTAGGCTTGGTTCCCTCCAGTGGTAATACCTCCCGATTAGCACAGTCCTTTATCGCGTCAGGGTGCTGATCCGCTGAGCTCGCTGCGACGGCAGGACATACTTCACGCGCCCATACTCTTCTTTCGCGTGGTGGGTAGTCTTGTGGCACGCTGGGACAGCTTCCGAGCCGTTTTCTACGTCTGGATCTTACAGCGCCGAGCTCGCCGCCACCGAATGGATAATAGCAGCACTTCTAGTATTCAGGGCGTACATAGCTGATTTCGCCCCGCCCACAAAACTTGATCTGATGACACCAAACTTGGCTCGAGCTTCAATCACAGGCAGTTCGTCGTGTAGGACCTGTTCCGAACATTCTTCAAGGTCTCCTGCCGTTACAGCTGAGTCTTTAATCTCCGACGCTTCTTCATTTGCCCTTATGGCACTTGTTCCTTCAACCGCTGAGTTCGTGCTGGCGTCAGAAATGGCACCATCATTATCAAACTTGGACAGATGATAGAAGCCATATTCTCCATCGTGTAGCGCCGGCGTACAATCCGCTCGGACGTCTCCTTGCCGGAACGCTGAGTTTAGAGCCGGGTCACCACTTGTCACCCCCGAAGTGGGTATGACGTCGGCGTCATTGCGGCGTCTCCGGTCTTCGTCGACTCCTGTATCAAATTCGATCATCCTCCAGCGCTTGGCGCATGTAAATTCTTGCTCGTTCCCCACTGGAGAGGCCGTTTCTCCACCGCCGTCGGAATAGGGTATTTTCGTCTTTCCACAGCTGGCGGCTGGTGTGACAACAATTCCTCGTACAGTCGTTGTTAGTTCTGCATCAAATCTTTATCCATCGCTGACTCAAATGCCAATATCTGCCAGTCACGGTATTTCGCCGGGTTCACGCAGACATATCCCTCATTGGATAGTACTCCATGTGAGTGCCACTTTATCACATAAAAGTGAGGTGGACACCAGACTGACTTGGGCCGTACAATTGTAATCAGTACATGGGTTGGTCTTCCTCGGCGATCAAAAAACGACCGTGGGGATCCAACCTTTTGTCCGTTACCCACAAGCCATGAATCGATTCGCTGGGTTGTCGCCTGGGCAATCTGAGCTCAGCGGTCATCCGACTTTCGATCGTCGGTCCATCTGGTGGCCCACATAGGATATTTGGTCCAAACTCGGACTTCGTCGGCGCATTACTTGATCGGATGAGCGGAATTGCCATCTCATCGGGTAGCTTAACGGACGAGTTGTACAGATCCAGACGGATCCCAACTGGGATCATGAAGTCAGTACCGATAATCAAGTCGACTCCAGCATGATGAGGCATTATCCACACTCCCAGCTCGTATGCCACTTCCCAGCCGAGGGTCACCTTCACGATCGCTCGTGACGTTGTCACTTTTCTGTCTTTACTTATTCCTTGTATGTCAACCCGCTTGTCTCGGCTGGCCACTTATTTTAGCCGCAGTTTCTCGCAAAGTACTAACTATTCGCCGAGATATTTGCTTCGGTGTCTAACAGGATCTTGGTCCTTCGGTCGTTCACTGCTCTCAATACGAGAGCTCTCATTCTAACTCGGCGATCAAACGTCTGCGCCGACCACCATCCCAGCCGTTTACCTGGAACCAGCTTCATCATTCTGGAACGGTGCACAGACTGGTCTGACTGCCGAGTCGCACTTGCAATTGCCCGGTAGTTCTTGTCTAAATCACCGAGCTCACGTTCAATTCCGTCGGTTTCACACATCCAATTGCCATCCCCGCTTCGTCCCTCGGACCGTCCTGCTTCGCCTACGAAGGCAAACAAGAAGTTCGCCTCAGCTGCAGGTTCAGCTGACTGTGGCAGCCCGGCATACTCCAACCCAGTCAGCGTTGACGGGCCGCCGAGTTTAAATCACTCAGCGTGTAAAGGTCTTGCAGATCTTCTGGCACTTGAGACTTGTCAGCGTAATTCTTCACGAGCGTAGCCAACTTCTCGTATCGACGAAACCGCTCGCACTAGCCGACTTCATGGACTTGCTTGCAGAATTTGCAGCGTCGCCGACAGAAGTGGGCTGAGTGCCCCGGTCTTCCGCAGACTGCACAAGGTCCACGCTGTGCGTTGTCGCGTGAATCATCCGCGTGACTGTTCGGCTCGCCGGGTTCCCCCAACTTCGATACGAGTCATTTCGGTCTCCCGCCGAGTTCCCCCGACGGTCCGTAGCATTCCCTTTGTCGTTGGCAACGCCGGTGTCCATGCAGTCATTGTCCTCCGCTGCGTCGTAGCCTTCGAACTGGTCCTGATCGCCCTATTCGTCTTAGGAGTTGTATGACCTCGGTGGGTGCCGATCGAGGAGGTCTTCCCCGTCAGAGTCTGCGTCAACGAAGGTGACTCGGCTGTCGTGGCTGTCATCTCTGCGACTGCGCTTCTCATCTCGACGTCAATCTCGGCGTTCATCTCGGCGAGGCTCGACACGTCCGTTCGGCTCCTTTCGCTTATCGTCTCGGCCTCGTACAGACACAAGACGATCGCGCTGCCTCTTGCGCTTCTCACCGAGGCTCCGACGATTGATGATCAGCCCCACTATACCAACGTCTTCCAACTGCAAGGGGTACATCAAATCCATCCCATCGTCGTATCCACAATGCAACACGAAGTGCTTGACATGCCCTTCTCGTACTGGATCTTGGCTGTCAGAGCATATCCGTTAAGTCAGATCAAGAAGTCACAGATTGGTTCATTGTCTTTGCGTCTCGCCGAGTAGTAGAGAGTGCCGGCGGACTGGTCGAACTGCGAGCACTAGTAGGCCAGGAAACGCCTCGCTGAGTCTTTTTCAGCAGCTGCCGATACCAACTCTTCGCCGCGGGTCCCAGGCATAGCGAAAGTGGTTCGCACCAGGTGTTTTGAGGCATCCTGGTGCTCCTCATCTCGTAAATGAAACGTTTGAGCCACTAAAGCGACGCGTCTGAGCGGTAGCGCTTGCCTTCAAACTCAGCGATTTGTCGAGTGACGCGTGGGTCCGAACCTCAAGGTACCGCGTTGAGCCTTCTGCTTTGTCGAAGCTCATGTGTCGAATGGAGTTCTTCACCGTCTCATTGTCGTTTTCTTTCAAATCGAGCGGGTCATCCTACTCTTCACCCTCCTCGTGAGCTTCAGCTTCGCCTGCAGCGTCGTACAGCTCACGGTAGCGACCTGCATTCCGCTGTCCACGACTCGACACCCGCCGAGTCGGGTTGATCTTCACCGGAGTCAGCATGTGAGAGTCTCCGAAGTATGGAGTACCTTGCGTAGCTCGGAACACTTCGCGTCTCTTCGTCTCCGGGGCCTTCGGCAAAGCAATTTTGCTTGAACACTTTATTGGCGCTCGGCGTACCGGTGTTCATCGTCGCTATCGGAATAAAGGACGGACGGTCCCCTTGAGCAACGCCAGGTTCTTCGTCATATTCTTCATCGTCCGCACCTTCGTCGAGCTCGGCGGATAAGATGTGCTCGACAGGACGTGGGACTCCCATACGTCTCACCTGCAGCGTCAGCTCTTCCACCTCGCCAAGTAGCTTAAGAGTAGTCTTGTGTCACCGAGCTCAGCGGTCTCGGCCTTCTCTTCATACTCTCCTCCACTTGCATCTCCGTTCTCGCTCTCCTGGTCTTGGCTATCCTCGTTGAGCTGGACGGTTCGTCCCACCTCCTTACGGTGCGCGAGAGCTTATACAGGTCACCGAGCGCAGAGGCTGCTCGACTAGAAGTGTCACGGCACTTGGTCTATCCGACGTACCGGACCGCTAAGATCGCGGGGCTTTCTTTCGCGCGTAGCGAGACTTTTGTCCTACCCGGACCGACCTAATCTCTTGGCGCTACCAGTCAATACTCTACAAGATATGCCTCTCGGGTCAACGGCAGGCATAATTCAGCCCTATGCAGGGACTTACCGGAAGAGTGTACACGTGTCTTGGACTAGGAAAATTCTGTTCTGTTATCTTCTGGGAGCCTTTTCGCCCCCCCTATTTAATCATATGCTTCATTTACAAATATCTAGTGAAGTGTAGTCGTTTCGGATCTCTACTGACCCTTCCGCTGGGTTCAGGCGACCGTTGAGCTCAGCGGCCATCCGGATAACATCATCCGGACAGATCGCTGAGTAGCTACCGTGATCCTTTGTTCCTAAGCTCTGGGATACCAAACTCCAGTGTTGGCATCAGCAAGAACTCCATCTTGATCGTACACCAGACCATGTAATGGTATTGATCCAGCCCCGAAATAGCTGGCATAGATAGATGCATTCGTGCGATGATTGTGAGTCTACGTCTACACCAAAAATTTATCGTTATAACTCTGCTCGATCATTCACTGATAATGGATAAGCCGAAGACAGACATGTAGATCTTACCCAGTTATGTAGAACGATTCGCCACTTTTCAGTCTGCCCTTCCTCTGCGATATTCAATGATGCAGCGGTGAACCGGGCGTTGCATCCAGTATAGCGACTTGGATACTTCGTTGGCTTATACTGCGGGGCATCTGTGGGCATCCGTGGGTGCATCGAAACACTTAGTAGCTGTAGTCCATTCTTGTAGGTATTTGAAGATCACTCATGCTAAAAGATAATGCGAGTCATAGAACTGGAGCAATAAGACTAACGAGATGTGTTTTCTCACGGTCCGAGTGTCTCGGGCTCTAAATAACAGGTAGTTATTACAGCTATACTTCTCCAACTCGTCACTAAGCTCCGCCCACGACGAACAAACAAGTCTCTGCATTGGTGGGGCCTTATTCACCACACTCACGCGAGATCTTTCCAAGGCAACGCGCTCTGGATATGATTCCGTGCGTCGGATCCGAAGCGTGCGATCAGTATTCGGGTCTTGGGGATCCAGCTGCACGTTTTCGACATCCGCGTCCTCACGTTCCTCGTCTGTTGGCGGCAACAACTCAGTCTCCGCCACGCTCCCGTCATCAGTGCCATAATTTCCCACACCGGGCTCGCGTCGCCTACGCTTATCAGGTTTTCTCGCACGACGGGATCCTCGTTTTCTTCCTTTTCGCGTATTTTGGTCTGCCTTGAGAGCTGCATCAAATATATAATCACCATTGAGTCAGTAATCGTACACTGGTCTTATCAATACGAACTCGAGCAAGAACCCCTTCTTTTCCGCGGGCTACCTCTAGTGTCTGTACATACCAGCGTTTAAAGCAATGTGTTAGCGCTTATAAGAAGCTATGCAATTCAAAACAATAAACGCTCACCAATCTCGTTCAAAAGCTCCTGCAGCGTATCGCTCGAGTCGCTTGAGTCCCTTGGAGGCTCGAAGTCGTCGACTCCATCGGCATCTTTATCCTCGTCTCTAGAAGATGAACTGGGGTCGGATATGACGTCCCGTTCGCCTTCATCATCTTGATCGTCGCCTCTGGGAGAAAAATCGAGCTCGAATTGGGCGGCAAATTCGTCTTGCAAAAATGAAGGTCAGAATAGCTCTGTTCACCGCACAAATAATTTAAAATAAGTACCGTCAGTCATGCTTGGAGAGTCTGCTTCCATGAATCAGCCCTGCTGCGTAGAGATCTCCTGTCGAAGGGGCGTCGGCGTATCAGTCATCGGGGAGGAAACCCGCCCGGAAACGTCCGCGATGCAGTGTTTGACGCGTGGTGCGTTTTCCTAAATGAGGCTAAATCCAACGGCCAGTATTAATCGTACGTTTAAGTGTATGTACTGTATGTATCGGTAAATTCACGTGTAAGTTCTGCAACTCTTAAAATAAAACAATTACATTAAGGGTGCGCAATTTTTTAGGCACCCTTATTGGTATCTTGTTCAAAAATTCCTTATGGTGCTTGAACTTCTTCGTTCTTGTACTGCTGATGCAAGTACTCGGCCGTATTTAAGGCCAGAACCTCCTGCTGCTGCTGCACTCGGTTAATTTGCTCGAAAGTAAGCTGTGGGCCACCTCGGCCTTCTTCGCCACTTCCTTGACCTTCTGTTCCGACTCTGCCGGGAGACTGCGTGTCAGCGACGACTCAAACGGGCGTAGCTGGCGCCGGGCCACGACAACATCTTCCACTCTCACCCAAGGACTCAAGAATATTTGGAGCGAAAGAAACGGTGTTGCTGTCGCCCGATGGCTCCAGTACCAGCAGCTATCGAGGCTGAAGCCCATTACCAGCTGCTACACCCTCAATATGAACAGCAAGCCGGTCCGGCTAGCTGTCAATGGGAATAAAAACGTTTTTATAAGAAACGTGTATTTACGCCAGTTTAGACGTCTTTTCATTTTCGAACGTCTTTATTGTCTCTATCAATGTCGTTCAAGGGTATAGTGTACCTAATCTGCGGCTGCTGTCAAAACTAAAGCGTACCTCAGCATCCCAAGAAGTGGCCCCTCTGATTCTGGCCAGGATTACCTTAAGTCGAGGTCCGTCGATTGAGGAGATAAGTGCCAAACCGTTAATTGTGCTTCCTATTGAATTTCTTGTTGAGTCGACTTGCTTAAATAGCCGAGCAAGTTGTCATCTTTGACCGTCCTAGCCACATCTTCATTTCATTATTACGCAAGATGACGCAGCGAAAAGTACAATGTAAACTGCGCCGTAGGCATGAGCTAAATGACATATTGCTCTGGTTATCAGTCTGATGCGTCGAGTGTGATCCGGTCGAAGAGGTGGCGTCAATCGTGGTCGTTGATTCACCAGATTCAGTCGTCACCGTCGTCGACGTAGCTCCGGATCCAGTGGTGCTCGTCTCAATGGCACCGTCCGATTAAGTCGTGGAAATCGTATCGCCGTTTGAGTCGGTCGCCGTCGCCGTGGATCCATCTTTCAAAGTGTTTACGATCTCCAACGTTTTGGAACCCGTTTCAGTCCAGCTCGATTAAAGATCCGTCGAGTCATAAAAGCCCTCCAGCAGCGTGTCAGACACGTTGGGCGTCGTGGTGGTGGTGGCGATCGTGCTGCTCGTGGTCGTGACAGCCGACGAGACCCATTACGGGCAGTCATGCGCTTGTACAGCGTGCGGGATCGTACGGACGACCGTCGAGCTGGCAAACTTCGGGCTCGAAGCCGAGTAGAACGTGGAGCGCACAGCTATATACAGCAGACCCGAGCGCACGAGATTCAGACGCTGAGCACTCGACATGGTTCATGATGAGGATCTTGCCCGTTACGAGCATGGACATGAAGCTGGTGAGCCCGTAGACGATCTCGAACGTGTAGCACTCCAGCAGCTTCATGTGAGTTGCCACCAGATCCACGTTGTCTTCAAAACGGATTTTTATACCGTTGTACGCCGCCTTAGCCGCACCATGTAGATGCCAGACGTGGTCACGGGCGCCGTGACGTTGCGGCTACGCAATTGTCGGAGTTCGTGTAGCTAGGCACTGTTTCGTGGTAGTCACGGACGGCAACATCTGCCTTCTTAGGCCAAAGCGAGCCAGTCAGCAAGTCACCAGCGCCACTACAGATAGGTCCCTCGCCGTATTGCTTTCCAGACATGTCTCCAACTGTTTCTGCAGGCGGGGCACTGAGCGCCATGGCAGCCGGAGTAGTGATGAAAAAGGGGTGGCGCTGGGCGTCGTGTAAGCCGGAATGGCACCGAGCGTGGCGCTAGGCGTGGATGCAGCGATAGCGCCAGGCATAGCTGCAGCGGGGATAGCGGCAGGAGCCTTGGTGCCAGTAGTGATTGACGTCGTATTATAGTACTGAGCAGTAAGACTACAGCTCTGTCTCTATTAGTAGACCCAAACCAAGTTTCCCAGCTCATTGTTATCAAGTCATTCTTTCTTAGGGCCGTTCTTAACAAGGATCATGGGGTTATGATTCAAAAGTGGTTTAGGTTAGTTTGTTGTGTGATCCCATATTGGTTCTTAACAAGCTCATGATCCCATTCAATTCTATATTAAGGCATCACTTTGTGAGGTGTTCGATTGCGCGGAGCGACACCATTTCTGGAGTATTCTAGAGCGTAATGGACTCAGCGACAGACACTAACACGGTTATGACTACAACCAAATGGACCGCAAAGCAAAAAACAGATAGTAAGCGCGCTGTGCTTCCTCCCACATCCGATGACTACAGCGAATGGACCGTTGACCAGCTAAAACTTGAATGCACAGCTCGTAAGCTGTCAGTAGCCAAGAACACCAAGAAAGAAGATCGTGTCTCAATCCTCAATGCTTACGACCAATCCAAAGGCGGTGTAGCACTGCTTTTGGAGAGGCAGAGACTTGGTAAAAAAACAAAGTCATCTTCAGAGACAACCGATGCTCGCAGAACCAAACATTGTTTATTTCGCTTGGTTAACGTGCTTTTTTCAGATGAATTCTTTGGCAAATTTGTTACATCTGGGAATCAGCTAACGAGAAAGGAGTTAGATGAAGGAGGGAGAAACTTTTGGGAGTCTGTTGCGGCAGCATTTAACACTTCAAACGAGATCTACGATCGGCTTGTATCTGACGATTCTCTTTTTGATGGCATTTCTCCAGACCAAATTACGGTACATTCCGCCGCCAAGTTGAAATCGATGTGGAAAGATGTCCACGCCGCATTCTCCCAGGCTGAAGCTAATTCTAAAATATCCGGCGAGCACGCAGAATTTTGGGATTTTTGTCGTGGAGATAAAGCCGTCATGTACCTCAGCCTATGGTGTGATTTACGCGGATCTGGGCGCGAATTTTGTTCCGCTTGTGTGTATGAGGAAAACGAAGATGATTCAACCAAAGAGGAGGAATCTAAAACCACTTCAAATAAAAGCAATAGAAAGCGACAAAAGACGGATGATTCGATGTCAAAGCTTACTGCTATTATAAAGACTCTGATTGATGTGGAGACGAATAATAAAACTGAGAAAGCCGCTCTGATTCGGTTGCAGCGTGAGCGCATGGAATTGACTGCGAAAACAGACAAGTTAGCTGCAATCGAATCGATATTGAGCCGTCACCGCCACAACCTCCAAGAAATCGATGCACTTATTCATCAGCAAAACATCAAAGGAATGCCAACATCCTCTCTTCGAAATGACAAGAAACAGATTGAACTCCGTATTAAATCTCTCCAGGACAAGGCAAGCAAGCTTGAAGACCTGATTATTGACAGCTAACTAATATCAGGAGTATTCGAACAAACTACAGATAGTAGGGAAGAACAAGATATAAAATCAAAAGTATAAAAAAGCGTCTGAAAAAAAATGTATTATGGCCGAGCCATGTTGTAACTTTGAATGTGTTCTAAGACTACTTGTCGTAGGATATGACCATTTTTCACTTTGATACAAGAATTAGACGCATCGTCATTAACTGTGTGCTGATAGCTGCAATCTTCCATGGCGTTAAACTCCTGCAGTATAATTTTGCTACTTCCAGCGCTCACCGTAGCTCCCAACCGATCGTCAATACAATAGTTATGCAACTTCATGCAGGTTTTGATCACAAGGCCTGTGTGGACATAGTCTACCACCAATGCTCTCTGAAATATTCGCCACTTGTTGACAAGCAGACCGAATGCCATTTCGATTCTTATCCTTAGTTGAGACAAATAGAAATTGTAAGCTGAATGCTCAGGACTTTTGATTTCGGGCTTCGTGAAAGGAACCAACATTGACGGAGCGAGAATATACGCATTGTCTCCAATTATGTAATAGCCAAAAGGAAGTTTCTCGAAATCAGTACAAATTCTCCATTTTTTTAGTGCGACACTGTCAGAAACTTTACCAGGAGAATTAAAGGAATAACCCGTGAATCTGCACGAGGCATCACACATCGCTTGAACGTTAATTCCGTATGTAAGATAGTGTCCAGAGAAAAAGGCGGAGACATCAGGGACTTCTTTTGCACTCGGCGCTCTGATTGTACATAACCAACCGTCGATACAGCCTACACAACCTGTGAGAATATTGTTTGAACTGATCTCTGCAAATGATGAAGCCACCGCCTCGATAGCTCGCGCGTCATATATTGGAGCAACGATCTGAAATTTTGGGTGATCACAAATTGCTTTCATGACGTCAACAACTATTGTGTAGAATGCGGGTGTACTAACACCAGCCAAAACGCGTATAGAGTGGTAAGACCCACCGGCAAGCCACGAAATGGTCATTTGAAGCATGTTAACTACCTCAATCGCCTTTATACCAGTTCTGTTAGTTGATTTATAGGCAACCCGCTGCAAGTAGGGGGTTACTAGATGTAGTAGGCCATCGAAAGCGCCAGCACTCATTCGGTAATAACGGTTGAACTGACCTTCGAGTAGTAAGCGTTCCCGGTGGGGAATCCACTCCAGTCGTTCCCTCGAAACAACCCTTTTTCGGCGAGATTTATGTGTTTGGGAAGTGATGATACTAGCCACGAGCAATACAATTCTTTCAACCTTCATCTTGATTGTAGCAAGCTGTGCTCCGTGATCCGAGAATGGGTTGTGACCCTTGGCCGGGATCACCGACTCACAGTCTAGTCACCATATGTATTTTTGGTATCCAATCAGAACGCAGAATTTCGGATCATGCCCCAATCATGATCCCGTTAAGAACGGCCCTTAGGGTAATAACGTCCCGGTGTCTGTAAAAAAAGAATTTAGACGTTCGTCGAAAAGCGTAAAAACACACGAACGTTTAAACGCCTCTGAATAGACGTCACTACCAGCACTTGAACCAGTGCTGGTAAAGACAGTCTGATTAAAGACACATGTGACGATTAAACTGTTAATACAGTTTTACCGGTGTAAAAACTATATTTACGTGGTGAGATGCGTAATTACCCTTTATTTCGCTATCTTGATTTAATTGAAGTGTAAGGGATCCGAGCGTCCCAGGGGTCTCTTGGCAGCACGAGGGGGTGCCGATGGAGGGCCAGACGGATCTGGTCAGTGTGACGAAGGCAAGTGCGGGAGTGTGGGCCACGTGAATGTGAATCACGTGTCAAGGGTCGACTGGCGGCTGCCAGACGACGAAGTCAGTGAGACGATGAGCGAGCGGTGGTTGTACCTGAGACCATCTGACCGCTCCTCGAAGAGCAAGGCGGAACTGTATCTGGGTACGCACGACCGGTTGGGGCTGCTCAGTTCCGAATCTGCGCAGTTGGACACAAGTGCGCATGGTGCAGACCCGGGAATTGCGACCGAGCCGGGCACAGTGCTGGCGACAGACGAGAATGAGTGACGAGCAGTGACGTATGCGTGACTGGTAGGCTGCGGTGTACGGGCGGCGAGAAGTGCGTGGATCAGGAGGGCAGCGCAGGGTCTAACAGAAGTAGCCCCGGTTCAATGGCTCCGGTGCGTGAAGCTGAAAGAAGGCTTCGCGTGAGACTCCAAGAGGAGACACGCCGGAACGCCAAGGCCTGACACAAGTAGTTGGTGGGAAGACTCTGCGAAGAGCGGAGCCACGAGCCTCTGCGAGTAAACAGAGAAACGAAGTAACGAAGAAGTCTATGGAATGGAGCAACGAAGTGTTTTAATAAATAGGCGCGGACACGAGAGTGAACGAGCCGGCATGGTGAACCGGGCCTTCTAGTGTTGAGTAGTTGCGTAGTAACGACTCGGTGAACCTGGAAGAACCTCAGAGCAGCAGGCACCCGAGCATACGACACGCTCAATGTAACAAACATGCTCATCCTCTCAATAGACGCCTTCCAAAACTATCGTAAACAGGTGCCTTATCAGCTGCAGATAAGGTGTGTTTAAGCAAGTATTATGTCAAGCATATCACGTTGGGTAGCCACCACAACCAACTTACTTACGATCTTCTTGTCCTAACAACAGTGTCCCAAAATTAGAAAATAATACTGGATACTGTAAACTGACTGGATGTGTACCTGACACTTTGAACCGGACAGAACTTCGAATGAATCCTTCCATTTTTCACTTTCACTTTTGCGGCACGAAAAAGAATGAGCGAGATGAATGAACTGTTCTACTTCGCGCAGGTAGAGAATAGTGTCAACGAGGTGCGAGCTGAGGTGTACCGGCTGATGATCGAGGATGCATGGCGTGTCGCCATGCGGAGTCGCCACTACCTGACATCGCAATGCCTAGACAAAACAAGCGAGTCGGCGTGGATGTCGCTGTACATGAACGTCATGGACAGGAACTTCCTGAATGCCACAAGTTTAGCGAGGTAGCACTTTGTTTGGTGTTGAATGGTCTATTTACATACTGACTGTCTGCTGGCAACGACGTAGAGCTTCATTCCACCGGTTGCTGCAAAGATTTCCAACTTTCTACCACATCCGCCCCGTGTCTTTCACTGGAGGCCGTCCTCCTAAACGGCGTTACCATCATCAGGGCCTGGGGCTCATATTGTGCTTCTACGTGGGTTCGATGGAGGCCAGTACCCTGTGCATGTTGTTCGGAGTGCCCCCGAGTACTCTTGCAAGAGCACTCTGTAAAGCTGAAGAAGCGTTGGCGGGTACGCTGAAGGGCTACCGACCGGCACGTATTTCGTGGCCATCCCCGGCCCGCCAAGTTGAGTTGGCACGCCGTGTGGAGGCTCGCGAGTCGATATTGAAGCACACATTTGGATTCATCGATGGAAAGAATCTACGGGTGCGTTACTCTATCTTTACATGGTATGACTGAGAACGAGCTAATTGCTATAGGCATTGTTCATTGTTTGTGTACTACTGGTCATGCAGCCGTCAAGTGCGGACCTGCAGAACGCTATGTACAATGGCTGGCTCCATGGCGTCTTCGTGACGGGTACTATCTGCTTCGCGGCGGATGGCTGCATAATGTGGAGCAAGCACAACTGTCCGGGGTCGTGGAACGACTCGAACACGTCGTTGGGGTTCCGATTGAAGCTGCTGGACCCGAAGTACTGCCCCGACACGCGGATGAACGTCGTGTCCGACTCTGTGTTCCTTGCTCCACTGAGCTAATCGGACGGATTCTCACCCCCCCCCCTCAAGGATGGTGACATTGAGCGGATCCTGCCGTCGCTACTGAGCTCAGCTCCCACGCGACACAACGCAATCACGCCGGTGCGTCAGGCCGCGGAGTGGGGCATTTGGAGCATGCAAAAGGTGTATAGCCGTCTTAATCTCCCTCTCCCCTACGACCCTGAGCTCCGAGGCCTACGCATCAACAGCATCTTTCGTTTGTGTAACTATCACGTCCACACGGTTGGGATATCGCAGATTTACACCACATTTACCGGCGAGATGGAAGAGATGTCAACTTTGTAGTAGGATGTCTTGCGATTTAGTTTTGTTGAATTGTAGCACTTGAGTAGTTAAGTGCATGGAACTTTGCTGTAATGAAAGATGAAGACGTTCATGTAACACATCCATCGCTGTTGTATTTGAAATTAACAAGAGCTGCTTGATCGAGCTACGCTACTAATGAAAATAGTCATTGTGTTCTTCAGCTCTATACGCCTTCAGCGCTAGAGCATCAACAGTCATCGTGATCGAGAGTACTCGTCGCCTACCATACGATCCACTTACTCCTTCTTAGTCAGAGCTCCAATCAGAAGTACCAGCTCCTGAGTACGAGCTCGCGCCTCTCCCTTGTCGCGGCGGGCGCGCTCATCCATCTCCAACTTGTCTTGGCGGCGGCGTTCTTCCGCTTCAGCCTTCTCTGCGGCAAATCGAGCTTCTCTGGCAACGGTTTCCTCACGACGGCGGCGGTCTGCGTCATCGCGACGAGCTTCTGCCTTGCTGTCATTCTCTTCACGTAGAAGTAACATCATCTCAAACATACTGGACCCCATGGCAGCAGTAGCGCCTTGCGTATCACTGAGTTGTTTCTTGAGAGCCGCAGTGGCTTTCACGGCTCGTGCACGTTTAACCTTGGCAAATCTTGCCCCCACCATCTCGGCATCGGCCTAATCACGCGTGCGTTTGGATCCGACATGGTCTCGGAGCGCGTACAAGTCTGATCCACCTAGACGATTAAGGCAATCAAGCAACGTGTCATAGCGCATCGCCTCCTGTTCGTCACGGGGTGCCTGGCTTGAAACTACGAGCCGCGGGCTTCTTCGCGGTCTTTTGCATCTTCGCAGCAGAAAAACTCGTGGGAGGATCTGACGGAGTGCCTGACAGCGGCGTTGCTGTCTTGCTTGGTTTACTTAGCCCAGCAGAGCGAGTTGACCGGGCTGTCGGTTGTGGGCGCGGCGTCCCAGGTCCAGTTGAAGGCGATAGTGGCTCTACACCATCTCCGCAAATCGCCATCGCGAGAAGCTCTTGAAAGCCGCCTTCGGATCCGCTCACAGCGGTAGCGACCTTTTCACCGTCGCCATCAGTACGAGACGTGGTGCCACGACGACAACTTGCAGCAGTGTTGGGGATGGAGGAGACGCCACTGCTACCACCATCATCATAACGGCCACTGCAGCAGCTTTCGTCGGGATCGACGTCAAAACAAAAGTCCGGTTGATAGTTGTTTCTATCCCCAGCAGCGTCGGCGTCTACGTTGTCGTAGCCTTGGCCTTCGTCGCCCTCGTCGTCCATCTCAACGACGTTTGCCTTCTTGTCTATCTCCCTCTTCAGGTTCTTGCCTTCGAAATGTGAGGTGGCATGGTTGCCTTGCCAGTAGGTTTGTGAGTGCTGTAGAGCACCTTGAACTTTCGGCGTAGACTCTCAAACTCACGTTCCGCCCACCCACGAGCTCTGCTAAAGCTGTAGGCACCTGTCAGTTGTTCCCACTCATCTTTCCCCAAGGGTAAATGGTCTTCGACTAATTCTAGAAGGCGCTCAATCTCGGCCAACTTGTAGTTAGTGCTTCCAGTGCTCTTAACCATCTACGTAGTAAGATGCAACACAGTGTTTGAGAACTTCAAGATGTTAGTACTGTAGTGTGAAACGTGCGTACCTTGACAGGATGCTGGGGTGTGGGGTGAGGCGATGATGTGAAGGTGGTGCAGAGTGAAGCATGGCTTGCGGCTGACAAGGCAAAAGCAGAAGTTAGAGACTGCTAGGAGCTGCCGCACAACCACAGCGTTCTATACTGCGAGATGATAACCCACGGCGCTGGGACTGCGCGCGAAAAGCGTGGATGGTTGAGAGCTCACGGCGCGTAGCTTCAACGCGCGAAAGCTGCGCGCGAAAATCTTGGTCAGGCTGTGCAGTGAGCTCGCCGTGACTTACGAAGGATGGCGCGAAACGAAAGGGCGTGGGCTTCTTCCACCGATTAGAACGTGTTGGTCGCTTGTGCTCGGCGTGGTAGATTGAAGACTGATTGAATTTAGTTGTTATGTAAAATGCATTCTCTCCTTCGAGAGGTTTCCTAACTGCTCATCCTGTTCACCTTCTCTGCTGACGCTCACCTTCTCATGAATGACGAGATCTTCACCATCTCATCCGCGTGCGTGACTCCTCAGCGTCTCTTGGTCTCATGTAGATCTTTTGTGAGTTCCGACACTCCTTCCCGGGCGATCATCCTGACAACATCACCAGTTCACGCAGCTCCTTGAGGCGTGGCGCGGGGAGAACCTTCGTCAGGATATCTGCACGCATCTTCACGGACTCACAATACTGCACCCGTAGCACGTTCTTTTGTACGAAGTCCTTCACAAACTTGTGACGCGTGTCAATGTGCTTGGCACGTCCGGACGAATCCTCTCCCTCCAACTGAGCTATTGCAGCTTGGTTGTCGACATGAAGCACTGACGGCTCCATTAGCTTTAGTCCTACCTCTTTGAGACATTCCATGATGCCCAGCATCTCCGCAGTTGTCTGTGATGCTGCCACGAACTCTGACTCCATGGTCGACAGTGCAACGCACGCTTGCTTCTTGCACAGCCATGCTACTATCACTCCTGCAACCATTAGTACTCCTCCTGTTACAGACTTCCTGTCTTTCTTGTTGGACGCGTAGTCTGCATCGCTGAACGCTTCCACCAGCACCCCAGCATTGTTCATTGTGTTCTTGTTGGTGTTCATTAGGAACTTCAACTTCTTCGTCCCCTTTAAATACTTAGCAATTCTCTTCGCCAACCTCCAGTCGGCCTCGGTGGGGGCGTGTGCGTTTCTCGTCACACAGTGCACTGCAAAAGAGATGTCAGGCCTCGTACATCTTGAGAGCCACAACAAACTGCCCACCAACGACTGGAAAGTCTGCACTGTTGGTCGCCTTGGACTTCCTGCACCCTTACTCGGCAGTATTACACTGGTCTCCTCGCCGTCGTATCCACCGTCGATCGGCGTACGTACTGCTGCCGCGTTATCCAACTCGAACTTTACCAGTAGGTCCTGGATTACTTGCTCCTGGTCCAGAGCCCACCCTTTTTCATCGTCGTATTGAAATGCAATTCCCAGGAACTTGGACACCACACCCAAGTCCTTAAGCTCTACGATCTGCATCTCTGCGAAGAACTTGTCAACCCTGTCCTCGCTTGTTGCCGTCACTAAGATGTCATCCACGTAGATCCCTACAAGTGTCATACCGTCTGTTTCGGTTTTGATGTATAGACAACTGTCGGTATAGCATTGCTGGAACCCCAGCGACACTAAGATACTGTGTAGCAAGTGATTCCACAATCGGCCAGACTGCTTTAGTCCGTAGAGACCCTTCTCCAAGATTAACACCAGCTCGTCCTTACTCGTCACGCCCAGTGCTTCGAGCTGCTCCTTTGTGAACTCCATGCCTTGTGGGATCAGCAGGATTATGATTAGCTCGGCCTCTTTCTTGGCCTTCACGTACGCACTCGGTACGTCTCCGTGGCGTGCCGGCACCTTCCAGATACGCGATACCACTAGTATCACTCTCCCAGATACTAGCTCCAGTACGGCTGAGAACGTAAACGTGTAATCTACACCGTACTCCTGCTGGTCTCCGCGCGCTACCAGCCTAGCCTTGTACCGCTCAATGGTACCATCCGCATGAGTCTTGAGCTTGAAGACCCACTTCGTGCGCAAGCACTTCGTCCCTGGCGGCTTTTTCGCTACCGTCCACGTGCCATTCTGTTCCAATGCGTCAAGCTCTTCTTTGATGGCCTGCCTCCATTTGTCTGCGCGCGGGTCCTTCATTGCTTGCTTATAGTTCTTCGGATCCTCGCGCTTCACCACGTTCACACGGTTTACTGGAACATGTTTTGCGCCCATGTTGCGCGTGTGCATGCGTGTGGTCTCTCTTTCTTCAGTTGGCACGTGTCCTTCATCTGCTCCTTCCTTTTCAGCTGCATCTGTGCTTCGCCTCTTATTGTTCTTCTTAGCCTGTTTCTTCTTCTTCTTTGTCTTCTTTGCTCTATCCAGCGACTTATTTTCTTCTTCTGCGGTCTTTTCACTGTTGCGTGTTTCTTCTACAGCTGTCTCCTTCCGCTTCGTCGCCTTCTCTCGCTCTTTAACTGCCTTCTTCAATTCTGGATCTTCTATCTCGAGCTGTTCCTGCAGTTGCGCGTTCTGCTTGGCGTCCAAGGTCTCGACGTTCTTAATGTGCTGGGTTGTTATTACAATTCTGTCCTTCGGTAAGTAGACCTTGTAGCCCTTCGTTTCGTCGTTCTTGCCTATTATCATGCCAACTTGTGCTCTTGCCTTCCAGGCCTTCTTGCCGGCGTCTCTGTAAGCAGTACAGGGGCTGCCGAACGTGACGATGTCTGACAAGTTCGGTACTGAACCCGTCAACATCTCCAATGGCGATATGCGTTTGGCGTTCGCTCTACACGAGCTGCGGTTGAGTACGTACGCTGCGTACTCGACTGCATCTCCCCAGAAGTACAGTGATAGCCCACTAGCGAATAACATGCATCTGGCCATGTTCAGCACTGTCCTGTGCATTCGTTCGGCCTTCCCGTTGGATGCCTGGTTCTCTCTCTCGCTAATCTGTCGGCGCACTCCTGTCGCCTTGCAGAACGGATCCACGTTCGTATACTCCTTGCCTCCGTCAGTCCTGAGCACGTGGATTCTACAGTTAAATCGTTTCTCGAAGTACACTAAGAAGTGTTCGAACTTCTTAGTGGCTTCCACCTTGTTCTTGGCCAGGAACACTCTCACGTAGTTCGTGGAATAGTCGACAAAGTTAATTAAGTACCTATTACCGCGCCTGTCCTTGGGTGTCATGGGCCCCTTGATATCGCTCCCAATGACGCCTCCGATCTTGTCAATGGGTGCGCTCGCTCCCGTATCTTTCAGTGACTGGTTGTTTTTACTCTGCTTGCCTTGTGCACAGGTTAAGCAGTTCATGCGCACTCGGCTCGTCAACCTAATGCCTGATCCGGCCGCGTCGGCCATGCGCTCTACCGTGTCGTACGAGATGTGCCCCAGACGCTTGTGCAGCTCCAACAGTGTCGTCTCGGTCACAGCCTCATTCAGGGAGTTGTTTGCTTCTTTCAGTTGACTGACTACTGCACTAATTCGCGCCTGTTTGCTTGTATTCCCCGTAGTGTCTATCATTAACACGTTGTGTCGTCTGTGGACTTCGAACACGCGCACTCCACTCTTCTGCTGCACCATGTAGCTTTTGCCGTCGTGACGCTCAAGGTACACACCTTTCTCCTCCAATCTGCCGTAACTCATGATGTTGTCGGCTAAGTTCTCAGCGTAATGAACATCCGAAATGTCCACCACGACTTCTCGTCCATCCACGATCGTCTTGAGCTCCACAGAGCCTTTCTTGATTACCCTTATGTTCTCACCATTCGCCGCTCTGTATTGATCGTCACAGTCCACTGCGTTCTTCAACAGTTCTACGGTCTTGACTAGATGCACGCTGGATCCACTATCCAAGATCCACGCGTGTGTGTCGGTGTTCGTGCCCGTCCCGACAGCTAGCGAGACCTTGATCTCTTTGGCACCGTTATTCTTCTTCGCTGGACAATTTCTTGCAATATGTCCAATCTCGTTGCAGTTGTAGCACCTGCGAGTGTCAGTATCGTCTACGCGTGAGACGGTTTCCTGTCCTCGTTCACCGTGGACACCTCGGTTACTACCATGGAACCGACCATGTTCTCTGTTGCCGCGGCCTCCTTGACTACGAGATCGTTCGTACTTGCCCATGCTTGCCTCGTACTCAATCGCAAAAGCCACTAACTCCGTAGCTTGCTGCAAGTGATCCATGCGCTGTGAGTTCAGCCTTGTGAGCATGGCACTCTGCAAGTAACCCGGTGCGGACTTACACAAACACTGTATCACGTGTAGATCCGAACACCCCGACCTTTCAGCTACGTACGTCAAGTACTGAAAGTGCTCCGCCCACGTCCTTTCGCGCAGTTTCTCTGCCGTCATCAACTGCAATCCCTTGGATGCAGTGATCGTCGTCATGTACGGTACTAACATTCTATTCATCACATGTTCCAGTGTCGGCGACTCCGCCGTCCAGAGTGGAAGCATCCTCTCGAAGTACACCAGTGCAGATCCATCCATCTTGCCGTTCAAGGCAAGGATGCGGAATTCCTCCGACCAGTCACCACCGCTCATCTGCTGAGCTGCAGCCAGTCGCTGCAAGAATCGCAGTCCCCAAGTCTTGAAATCCGCACCAAGGCCAGGATACACCTCCTTGCCCGCGAACTTCGCGAAGCCCGGCCAGTCCAGGTCGCGTGGCTTCGGCACCTTGAGTCCGAAGTTTGGTGGCGGCACAAACTGCTCTGCCATGGGTGCGGCCATCCGCTGTTGCATACTCGTCGCGTTCTCCGTCGTGGCGTCGGCATCTCTGGAGCTGGCGTCGTCTGCGTCGGCGTCCTCATCGACGCATCGAGAGATCCTACTCTCATCCGCCGTGCTCGAGCCTTGATGAAATCAGTAAACGCGCTCGACTCTCCGTACTTGTGTTCGAAGGATGGCGTGTCCGTGCGGTGCTGCAGCTGCTTTTGAAGCTCCGCTTGGTCAGCCATAAACTTGGCCTGTTGTTTGGCCATGCATTCAATGAGACCTTCAAGCTTATCTAGTCGCTCAGAACTTGCGCTAGAGTTCCGGCTTCCCCTTCCTGGAGCATCGGACGCACCTGACTCAGAGTGCGTCCCCTCGAACAACTCAAACGGGTCTGCTGCCACGTTCAGCCCGTGGACATCAGTCTCTTGGACATCGCGCGGGTTTTGTTGCTGTGAGGTGCCGTCGGAACCCGTTGGGCTCATAACCTGTTGGTCGCTTGTGCTCGGCGTGGTAGATTGAAGACTGATTGAATTTAGTTGTTATGTAAAATGCATTCTCTCCTTCGAGAGGCTTCCTAACTGCTCATCCTGTTCACCTTCTCTGCTGACGCTCACCTTCTCATGAATGACGAGATCTTCACCATCTCATCCGCGTGCGTGACTCCTCAGCGTCTCTTGGTCTCATGTAGATCTTTTGTGAGTTCCGACAGAACGTGCTGAGCAATCAACGCCGATAGAAGAAGAAGAAGATGGACGTCAGAATTCACATTGAATGTTAATGAAGCTGTACATGTAAGACCACCAATCCTTACCTACACGAATACATTGTGAGGCTGGATGACGCCGTCTTTAGCCACCACAAGTCTAAACCGCCTATGGCTCGCGCTGGTCTTGTATGTCACGGTGGCAACAATCATCAAGTCCCCAGCGGCAACAATCATCAAGTCCACAGCGGCACACGAACCACAGGTCGCTCCCGTAGTCCACACAGATTTCCTCGCCCTTGCGCACTGTCTCCGTCGTAGCGACTACCACCGTGGCTCGTCGTCGATTAGATACCTCCACAAAACGAGCACACGGGCGACACGAGTGGTTTACGAACCGCATCAACCCTCTCAGGCGCTCAGCATTGATAGCAACTCGAATGGGCTGTGTGGATGGCTCTCGCCAATGTTGCATGACGAGACGATACCCCGTGTTGCGAGGACGCTTCGAAGGGTCCATGCTCACGTGCTCCAGCTCGCCCAGGTACTCTCCAAGTACCTCTCCAGCCTCGAAATTCTTTCCGGCGACAACTCCCAGTGAGCGGATCCGCGCATTTCGCCCCAAAAACAGTTTGCTGGATTTCACCAGTCCGTTTCCGCACTGACCCACTTACGGGCAACTGTTGATGTTGCAGTACACATGCATCAAAGAGTTGCGGCACACACCAGCCCGACAAGGCGAGACACAATCACACCACCCATAGAGCGGCACGTCAGGGAAAACAATACCGAGTGGGTTGAACTGCTGGCGCAAGTGTGCCACACAGCATGGCCACTGGGCCGTGACAAACTTGTCACGGGACTGAGAAACGCGGGATCGGGAGCTAAACGTCGGCTCGGGGCTGGTCCGCATAAGACCGCGCGGGTTGACGACTGGTCGGTTCGACTGCTGAACAGGAAGTGCGTCAGGGCGGCTGTACGGAGCAGCCTTCGCGCGGCGGCTGTGCCGCGACTCTTTGCGGTCTTGAAGTACATTGCTGGCGTCACTGGAGCGCGATTGTGTCTTCGGCGGTGGTGTACGTCGTGGTAGCGTGTTGAGCAGCACCGGCGAAGATGTCGTCGAGCTCGCAATGGTACGAGCTGAAGGGGGTGACAGGCGCGATGACTGGTCACCATTTAGCGGGTGTGGTGGCTGGGTCGCAGAAACGGAGGCATCATGAGTTCGGTGTGCAGATGAGTACGGTGGCGTGAGAGCTCCTGTGGATCCCCTGAAGTCTTCCGTCTCCGTGTCACTTGCGGCATCAATGCCTTTAGCTGTGCCACTGCGTCGCGGGTCAGGGCACACATTGGGAGAGACGTTCTCGTCGCCGCTACTGGAGTCATTGATACACCTTTGTAGCCAAAACAGCGCAGAGTGAGTGCTGTGGGCCATTGCTATAGACGCTTAGATTAGAGCGCGTTAGTTAAACATTAACAATAACACAATAGAGCTCGTACTTCCTTGAGAGTGGCTTGTGCACTTCGGGACTAAATTGAAGAATGAAGCGTTTCAGCGTTTGGCGGCGCGAAAAGCTTTATGCAAAGATATATGACAGAAGAGTGATGACATCCCACGTCAGAGTGATGGTCAGCTTAAACTATATAAATGTCAACATTAACTGTTAAGATAGGTACACGGCATAACTCCAGGGGTAGGTGAGTCTGGTGAGACGTAAATTCGGTGCGGTGAGATTTTAGTCGGCGATATGTCGTGGCATATCTGCTGCAGATAAGGCAGCTGTTTACGATGGTTTTGGAAGGCGTCCAATGGGTCTTCTATTCGGCATCTTACAGTATAAAGAGCTCTATGGGTACACTGTACCCTGTCTAATGCACAGTTTAAACACCAGTTGTAGTCTTTTGAGGTGTTTATACGCGTTTTTATGATCAGACGTATAAACACTCACTTCCCCCACTGCTTGAACACTCGTAAACGTTGTGCATCCTCCGGCAGCCAGAGGATGCGCAACGTCTGCGGGAGTTCAAGTTGGCGTGGCTTTGGGCGCATGATGCGCAGCTGTGAAGCTCGCGAGTTCAGGACGAAGTCAGGCATACGAAGTGAGTTGGATAATTGCACATCAGTTCAAGCTACACCGGCAGAGGCTCTGCCAGAGCAGGCCTCGTGGTAGCTGTCTAGTAGATTGGTCACTTAGCGGTAGTAGACCTGGATCTCATTTTCTTTCTTAATCTTTCTCAATTTCATTTATTCTGGGTATTGCTACACGTCGAACAAGTGCGAATACAACAAAGAATTTAGTAGCGCTCTTCGCGCTGAGAAGCAAAGCTATGAGCAGTCCAGAGCGCGGGGCCCGTGGCCTGGCAAGGGAGGCGCTAGTTGCACGTCGGTGAGTCTCCAAGGATCTTTTACACAGGCGGCATGTAGTCAAGACCTTGTTTGGACAGCCAACCTTTTTTGGTGATGGGGGGGGTAATATACCCTATTCCCTCTGTGATTAACGACATCATATTCTTGAAGTGAATGCTGCCTATCGCTAAACAAAAATATACCAACGGTAAATTGATCAGGTTTAATCCTGCACTTTGTAGGCTGTCAGTAAGCAATTCACTACAACAGTACAAAATTTAGAGTGCAATGATTGGTTATTTCTATTGTCATTAATGAGTGAACGTCGGCAATCACATAAGGAATACGGTAGTGCCGAATGAGCTTAAATATACTGCACAAACAAGTCATTTAACCTTCACTATTTATACCGGTAAGTCAATTTCAATCACAGTTTTGCGAATCGTCTAAACACAGTGATTGAATTGTTTCCAGAGGGACATCTAAGTCGATATCCACTCAGATAAGAAAATTTCTCCACGATCCATCGTCCATGGACCATCGATAGAGGGCGCTACTCACCATCCGCCCAGCATGTTCCTCATATAGTAGTATTGTAAAGGTATCGATTTGGGCGTCAGCAGGGTTTACAAATTGGGTTTTGAAATTTTTGGTAAATCGATCGACCCGCACCTACCTTGTCCTAAACATGGTTCATTATGTGATAAAAAAGCAAGTACAGATAAATCTGACGCGTTACGGAAAATGAGCATTGCTTGCCCACGATGCAGTTGCACCTTCGCTCATGCGTCTTCACTTCGTCGACATCTTAATGGTATTATTTGCTAGAAAATCCGCTAGCGGTCGATCAGCGATGGCGCAATCGTCGAAACCGACGGCGGCGCAACCTACTTTGGTAGACTTTAGGGATGCAAATTTGTTTTAATTTAGAACGAGTATACTGCCCAGGTTGTTTTTGCATAGCCGCGCGAATTTAACCTGTTGTATTTCCTGATTTGAATTTGGCAGAGTAAAACCCAGGCTGTAAGATAAAATTGACCTGTTATAAACCATAATATATATAAATGGGATTTCTTTGTTTTTCTGCAGCTCTTGCATACTCACTAAATGATTCATAAAGAGATCTGCGCGGCCATTTTATATCGAAGTCGTGCTCCAAAGTAATCATGGTGTTTGGACGACATCCGGCTGCAAGCTGAGCTGTAGCTCCGTCTTCGCTACGTGCCCGGTTACATACCAGGTTGCGCACCAGGTGTAAGTGCAGGTGTGATAAGATGGATCGTAGCTTTTCCTTTCATTTTGGTGTCAGGTTTGACACCAGGTTTTTCATACAGGTTTCTGCCAGGTTTGCGAACTTGTTTCTTTTTCAATACTGCTTTGGTTTCAGGCTAGAAACCAGGTTGTTGATGCCGGTTGCTTACCAGGTTTGAGCACTTTGCATTTTTTCAAGGCGTCAATAGCTTCTTCACATTTTCTCATGGACAAGTTTCTTTACATGTCTGGTGCGTCTTTTGCACAGGAACTTCCGCTATAACAGCAATACGTACACATCAATTAAACCGAGTAAACAAATGGATTACAGATTAAGCAGTGCTGCTAGCACACGTAGCCGGAAGTTATTGAGTCCAGAGCCCTCATGCGCACTCTTAACATTTTCGTCAAGCAGTCTCCACATGAAGTTCAGAATGTATATTCCGCAGCTGTTTCCATCGTCTTGCGTCGACGACGCGACCAAAACCAGTTTGAAGCTACTGAACGCTTGATCTTTAGTGATGCTGCTCCGAAGCTTGGTGAGAAACGTGATGTAGTCTTGGTCTCCCAGCGGATCGTAGACAAAATGCACTTCGTCATCGTGCTGATAACAATCGCAGTCCAATGCACTTGCTCAAGTTAACAGGTATAAACACCAGCCTGGATGTAAAAGACGTAAGTTTGTCCAGCAAACCAGTCGGCAAGTCGACCCCATGACCCTTCTGTTGAGCTTAAACCCTGTAGTTGTAACCACTTTCACGCTATGAGTTCTTTTCCAAATCTCTCCTATTGCTTCAAATTTCTTCGAGCTTATCCAGTCCTTCGGTTGGAGTCTGTACAGCGTTGAGTAATCCAAATCACAGATATTACCCTCCACGACTTCAAATGGATGCGCTTGAAGAACGCGTTTAAGAACTTCTTCTGCTTGTTTCTTTTGGACGCGTACAGCCTTCAACCACTCCACTAGTATCTTGCCCATCGCAACAGCCTCTTTCATTGTCCATACCCTCTGCAGGCAGTCGACATGATAAAGCGAAAAACTGCCAATACCGGTTATCTTGACGTATGGGGGCCCTTCATCGGTATTACTTGGCAACGGAACTGCGCCAGACTCGTAGATTGCACCTAACGATTTCTTCACTAATGGAGCAGGCACAACAGGAACGGTAGAGCAGCGCTCAGAATCGGCTTCTTATCACCACCAATTTTTGGATGCGTGCGGGCAGCACTCTCATATTGTACTGGATAAACATCCAGCAATTCCAAAATATCAGTAAAACTGTTGTTTATGTCGCCAAGGATGCGCGCAACAACCCCGACGTCCTCGAATGATAGCGATCCGCCTTTATCCAGTCTTGCATTGAGCTTCTTACGCGCTGTGGCTCGTATTTTGGGCGTTTGCGCAGCAGTTGTTTTCGGTCGCCCAGCCCGCCGCACCTTCTTGCTCAAATTGTTGGGCTTGGGTGGATTTTCATCTTGTACATCAGGTGTATCAACAGGATTTGTAACAGGATTTACAACAGGATCCGTAGCAGGTTCTTCATCAGGTTTCATTACAGGTTTATCTTCATGCTCACTTCCAGGTATTTCATCACGTTGATCCTCAGGATTTTCTTCTGGAGTTTCTACAACTCCGTAATCCGTGACCTTGCCTTCATCTTCATTTCTGTCGTCTCCATTCCCAGCTCCATCCCTATCGTTCAACGAAAGCAAGGCAGATTCATGACATAATATCTTTGCAGATTGCGTACCAGGTTTCTCCACAAATTCAGCTACAGGTTTTTTCACAGGTTCAGCTACAGGTATCTCTACAGGTTGCAAACCGGAGCGCAGTCGGCGCAGGAAGTCTTTCAGATACTCCATCTCATTGCTGAAAAGACGCATCAGCAAGTCAGCCATCTCTTGTGCTACACGGTTTAGCAGATTCCATGATATGCTGTACTTTTGTCAGTTATCCAGCACCGAATCTCTGATAGGTCTGGTAGTCTTTGAGTTATTGAAAACATCCACGTGTGGCAAGCTTGTAGAAGACAAAGAATTCTTAATTAACCATCTCGAGTAAATGTACGACACTGGAATACACGGAACAAGTCCAGCACAGCGGCGAAAGTAAATCACATGGCGGCATGGAAGCTTGAGAGTCGTCGAAAAATCACAATCACAAATCCAGTCAGCTTTGCTAAACGAGTATCTTTTCAAACCCCGCTCCACTTCCACTGTGCTGTCAGCCGTTGCGCTAAATGTGTACAACCGGACCGCGACGTCGGAGATAGCGAGCTCATACTCAGCGTAGATGCTACTCAAGGTGTACACAGACGTAATACCAAATTAAGTTTTTGATGGTAACCGTAATGTGTATACGTCCCCTCAAACGACACCCTCGCCAGACTTTCGTTATCGCAGCGACGCTGAGTTCGAAGAAGAGACTCCAGACAATCCTTCATTGTACAACTACCGTCAAGATCGAGTTTGATCTTTCCAAAGCTCGACTCGATACGGTTGTTCGTATTGTACGAAAATGCGGCAATGTTTGACGTTTGTAATGTGTCCACATATTCTTGCTTTCATCCCAGTTTTCACAAAAGTAATCCCAAAACGACACGTTGCCTTGAGCGCAAGAAAACTGCTCTAAAAGAGAGAAATTCTTAGCGTAGTCCTCTTCGGAAGTAGCGTCCACCAAGTTAGCGAAGAGAAGACCCATGGCATCGTCTTCACTTGGTGAATAACGCCCGAAGCGCGCCTCACGAACAACGCCACGTAAAACCTTCAACACATGAGAATGGCAGAGCAAAACCGTCGCGTCAGGAATAGCTTCACGGATTACAGAAATCTCCGTCAAGTCTTTATCGACCATCACGACACGGAGTGCGTCCCATCCAACGTTGGCAGTCTTGAAGTGAGTAAGAGCTTTGCGCATGTGCCAGTCGAAATTCGTTTCAATTAACGAATGCTGCACGAATTGCCCTTGTCCAAATGCATCCATAACCATTAAACTGCAAAGTTGGTAGTCATATCTGAAGGTACAAACGTGAACTGGATTCGTAAGGATTAAAACCTGGTTTATAACTGATAGTCAACCTGGCAAATCACCTATGTGAAAGCCTGGTGTCTAACCCGGCATAAACCTGGAATGAAACCTGGCAAATTCCCTATAAAAACCCTACCTGTTGGTTTTGTGGGTACAGTCAACCAACAAGAGCTCAGGAAACCTGGCGAACGTGGCTCGCATACGTCCCGTAGTCAGCGAAATAGTACCTGTCTCTCCGGAAGATGTATTGTGCACACTAACCACGTTGTCTTTGTCCTCTTCACCAAACTCCATAAGAAACTCTGCAACAGCCAAATCGTCGTCTGCTTCTCCACGCATTTCATTGTGAATCTTGATCAGGAGGTTAGCCACGTCCTTGCGCGTCACCTTGTAGCTTGACTAGTCACGAATGTACTCGTAAATGCGAAAACGTTTACCGCCTGCTCAAACCATCAGCCGGAGGTCTTCAATAATAGGCTCACACATCGGTATCTGCCGATTATGTGGATAGTTTTCGTACACCACTTCAGATAGCGCGTGGTTGTGCGTATATATAGGGTTCTTCACCTCTACAATCCACTTGCCCTTGACGAAAATACTCTCGACTGTGAATCGAAACGGACAGCCAGTACCACGAAGTCGGTACTGCTGCCGTTTTCCCATACCACGGCGCCGAGATTTCGCTCCATGGGTGCAAATATACCTGCGTCACCACCGTGGTAAGTCGTCAGGTAAGTAGCGGACGCCCCGGCCACTCTTCGCACGTTTGGACTCACGCAGCTGCTTGTTGCGCTTCGACACACTCTCTGCTTCTTGAACGACTAGATGCGCGATCTCCTCCTCGCAGTCTTCTTGAACGACTAGATGCGCGTTCTCCTCCTCGCAGTAATTAACGCGATACCTCTCCCAAGCGTCCCAGCTGGCGGGGAGCCGCTTCAGCTTCTTCCCTTCAAATGAATCTTCCTGGAGTAAGAGATCGTCGAGTGAGTCTCCGCTGCCCTCCTGAACTAACTGCGTGCCCTGGGCTAGCTGTGTCGGTCCGTGTCTTCATCATCGTCGCCTGAACTATCTTCTCCTCCACCGAACGTTGACACAGCCTCGTCGTCTTCGTAGGAGTCGTCGTCTTCACATTACACAGTTTCCGCTTCATTGTGGGCTTTCGGCGCAAATTGAGAAATGAGAGGCCAGGAGAACGTTGCACCGCCCACCGTTGTACAAAATCTTAAGATTTGATAGGGTAAGGGGAATCTTTGCACATCATTGTAATTTACTTTTTAATTACATTCTGGTCAATATCTTAGTCAGTACCCTGGTTATTTGTCGCACGGCTATGTGAAAACAACCTGGGCAGTAGATTTTTCGTTTAATTAGCTATAAAAACTCGCCTAGTGGCGAAATCAGCATTATTGTTGCTATGAGGCTACGCGTGCAAGTACGTTTTTGCTTCCGCTTACTTTGAAGGAACCGACGTCAGACTTTATTGAATGTGCAGTACTGGCACCTATACTGACTCAGTATAACTGAGGGGGGATATTTGTTTCACGTGTTTGAAGTATAAATCTATTTATGATAGATTAGTGTTTCCGTTCGGACAAGCCAAAAAAAAGTTAGCATTTTGCATCAATGGGACGACCAACGACAAGACTTTAGAGCGTTTAAGATCACACTGTATATTTGTAAAATGCAGTGTAATTGCATTTCGTAAAACAAACTTACTAATCGATTTGAACAGGTAAATATTTTCTTAGAGGGGTTTGTGTGGATAACACACATACCCCTCTAAGCTCGCTGGTTACATCCGACAAGTTGCCAAATAACGAATTACTTTGTTGGGAGTCAGCCTCCGCGGCTCCAATTTCATGTATAAAGGAGGAGGTTAGATGGGGTGGACAGCTTTAGCCGGCTGGACAGCCTAACCGATGTGGGCTTTAATTATTACCTGAGTCGATAGAGCCTTGGGGTACAAAATATTTAACGGACGTTCTGTGATAAGTGCTGCGTGATAGTTGTTAGGAAGCGTGATCACCCAATGCGAGAAGCCGCTCATTATTGAAGACAACTATCTCCAGCTCTTCACTCGTCAACGCCACTTTATCCAGAATACTCAGCAAGTTGGTCCAATAGCAATTCTTGTTGCTTTCGCTTGGACCCACTTGTCTTGGTTGTACATGCTGCAACAGCTCGTGACTTCTTTTCTCGATGTCCATGAAGCAATCGTCGTCTCTCTCAGCTGCATCCATTTATTGCCAACAGTAATGCTTGATATTACTATTTTTAACTCATAAATATTTGAATTACTGGTAATATTCACTTTTAAAAAAAACAAATGACCCTAAAGGTCACTCTTAGTTAGTTTTAGATATTTATATTGAGAAACGTCGTTTTGCCAAAATCGCTGTAAAGCACAATAAATTGTGTCCAGGGTACTATTTGGTAAAATCCGTTGTCTATAGGAGCAAAGCTCCAACCGTAAATTCAGTTTTCTGTCCGTTACTAGTTTCTAGGTGCCGGTGGTTTCTTGAATGTTGCCTATGAGTCGCCTGATCTAAGGCTTCATTTCGAGGAACTTGTTTCCAGTCGTCTCATTTCAAATTGCTTCCGGCGTGGTCCTCTGCCGCTATGGGCAAAAAGGGGTCGACGTCCAGCTTAAACACCTCCAACTTGTGCGCCAATCAGCACGATAATCCCTGGGCTGCACACGAACACCAGCGCTTTTTGTTGGCTCTGGAACAGTTCGGAGGAGGTCAATGTTCCAGTATCGGCCAAGCGTGGCAATCGATCACAACCGCAGTGGGAACTCGAGACACCGCTCAGGTGATATACCATGCTCGTCTCTATTTCGCTCAACTCCAGTACTTGAACATCCAGAAGCGACAGGAACAACAACTCATGCAACGGGTGGATCAGCGTTGGACTCAAGAAGAAGATGCAGCATTCGAAAACATGCTGGCAGCGTATAGCAGTACTTCAGTCTGCTATCCATGGGAAACCATGGCGTCTCGACTTCCGGGAAAGAGTCCAGTGGATCTCAAAGAGCGATTCCAGAAACTCTGCTACGACGTCGCAAGGATCGAGAACGGGCAGCACGTTACAATGCAGTTAGGCCAATTCCCTCGTCACCCGGAACTTCCATTGTCCTCAAAAGCTGCAGCTACTAGAGAAAGCGAGCGATTGTCACCACACATGTTCTCGCCTCGAGTCCTGGATAGTGTGATCACACTAACCCCCGCTGAAGAACAAATCATGGTAGACGCCATGGCTGAAGTGTTCGTGCCTCCTGAAGCTCCTGCAGATTTGTTGGCTGGGATCGCATCAGCTGTTGCTGCGTTTACAAGCTCGAACGGAAGAGTGCCACCTCAAAGAACGCACCCGTTGTTCACCAAAGAACAGACTCTTGAGGTGCTCAATGGACTGCTAGCAGCCCAGCAGACGGATGCGCAGATCGTGCTGGAAACGTTGGCAGCTCGGCTTCGACTACATCCACGAGCGCTAAATGTTTCGGCCGGTGTATCTTTTAGTAACAGTACGACAGAGTCGGAGAGTTCCGAGCCCAATTTACATCTACTAGCCACGACTGGACTCACGTTTGGAACGATGTTATCATCGCCACTCGCCGCGGAGTTGGGTGTACCATTTGAGAGTGCTGGCACAACACCAAGATGCCTCAGTAGCATGGGGCTTTTGTCACCGTCGCTTCGACCAGGTCAGGCGAAGAATGGGAGCTATGGTGCTAATTCTAATCCACCACCGCCACTGACACCCAGCACGCTGCGAAAAGCTTAACTCATTAAGCGCTGGATGTACAAAAACTCACAGCATTATCGCAATTGAATGGCTATAACAGCAACGTCTTACTTTTTTTATTTGTGCAGGCAACTAACTCCAGAGACCTAGCAACTTTGCCTGATCTTGAAACGCTTCAATACTTGTAGCCGGTGTCAGCGTCTTTGGTTGCGCTGGTGGGTGGTACGAGTTGGAATCTGAGGACCCCCTTTCCTTCCTTCGAGTCTTGGCCGCTCTCTTTTTCTGCTTGGCCTTAAGCGAGATCGAGTTGCTTTTTGCCTCGTCGAAACGAGGGCGTCGAGGAGGGGCAGCTCCGTATATTCCAGCGGCTGAGACAGCAGCTAGAAGAGCAGTTTGAGCGTCGATGATATTTTCATTCGCACCAAGAGATGACAACGACGACGTTGACGTTGAAGCTGAGAGACTGGCCAACTGCAGCGGAGGTCTGGTCTTTTTCTCAATCTTGTGCGGTTCACTGGTCAGTGTAAACTTTGACAAGCTTGGGGAGGATTGAGACCCAAGCATACTGCGAGTCTGACTATCGCCTTCTTTTCGCTTTCTTGTCGTGGCGTCTTTGAGTTTCCGTGCAACTTGAACTGCATGAGCTTTTCGTATCACCACACGAGAAAGTGGGGAGAGCGCGTAGCTAGGAGACATCGACGCTCCTACGCCTGTCTTGTGTCCATAAACTTTGTCGGATATTCGAGATACATCGCCGTGGTTCTGATTTCTCTTGATAAAACCAGCAATCCGGTCTTGCTCTTGATTTCCTGCATGCTCTGTCGGGGCGTCAGTCCAAGTATTCTCTTGTTCATCCTCGCGTTCCCCCGTGCCCATCATGAATGCTAAACTCTCTTCAGGGTCCACTTTATCAAAAAAAATCGCTTCTACGAGCTCATGATTTCCTTCGTCACGATGAGATGGTTGACTTGTTGTCTCGCTCTTCGGGTGTCTGGTAGGTGAACCGACTAGGTCAGCTGCAACGGCCGGCAATTGAGGTGGAGGTGGTGTACTAGCCGACAGTTTAGCCTCAAATTTCTGTTCATCCAACGCACTGTTTTGTGTGATTTGAATCGAAAAATTCGGCAATACAGCGAATTGTTTGTGTCTTTCTCCCCAAACAAGAGGCGGTCGACTCAATACTGCAGACTGTTGCTGACAGCTAGCACGGCGTAGCGCAGCCGTTTGACTTGACGAGAAGTCCAGCGATATGTTTAACAATGCCGACACGGCTCCAGATTCCACTCTCGGTGAGGGTCCAGATAAATTGGACAGAGCCAGAGTGCAGTGCTCACGTATAGTCTCGTTTTCCAGCTTGGCGAGTTGGATCAACGCTGGCATGGCTCCTTCCTCGACCATTTTAGCAGAATTTCTCTGTTCAGGGACGATCGTGAGGCTGCACAGCGCACCAGCACAGCACTGAAGGGCGCTTAACGAAGCGATCTTGGCTGCTCGATACGATTCGTTGACTAGCATCGGTGTGACGCCCAGATCGACCAGCTCTTTTCTGTAGTCAGATACAGACGACAATGCCCACAGACTGGCGGAACAGCGCCAACGGGTCTCAGGTAATTGACCCTCGCTTAATAGTAGTCCAATGGCATTTAGAACTCGGCTATCCACTAGAAATCGTGGCGGTTGGGGAGGTTGCAGGGACTCTCGGCGCTTACCAGGCATATGTTGATCTAGAGTAGACGTGAACACGATACTGCACAATGCATCAGCACAATCGAGCGCTGAATTAACGTCCTGTTTGGCCACAACTTGTTCAACGAGATTGCAGAATAGTTCGAGTGTCGGAGCTGGCTGGTCAGCAATTGCAGTAGCAAAGCCCGTGGCATGACTGAGCTGACGAAACAAGATGCACACAAGCGCCACAAACTCTTCATCGAAGGACAGATGTGCCTCGGTTGTTTCTGTACTGGTACATGATGTGAGAATGCCGTTCAGGTAGGCCACCACATTCTCCGTTAGCATCACTTCCAAGAGCTCAGTGCTGTTTGCCAGGCAGCAGAGGGTGAGTACACACGTCTTGATGGCCTCACAGGAATACGATACGAGCGTCTCCTCTCCACCGTTTGAGTGAATTTGCAGCATCTTCGCAAGTGCGCGAGGGATCTCGGAGGTCTGGAGGAACTTGCGAGTATTTTCATGCCACCCCAACCAACACAAAGTCGCTGCTGCATACACTGCACATTCAGACGCGGCACAATCGATCTTCGCAGCGTGAAGGTTTAGAAACTTCAATACAATTCCCAAGTTCGAGGACGACGCCACTGCTATCCGACTGTCTTCACTCTTCGCTAGCGTAAAGAAGACAAGCGCTAGAGCCTTCTGTGCACAATGGCTCCGATCAGTCGAATACTGCTCTTCATACACTGAAATCCGCTGAAGTGCATCCAGAATTCCAGCTTGGACACTAAGCATTCGCGAATTTTCATAGTACACGAGTTCACTTAGCAGGTTTTCATGTAGTGAGGCCAACTGTTTCTGCTCATCGGTCAGTTTGGGGGCTTCTAGGTCGTACGTCATCAGCTGGAAGAGAGCGTGGAGTGACGATCTCTCGGCACACAGAGCGGTCCTACCGACTGGATGATTCAATAGTTTACCAAAGATTATCGTCACGAACGTTGCCACTTGCTTCGAGCCAAGCCCAGAGTAAGCGGACAGGATTTTCACCAGTCCCTCCTTGACCATGCGCTTCACAGTCTCAGCATTCAGAAGGTTCAATAACGCTCGGATACACGTCTCCTTTGTAGAGACACTAACTGCTCGAACCATACTGACCATCATCAAGACGCTCACGGCTCCTTCTCCAACGAGAGCAGCTTCGTTCCCTCGAATACACGACAAGTTACACAGCACTTTGGCACAGTCGCGTTGACTGTCTTCGCTATACGAGTTACTGAGCACCGATACAATCGCGACAATCCCCGCAGAAGCCAAGGTTACTCGAATTTCTGGCTCCACCGACAGATTCGCGAGCGTGATGGCACAACAGCGTTGAATTGTGGCATTTTCCTTGATGTTTGCTAAAGTTGCTAGAACGGATATCACCCCCATCCGTACCAAAGCCATACAGCAACTTGGATGGCGCGACACACTTGCCAAAACATGGCAGCAAGAAGCTTTGCTCTCTTGGTCGTGAGACTCCACACAAGTGGCTAGGACCATCTCTATCGCACCCACTTCGACCATAATAAGGGAGCATTGTTCATCTCGACATAGCAGACTCAAGCACGAGCAGCAGTAGCGTTCAATAGTGACGCTAGAGTGCTCAAGAACGAGAATTCTCGTCACGCATTGCACCACTGCAGCATTGCACACGTGAGCTGCTGTGTGACTATCAGCCGCTAAACAGGCAAAGGCTGCAGTGCATCGAGCTCGAATTTCGCCCAAAACACCAGCAGATTCATCGACAACCACGTCGTTGTCGGTGCTGGAGAGGAAGAGAAGTGCAGGGATCACACCTGCATCGGTGACAGCAGCCCGAGTCGCTGCCTTGTCGCAAAGACCGTGTAGTGCCTTAGAGAAGAGATTTCGCGTCTCGTAGGACTGACCTGGCGCCATACTCAGCTGGATTAACGCAGTGATCGCCCCTGCAGTCACGATATCCGCTGCTGCCTTCTGCACACTTAACAAGTTACAGAGCGCTAAGATGCACATTTGCTTGGCTTCGTCTCCATTGGACCGCCTTGATATCCACGACAACGTGTTCACGGCATCTCGTTCCACTAATTTCGATCGGGAGTCCTCGCAACATGAAACATTGTACAATGTACGAGCGCACACCTGCAGAATTTCCTCGTCTTTTGTAGTCGAAGCGATAGTCTCCTCTTCAGGTATGGCAATCTGGCTTACGTCATCCTCCCGACACAGCTCGTTGACAAGCAACAATAACCCTTCTTGGACCATTCGTACGGCATTCCCGGGGTCTTTACTGAGGTTCCACAATGTGGTTCCGATCAAACACTTGGTCGTGGTAGCATTTGAAGCCCCTGCCAGCGCCACCAATGTGCCCATGCAGCCTTTCGCCACCATCTCGTTCCTGCAAGCCGGAAGTCGGGACAAATTGAGTAAAATATGTGCTAGAAGCTCCTGGATCGAAGGGATATTTGGATGCAGCAACGACGTGATGGCACTGACGATTCCTTCCTCCATTAGACGCAGTCGGATTCGTTTGAGGTTGGATAAGTTACACAGAGCTTTGGCCGTGACATCGTCGTATTCTTCCTCCGCTCTTGCAGCCAATCCACCGTTCCCACTGCCATTTCGCGTCGATGTGAGAGAGATAAACGCCTTTAAGACGATCTCGATCTTGTGGTAGGACTGCGAGACGCACGTGAGGTTGAATAATGCACAACGGCAAATGTGCGACACTTTTTCGTGTTCGTTGATCAGCGTCGACAAGGCACTCACAGCACCATCCTCGACCAAGAGTCCTTCTTCTCCCTGCAAGGAACACAAATTACACAACGTGATGGCACACGCTGTTCGAATGGTCTTGCCCTCGGTGTCGTTACCAATCTCTGCCACAGTCTTCACTGCCCCTTGCTGGACGATCACCCGCCTCAGGTCACAAAGATGCGATAGATTCATGAACGCAGTGACGCAATTCAGTCGCGTGGTCTTGTCGCCGTCCTTGCACAGTCGAATCAGCGCCTCCACCACATTTTCTTGGACCATCAGGCGTGCGTTTTCAGGATTAAAGCTCCAGTTGCTTAGCGTTAGCGAACACCGTTGTTGCTGTTTGCGTTGTACACTAGTCAATGTCGACCCCAGTTCTTCGTCGTCGTCTTCATTCCGATTTGCAAGGACAAGCACAGATCCTGCACGGCGAGAGGCGGTCGAGATGCTCAGCTTGCCCCCATTGCCCCCTCCAGCGACAGCAAACGCATCCGATACTCCGTCTTTCAGTACACTGCGCCCTTCCACTTTAGTGAGCTCCCCCCATGGAGGACTAGCCAAGTTAAACTCGATCTTTTGACCACTATGGACCATCGCCTGGTAGCTTCTCTTCATACGACTCATATAGAGCATGCCGTCAATGTAGTCACCGCGTGTACCGAATATATCACCGCCGTAAGGCTTCAAAGCTTGCGAGGAATACTCGGTGCCCGCACGTTTGCGTCCGTTCTTCCTGGCCAGAATCTGTGAAGATTTCGGGAATGTCTGCACTGAGGATTGAGAAACAAGCACTGGAGAAGGCGACGGAGCGTGGAGGGAGATTGCACTCGCTCGGGTCGACTGGTTCCGCACGGCTGGGCCTCGAAAAGATGAGGAAAACCCGACGCTATTGCTGGTGGTCGGAGCTGGCGAAGAGAGGCTAAGTTGTTGGGCTGGTTGAGGGACATATCGACGAACAGCTCGTTCCGCATATTCCGTTGCAAATTCATTGCTACCGAGAAGGTGGGAGGGGGGCTCGGTAGATAACGGGGCGGTGCTGGTGTCCACCATCAATTGGAACACTCGATCTTGCATGTGGTTTGTAGTCGACGATGTTGATGCCTTTTTCTTTGGCCCATGCTGAGACTTCACCGTCGGACTTGGAGCGACAACGGAGTGTCGGGTGCGTTTGCTACTTCCAGTCGACGCGTTGTTGCCATCGCTCTTTGCAGCAATGAAACTTGCCCTGGTGCCACCATTGGCGGGGAGGACTCCGAGGAGATGCAATTCCCCTGTGAGGCGAGACCTTTCGCGGTTCCAGAGCGCAGTCAAATCCATGGAAGCACCTAGAGACGCTTGTCTACTCTACCCTCCCACGCACTCTCGATACAATTGCAGCCACCTCAGGCAATAATAGAAGAGAGCTTTGCACATGAGGAAACGGCTATTGTCTTCTTAAGTTTTGGTGAGAATGTGAATTGCAATTATTGCGTTGTGGTTAAATTTTCGATTCTCTTTTATATGTATCTTCGTCGTCTCCCGAAATACTTCGTGTAATAAATTTAAGAAATAAATACCGGAGCGAGAACCTATTTTCATCTTCGAGAAATTCACTTTGCACTGTAAATAACCCAAAGCCTTGACAGTATCGTGTTGAGCGTTAGTTTTGAGTTCAAAATGTCGCCGCTGACGTCGCAGCCGTTGGGCGTCTCGCTACCGCCTCGAGATACGAACGCCATCTCCGTGTCCATGCCCGACTGGGAGCACGTCGTGGGCTACGAGGAAGGGCGAGCGGAGGTTCTGGATGCGATGGCCTGCGGCTACCCTCGCTTCTTCCGCCACCCGTTGGTCGTCTCGCTGGAGACCGCTACCCAGATCCAGATTTCTTGCGAGGACGATACCAGCCAATGGGAAGTCATGACAGTACCAACTTCTGACGCAGGCGAGCGTCTCCGCCACTTCCTATTGGCCAGCAATTCTGATTCTGTCAAGAGCGACGAGGTATCGGCTCATGCTGTCAAGAATGCTGTCCACGCCGTACGCTTCCCACGCCGCATCAGCCACACGGCCAAGCAGTTCTGGCAACACTCAGGAGAGATCGTGTCTTCACGTCACGCTGAGAAGCTGCTGCAGGTGCTCAAGAGCGATGGAGACGTGCAGAGTCCAGCGATTAGAGGCACGGACAGCCACTTGGCGCTCAGACAGCGCGTATCGGAGCTCTACCTGCCCTCTGCAGATGCTAAGAAAGTGGCTCTGTATCCGACAGGTATGGGCGCCATCTTCTCCACTGTTCGACTGCTGCAGAAGCTTCGAGGCACGGAATACAAGAGCATCTTGGTGGGATTTCCCTATGTTGACACGCTGAAGATTCTGTCGAGGAAAGAGTGGTGCCCCAAAGGAGTTCACTTCTTCTCTACTTGTGGAGAGGACGTGATGAAGCAGATTGAGGACATTGTAGCCAAGGAGAAGATTCTCGGCATCTGGACGGAGTTCCCTAGTAACCCTCTACTGTCCATGGCAGACCTCAAGAGACTGGCCAAATGTGCTCATGACAACGGCACGGTACTGGTCGTGGACGATACGGTGGGATCGTACAACGTCAATACGATGAAGCACGGCTGCGCTGACTTGGTAGCAACCAGTTTGTCGAAGATTTTCAGCGGCACCGGCAATGTCATGGGAGGCAGCGTGGTGCTGAACCATGAGAGTCCGAAATTTGAGGAGCTTGACGCGATTTTCGACCCTGAGGGCGACTCGTTCATCGTAGAAGATGACGTCGAGACTCTACTGGAACAGTCGAAGGACCTGAACGAGCGTCTTGCAAAGACGAACGCCACGACTGCTGAGATCGTCCAGAAACTGCAGAAGCATCCGCTGGTCAAGGACGTGTTCTACCCTACTCTGGGCGACGCAAAAACCCTGTACGATCCGTTCCTGAACGCGTCAGACGAGAAGGAAAAGCCTCGGTATGGCCCACTGTTCTCAGTCGTACTGCATGGCGGACTAAAGCCAGCTAAGGCTTTTTACAACGCGATTGCAGTGGCCAAGGGTCCGAGTCTGGGAACAAATTTTACGTTGTCATGTCCCTACACGCTGCTCGCGCACTTCGGCGAGCTGGACTTCGTGGAATCTTGCGGCGTGGACCGTAACCTCATTCGCATTTCCATCGGCCAGGAAGACGTGGACGTTCTCTGGGCTGATCTGGAACTGGCCTTAGCGGCTGCAAACGCCGTCGTCTCGACATCCAAGTAAGACGAGGCACGGATAGTCACTACCTACTTACGAGGACGCGACCTGCGCTGAGCGACCTACTTCAAGTATTACTTGCCGCTGGCTCATCTACTGCCATCAATGGAGAAAGAGGTGCTACCGACAGACTTGAGACTGCTCTCCGCGTGGCTTCCCATATTTTTAGTGGCATGGCACGGACGCTATTTTGATATGCCGAGGGGCTAATAAGTGACTTAATTGCAGTCCATTCTAGACATCTGAAGGTGTTGACAAGCTCGGAGGTTGGCTTCGTGTTTTAATATTCTCTTATTGCAGTGCAGGGGATGAGCCAAGCGGTCACCTCTACAGCGTCATGGTCGGCTGCGCAGTCGCGAGTCATTACGCCGAGATCGACGTCTGGTTCACGCTCTGTGTGGAACGAGGAAGGGGCTGACCTCAGCTCCAGTGGAAACAGCAGTCGCTATCGAGTGCTGGACGTTAACCAGAAGCAGCGCGAGACGGAAGATGCGGAGCGGATTATCAGCGACTTGGAGGCTCAGCGACGATATCGTACGCTAAATAGTCGGTCTAAGAGCTCTTCGAGACGACAAGAAGCTGTAGTTGTACCTATCCACAGTGAATCTCCACATGTACTTGACAAGTCAGCACGATTACAGGATTCTCGAGGCAGTGGCGGGCGCTTCTCGTTTGAAGAAACTTCTGCTGAAGGAGACGAGAGTCTGCCTGTGAGAGGAGACAACTATGCTGCCGACGCCGTCCCTCAGTCCTTTCAAGACCAGGTTTTGCATGAACTACGCAAGCTCAAGGAGTCCCAACGTATGGAATTTGAAGCTCTTGAGAGACTGCAGCGCGAGAAGGACGAGGCAGAGCGTAAAGCCTGCCGTCTAGAGCAGAAGCTACGAGAGCAACAGCGTCAATTATCTCGGAGCGAGGGGAAATCTATGCGTAGTGCTGAAACGCAAAAGCACATGACACGACCGGATATCGCTCTTAGTGAAGAATCGGATGAAGAGAACAACCGCGAGATCTACTCAAGCAGCAACGGAGATTTCTGCGAGAAGGGCGACTCTGAAGAAGACGAAGGGGATCTAGAACCGAGCGAATGGGACGATGTAACCAAGTCACCTCCACCGTACTTCATCCCAGTTGCTTCACCTGCGGTATGAGACCACGCTATCAGTCTGAATGATGATGACAAGAGCTAAACGTTTCACTTGTTTGTGTAGACGTCACCGTTCAAGCGCAGCTCTGGTTGGCCAGCATGGACTGGTGACGAATCGCTACCACCCGGACCGAGTTCGGAACCGCAAGGCAAGACAACGTACCAACGTTCTACCTCTATCTTTGCAGCGATGAGCTAACCTTCGCTGTTGTTTGCAGAATGGAACTCACGCGAACCGGAGAATCTCGATCGACGCTCTCGCTCTCGGAGCAAGTTGGACATGTCTGCATCGTCCAGGTCTCGCTCTTTGTCGAGATCACGATCAAGCACTGCCATGTCATCTCACGTGCAGCGCCTCAGTCAGAGTCGATCCCGCAGTCCTTCAGCCACGAGAACTCACCGAAGTGCTCAAGGCAGTCTGGAACTACGACGCTCGTGTGCTTTCTTTGAAGACAAAGCTCGTGCTCACGCTGAAGCTGAACAACTCGCAAAGGAGGCAGCTGAAAGGCTTGAACGAGCTCATCGGGCTGCACCCCCTCTGAATCTTTTGGAACGCGAAGCACAAGCTCAACAGCGTAAATCTCAGCATCATAAAGTGCTCGAACAGGAAGTCAAGGCTCGTCAGAAACGCGTAAAAGCTCGTGGAGTGCCGGTAACCACTTACTTGTCAGCCAACGAGGCTGACGAGGCTGAGCAGAAGCGCAAGGAGAGAATTCGACAACGAGCCGAAGAAATGATGCAGTCTGCTGAGCTGCCGCCAAGAATGGCAGTAGCCAGCAGAAATTCTTTTGAAGACACCCGGAGTGCGGAGGAAGACGAACGTTTGACTGTGAAGATGAAGAAGAAACTACGAGCTGCAGCTCAGGAAAAGGCCAGACGGCAGCGACACCGACCAAAGCCTGTGCCAAACTTCGACCAGCTGCATTCCAAGTGGGAAACTGCGCTGAAAAAACGGAAAGAGCTTGCGAGACGCAGCCAAGACGAGGAGGAAGTGAACGAGGACCCTGGAGCTTCGTCAAAGAAAAGTGCAGAGTTTTTCTCGTCACGAGCGGCAAAACTCGCTGAGCTGCAAGAGAAGAAAGAAGCGCGTAAACAGCGCCAAAAAGAGAAGGAAGAAGCCATTCAACGACACGCTAGACGAGCTCAAGAGAAGCTGTTAGCACGGACGCGTGCTTCACGAGGAGCCGCAGCTGGGAGTCAACGGAAGCCGACGAAATCCGAGACATTGCGAGTGCAGAAGCTGATGGCGGAAGCTGCTAAGCAAGAGAAAGAGAGACAACGGGAAGAACGAGAAGCAGATGCTCGAGAACGAAGACGCGAAGAAGCAGCACGTCGAGTGCGTGCCCAAGTCAAGCGATCGGAGACTGTCCGACGAGATAATTACGCTGGGAGCTTTGTGGAGTTAAAAGATCTGGACGTTGTCGCCAAGGAGAAAGCACGCGAACAACGGCAACAGTTCAAAGAGGCGATTGCGCGAAACAAGGAGAAACTCCTGGCAGCTGCAGCAACGCGTCCCAGCCTCATGGAGCGGTTCAGTACGAATGCCAAGCGAGAAACTCACCGTCGAGCAGCACTCGAAGCTGTCGTAAAGACGGTTTTCCAGAAAGATTTCTCCACGCTCAAAGGCGTATTGACCGACGATGAGCAAGAGCTCGCAAGTGCAATGATCGCTGCCGACGACGACGATAGGAGTGAGACTGCGTAAGTTTAAGACACGTAACTTTTATCACATGCATTTCTAAAATCCCTCAATCGATGAGGCTCTTGAGGAAGTCGTAGGTGGCGAATTGTACACCCATGTTGGGCATAGCTCGCACCAGAGTGGGTGTCAGACCTCTGTAGTACACTGTCCAGCCCTCGTTCCTCGCCAACTTGACGTAGCAGTCCCATGCGTTCTTGTATTGTCTGGCTGCTCCTCCTGCCCCCTGCATCTGCAGTCTTCGTCTCACGGTGTCGTTCGGGTAGGTGAAGATCGTGGCGAGCACTCCAGCTCCTCCTCCACACAGGATTTTACCCGCAAAGTCTGCCTTGGGGTCGATATCTCCAGGTAAATGACTTGTGAGAATGTCATAACTCCCAAACTTAATCCCTTCGTAGGGCAGCGCCCCAAAGAGTGTGGGGCCGATGCCGCGGAACAGAGCACGATATCCTTCCTCTCTCAATGTCCTCGTGAATGTATGGGCGATGCCACTGTAGACCAGATTCTCCCCAATTTGCCCCGACACCCGCGTACGGATGAGGTCCAACGGGTACGTTATGATAGACGCCGTGAAGCCCGACAAGGATCCGGACACGAATGGCCCCCATGCCGGCAGTTGTCCCGACGGGTCCATGGACCGGAACAGATCCTTGTAAAAGTCCGAAAAAGCGAAGAGAACCGCTTTATGAGGCACCACACGCACACAGGCCGCCATGTTGCCACGCCAGAAGCCCAGCACGCCCTCGCTCACGAAGATGCTGCGTGTCGTCTGCAACATTCCCACACTCTCGCCCGTCTGGCACACGATCTTGACTCGCTCGAATGGGGCCACGACTGTCTTGGCCACGATGCCAGCGCCTCCACCTGCCGCCATTTGCTTGAGCTGCTTGATGTTCCATTTGGGCGCATGCGTCGGCGCTGCTGCTGCCATAGTCGCCAACGGAAGGGAAGAAGTGAACTCTCCCGAAGCCGTCCAAACGCTGGATGCAGGGACGGGACTACTGATATTCAGCCCAGTTGGAAAACTTTCGTACATTTGCACACATGCGTCCATGTGGCAGCATAGCAACTTTCTTGCCCATACATGTATAATGTTCTTCTACAAATGTACTACTTGCTACTGCTGCTACTTCTCTTCGACTTAAGCCTTGACAGCATCTGAGCTCGCAGTTCGCAATTTTTTTATTCAGGAAAACAGAAAAAAAATCGGTAATAACAACGCACTCAAAAAACTGTAGTTCTGGTGAACATACTATGGGGTTGCCGAGCACTTGCCATTACGTCTTGAGCAAGGACACAATCCTAGCATTTTTTAGCCTGCACTGTTGCCACCGATAGCACTAATAGCCACCACGGTGGTGACCACCCTCTTTTTTGTTTTAAAATATCTGTGAAGCTTGCATGCGTTGGATTTTAGATAGATGTTTGCTATAAATGCATGTCTATTAATATGTTTTGTTCTCTGGATAAATAACTCGAGCTGAAGACTTTTCACTGTCGGATTCTGCCGAATGTGCGACTCCACCACTTGCCCACGCGCTGGAGGACGCCATTTCCATTAAAGGTCGTGACAGTCACCATCTCGTCACCGACTGTTGCTGGAGGACCGTTGAGCGGAACCGAGGCTCCTCCAACGACACGCGCGGCAGCTCCAGCGTTTTGGGCTCCTCGCTCTTCTTCTGAAGCATCGACGTCGGGAGATACCGCTAGACTGACGATCTGGATGGGTTCCGCAGTACGAAGATTGTTGGTTGTCGACGTGGCGCCGCAATTAGCAGCATTGGCAAAGTCGCCTCTGCTCGACAGCAAAACAAATATGATCGCGAGGATGAATTGGGCCAGCTGCATTCTTCGTAGAAGGTTGTAAAATGTGAATGAAGGTACCCGTGATGCGACGCAAATTGTGGAATGGCTCCTTAGGACTTGACTCACGAAAGTAGCCACCTTTGGAACGATGCATGTCCTTTGACTGGCGCCACCACCAGAGTAATCACACCGAGAAACTGGTTCTCGAGTGAAAGCTTCTCCTTTCGTTGGCTGGCAGGTGGCCGTCGTGGCAGTAATCATGAACATCCTTACTGGATGTGCAAAGTGCGACTCGAACAATGTTCAGTATGGCACAGTACATTGTACTGCATTGTGCAGTGCACACGAACGGGATTACCTTGTCACATGCGCGTTGATGGCCAACATAGCGCGCTGCACAGTGTGGCTGCCAAAGGGAGAAAGGAATCTACCGTGCCTGTATTTACTTAAGAGGCTAATAAAAAGGCTTGTTATTTCTAACTCGACTCCAGGGCTTCCACAGACATGCCTTCCAAACATTCTGAATTGATTGGTGCACCAAATGAGGTTTTATAAAAAAAACCTAAAATAAGGTTATACAGTACGACCAAAGTGTTTTTGCGACAAATTCGTACAAACCAAAGTAGGGCGTATTGCTAACATGTATTCCAATTATCGTACAGAAACACCAAAACTGTGATCTCGTCACCGTAAGACTGGAAGCACCACCCATTTTGAATGCAGAACACCACAACTATTAATACACCTTTGCCAGTCCTAGCTGGCAGCAGTGTAAAACAAAAGAGACTGTAATTTAAAAAAAATGAAATACCAAAAAACAGTCTATACCAATGTGGATTTAGTGTAAGGCAAACAATGTGTGTGGAGGGATATGGCAAGTTCTACGGTGGTACTCGGGCGGAAGCACACGCCTTAAGCCTAAAAAGGCAGCTTCTTGTACTACGTAGTATATTGTCTATCGCCACGAGCGCGAGCGCTGCGGTTGGAAGCGGACGAAGGCTCCGTCTGGTAGTGGAAATCACATGGCATTGCTTGCTTTTTTGATACCATCCAGACCCTTGTACAGGTGCCTGTAATCTCGCAGCAATCTTCAAGACGCTCGTCGATGTAATCTTCTTGACGTCCCCGACTAATTGCTCAGGCCAAACCGGCCCCAACACGGCAATCGATGGCAAGCCAGTCGCCGAGCAGCCGTTCCTGCTATTCTTGAGACGCGAGCTCACCGCTGTAGCCCGTCCGTTCCAGTCCGCAGCACGCCCGTGTGGTGCTGGAAATCCCACATGAGCTCTAGCTACAAATATAGTTAGGAAGCTCCCACAACAATTCGTCTGCTAGGATAGCAAACGATCGTTCGGGCGGACCTGAAGACCCCAGTTCTTCCCTTGCACCGAGACAGACTGGACCTTGTAAACTACTTATATAGGCCAACCAGTAAAAATAAGAACACGCTACTAGCACGAGCAAAGCTAATAGGTGTTATGAATCCTCGTGGTCCCAACAGCGGAAGGGTATCAAGCACGGGTAAACATTTTACGAGGGCACCGAGTGTTCAACACTCGGTTGGAAGAATAAAAGGGATGCAGTACAAGCACTCCCAGTCGTGCAAATAGGCAACAATAAGCCGTCACGTAAAACCTCCCGATAGTAATCGGCCAAAACTCACAGTCTCTTGGCCTTTCCGGATGAACCCTCGCTACAGAGCTTCGAGTTCACCGACAGGCATAACACATTCAAACAAGCTTGACCTGACGCTTACCTTGAAGCCGGACGTCGCTCTGTGCGCTTGAGTGGAAATTCTGTTCTGTAATCATGTTTGCCCTTTCGGGCCTATTCCGAATAAGAAGTCCTAATTATGTTTACAAATATGAAGTGAGCTATGATCCGTTATGGATCTTCTTGCACACCAAGCGTCATTTGCACCGTCGCATGAGCATCTTTAACAGCTCGCGCCCTGTCCCAGATGGTGAACGTGCCTTTAAAGAGTCGCGGAGTATTTCACGAATTCATCCAACCGCCACCAAGGGTTCATACCATAGATAGTCAGTTCTTGGCCGTTGAATGCGAATCCGGCCAGCCCATTATAATTAAGGACAGCCTGGATTGAGTGACATCTGGACCGTATCCAATATCCGTTGAGTGTTTGGTAGTGACACCGTCGAGTCTCTTGCACCTATGAGTCACCGTACATCACGTGACCGAGGGTTCGTCGCTGGAACCTCTTCGACGGTGTCGCATCTTTGTTGACGGGCGATTATCCGCAACTCTGGCGAAATCACTACACCACAACTGCCCCTGTCGCAATGGAAGCCACGGTACTGGTGCCCGTTGTGACATTCTTCATTCTCCGATTCACCATCAAGCCATAAGATGTCCGAGCGTCTCAATAGAGCCGTGACTTAAGCGTTCCAGTGTCTCCAACCCCGCCGACGACGTGAACGTGAGCAGCTGGAGGTAAGTCAGCGCATCTTTCCTGTGAATCATCGGTACCTTGCTCATCACCATGTAACCCTCGTCTTGTTTCACAGGTGGGCAGCACCGAGGTATCGAACGACCCTCCGTGTGCCCCACCTACTTCGACGGCAGCTTCTCCAGATGGAACTCCAGCACTTCCTGTTCTGGACCCTTCACCTCCTGCTGTAGCTCCTGCAGCACTTCCTGTTGTCGCTGAATTAACGGAGATGGCACCTACTGATCCGCTTGCGCCTGCTGGTGGTCCTCCACTACTCACCGAGGATTCGTTGCGCGCCATACTGGCTGAGAGTACGGAGGCGTCAGTCGATCACAAGGTGACGTCAATTATTCCTTACTTGGCCGCGATGGCTCGTCATCAGGTGCAGCTCAACGTTGCGCCTCCTCTTCATGACAATGTCTGCACACAACGTCGTCTCGAGACTGCGATGGGCTTCAACGATGTTCTCGCTGCCGTACAGCCTCTTCCTGATGCGCTAATGGACATGCCTGACCGAGTCGCTCTTCTGGAGCGTCAGTTATGAGCTGCACAGACCGAAACTGCTGCCGCCGTACGCTCGGTGGCACCCGAAATCATGGCTCGGGAGAACGCGGAGGCGTTCCTGAAGGCTGCTAACGCTGAAGTCGAAGCTCTTTGTATGGACATCAAGATTATTCGCGAGTCCAATACCAAGAACGATGCCATGCTTTCGAGTGTACAGCCTTCCATGGAACAGCACTCAGAAGAGCTGAAGCGCCTGCACTGCGAAATCCAAGCGCGGGACGCGTTCATTACCACCCTGAACAAGAAGTTGGCTAGAGAACGCGAGGTGTACAAGTCTTCAATTGGCGCAAACACTGGGCAAACTCGCCAGCTTCATATTCTCTTGGTCAAGCTCTCCAAAGGGAAGTACATCGATAATGACACGCCCAAGGTCCTCGAGAACCAGCAGACTCGGAGCACTCACCTTCTCCAAGTCAACCGTACTCTCCGCGCACACGTAAGTTTGGCCAGGATGGATCCAGAAGTCCTGTGTCTGGCTGTTGATGGTACGTTCCACAGAGAGTTCTTTCTACCGTGGGTTCAGCAGCAAACGTTCGTTCGCACTCTCTTGTGACAGGTCCCACCGCAGGTGAGCTGGATCTGGATGCTCTGGACTTGGACCAAGATATGTTGGATACTTTGCAGCGTTTACAGCCTGCTGCTGGGTCTTTCGCCCGACTCCCAGGCTCTTCATGCAGCCTTAGCGCAAGCTGCTCACCAAGTGGATCATGGGAAGCTTCTCAAACGATTTCGACCAGGTGGCAAAGTGTCGGACTACGAGTCGGACGACTCCGACGAAGATAAGGCTCCCATCCCGACCGCCAAGGCCATTACGTTTATGGCAGCCGCTGGTCTCGGTGATGCACCACCTACCGAGCCTTCAACTCCCAAAACTTCACGTCGCTCGCTATTTAGTCCGAAGGTGTGGAAGCAGGCCGCTCAGAAGAAACGCCAGAAGACTCGCCTTCGCTCTCCTGGCAAGTCGCCTCGACGTCACTCGAAGGATCGGTCGCGGTCTGTGCCATTGTCTCCTCGCTGATTGTGGCCACCTCGCAAGCCAGCGTCATCATCTACTGCACCGCGTTCTCCACCTCCGCGTCAGCCGACTCTCGCTGTTGTCAATCTCAGTGGTGACCAGAGTGACGTGGAAATGGTCGACGTTGGTTCGAGTGGGGTCCCGCCGGCTCAAGGTACCGCCACCGAGTCTTCAGGTAAAGCTGTTAGCTCTGGGGCTCACGACGATGTCTCCGAACCTTCTGACGCACCTTCGTATCCACCTCAGGGTGGGGCCAAGCCATCTGCGTCGACGATCCAGTAGATATACACGCTGCCGAAGAGGCTTTACGTGAGGCAGAGAATTTCCGGCTCATGTTCGGCTCGGATGACGAAGATGAGGAGTTGGACAGCACCGTTCCATCAGGCAAGGTTGCTACGTCGTCTAATGCGACTTCAAAAACGAGTGGAGTGATTTCTACAGCAGGACCTGTCCCGGTTGAAGCTGCTCCACAAGCCTTCGAGTCTCTTTTTAACCTGGATTGCCCATTAACCCCCCAAACCCGAGAGCCTGTATGAGACACGATTCAGCAAAAAGCTTAACGTGTCTGAGACACGTTAAGCTTTTATACGTAAAGTTTGTATAGGACCATACAAATTGTCAGTCAAGAAGGGGTAGGCATATTTTCCATCTTCCCGCACAGCAGTACATAGCTATGCGTGTGCCTTGAACTTGGTTTTTCTAGAAAATTAGAAGACACAGCTTTGATGGGTGTCACACAAAGCAGCATAGAGGATTGCAGGTGGAATTCTGCGCCACCCATATCTCGGTCATTCGAGAATTTTCGCCGCTGCCGCTCAGATGTCCGGGTTCAGAGGCCGATGGCGAGAGCTTCTGAAGGAAGGATGGAAATCAAAGGCCCCTACGGGCCTGTCAAACGACTACACGTACCTTATGCCGGGGAAGACGAAGAAGGACGTACGTGGCGTGGACTTTTTCGTTGGAGAGGCTGCGTTGATGGCATATTTGGACCGTATCGCCTTGGGTAAGTAGTATCGCCTTTCAAGGTCTTTGTGTGGACTCTAATACGTGTGCTTTGCTAGAGGAGATATAGAAAGCTACCGCGGCGAAGCAACAAGCAAAGGCAGCAGCGACTCAACCTACTCCGGAAAGTGGACAGCCTGAAACCGATGTGCCTGATAGACAAGATGGTGCGTTTGATTTTATTGTGTATGTACGTGTTATGATTCTAACGCTATCGTGTATATAGTTGCTGACCGAACTGTCAGTCCAGATCCAGACACGACGAAGACTGTTTGTCCGAACATTCAGGCTACGTCTCCACACCTGGCAGAGAGTGATTTGGGCAATTCAGCTGGTGATGAAAACGGTAAGCTGTCGAATATCTTGCCCGTACCTGTGAACTACTGCTAACGCTAGCACACCACTCCCTTATAGGTGCAGACGAGTATCTCAATTGTAATTTACATGCTGAATTCGATGCTGCTGCTACATCTGGCTCAGAGTATGCCTGCTCTGAGCCTGATAGCGACGGATAAAGCACGATGCCAGGTGAAGAAGGGCAACCGGCCGCCATACCACCTGAAGAAGTGCAACCAAGCGTCAGCCTTGCACATGGAATCAGAACGATGATGGGTAAGCTTATGGTGTGTATACACGTTAAGGGTACACGTTATGGATTCTTATAGTGTATGTGGATGTAGATGACCCAAACATTTTCGCGCCTGGAGATAATCCAGCCGATTTTGCAGCACTGGATTCCGATGGTGACAATGAGAATATGTCCATTTACGATGATGATGAGAACTTAGGCTTCGAAGAAGCCGACGCCGTCGTGGAGGATTCTGCTGCTGCTCCTGACTTACTTTTCGAGCCATCTCTACTTGAATCAGTTGGCGGAGTTGGAGCACTTGCGCGCGGTAGTGTACACAAGGATGTTCTAAAAGACATGAAGCTCAATGGATGGAATGGACCTGATACCCAATTGCCTTTTCCCTACATGGACGAGCCGTACGAGGCTCGGACTGATGCATGGCTTACGGAGGACTATCCCAATATTTACAGCGGGGATCACGGGCCTACTGAAGAAGCCCTTTTCGCTGCTTCGACCGCGTTGGGGTCATTCTTCTTGTTTGCACCTTCCCATCTTTGGGAAGACATTGCCGGAGCTAGTGACGACTATTTCCTTCACAATTTGGATAAGCGTGCTGGCGCACAGCGTGCAAAGCAACAAGCCCGCCACCGGAAGGACAACAATTTTGAAGTGAAATCGCAAGAACAAATCTAGGAGAATTTATTGGCAACACCTGACATATCTGGAAGAGAGTTTTGTATTTTTATTGGACTACTCATTGCCAGAACAATTGCGCCGAACAAGGAGAAATTTGACCACCACTGGAAGACTACCGATGAAGGCGCAATTCCGCGTGGGTGCTTCGGCCATTATATCAAGCGAGATCGGTTTGCTCATCTTTCCCGCAACATGCATTTCAGTCGCAATGATGCTCCTGAGGCAGCGACGGACCGCGCGTGGAAGCTGCGGCCAGTAATCATCGTACTGCAATATACTTTCCAGCGCAGCTTTATACCGCCACCGGTCATGGCGTTTGATGAAGCGATGCTTCCGTCAAGATCGGCTTTCAATCGCATGAGGGTGTACATGAACGATAAGCCTCACAAATGGGGGACTAAGCTCTTCATGCTGTGCTGTTCTGAGACGGTTTATTGCATCCAGTACGTTTGTGACGCGCCTTCGAACGCGTTTTTTTTTTTGGCTCAAAAGTTGTCTTAACGTGTCTGCTACATGCTAACGCTTTCCTTACCGTGTCTGATACAGTTTCGAGGTTTACTGTGGTAAACGCCAAATGCAAGACGACAGCATTCCACCTGACGAGAAATCCGGCCCTGCTGCAGTGGTGGGAAATCTCCAGCATGTATTTGGCCCCCACTGGACCCTCCGACTTTCGACTGGTTGTAACAGATCGGTTTTACACCTCCGTGGTGCTTGCAATGCAACTGCTTACGATGTCTTTCTACATCGTTGGAACGATTATGATGAACAAGCAAGGCTTGTGCGAGGCCATCCTACCAGCAAAGCAGAAGAATGGCCGACGAGCGTCGAACGCAAGACGCTACAGGAAGTATTACAAGTCGTTGTTCCTAGGCCTTATTGATCTGGTAATTATCAATGCATTTATTGTCTTCAATTGCCGGCGGGTTAGAGATGGTGAACGAAAGCTATCACACGTGCAATATCTCAAACAGCTTCACCTGGAGTTGTGCCAGCTTCAACCTGAAGACTGGCAGCAGCTGCTACGCCACCGAGGGCTCCAGGCGACACGGACAAAAGCTCGAGAAGTCGCCAGACATGTGCCTGTTCAGACCGACGAGTGGCGTAAAGGGAGCGCCACACAAGCTCGGAAACGCCGTCAGCGCGCCTGTAAGGTGTGCTCAGTGCTCAAAGCCGATGGAGAGTTTCGTGGGGGTGAAACTACCTTCTTTTGCGGTGAATGCAGACTGAAAACGTCTTCTAAAAATGCTCTAGCAAAGCTCGAGTCTTCCTTTGCAACAAAGTGAAGCACTCCGTGAACGGTGTTCCAGCATCGTGCTTCGAGATCTGGCATAAACATTGGAAGAACGGCACATTGATCCCTCAGACACGGAACAAACGCAAGATTCGTGCCCGTAAGCCGAAGAGACCTACCGATGAGACTGCAGGTGATGCTGAGAACTCCGAGAAGTCGGGCGGTGAATCTGGAAGTGACGGATCATCAC
>NW_003303754.1:4369630-4379045 GCF_000142945.1 Phytophthora infestans T30-4
AATGGGCACTAGGGATCGAGATCTCATAGTAGTTGCATGGGGGTATACACAGCAGTATAAGATGTGGTGCACTCGCACGTCTGCTTGGTCGATATTGATGGAGAGCATTTAAAAGTAAGATCGCGACGGCTACACGGTGTTCTGTGGTGCTAAAAAATCCCACGTGAACTCTAGCTACAAATGTAGTAAGGAAGCTCTCACAACAATACGTCTGCTAGGATAGCAAACGATCGTTCGGGCGAACCTGAATACCTCAGTTCTACCCTTGCACCGGGATAGATTGGACCTTGTAAACTACTTATATAGGCCAACCAGTAAAAATAAGAACACGCTACTAGCACGAGCAAAGCTAATAGGTGTTATGAATCCTCGTGGTCCCAACAGCGGAAGGGTACCAGGCACGAATAAGCCTTTTACGAGGTCACCAAGTGTTCAACACTCGTCGGTTGGAAGAATAAAAGGGATGCAATATAAGCAACCATAGTCGTGCAAATAGCCAACAACAAGCCGTCACGTAAAACCTCCCTATAGTAATCGGCCTATACACACAGTCTCTTGGCCTTGCCGGATGAACCCTCGCTACAGAGCCTCGAGTTCACCGACAGGCAAAACACACTCAAACAAGCTTGACCAGACGCTTACCTTGAAGCCGGACAATCGCTCTGTGTGTATGAGTGGAAATTCTGTTCTGTAATTATGTTTGCCCTTTCGGGCCTATTCCGAATAAGAAGTCCTAATCAAACATACAAAGATCAAGTGAACAATGATCCGTTATGGATCTTCTTGCGCGCCAAGCGTCGTCTGCACCGTCGTATGAGCATCCTTAACAGCTCGCGCCCTGTCCCAGACGGTGAACGCGCCTTTAAAGAGTCGCTGAGTAGTCCGCGAACTCATCCCAACCGCCACCGAGGGTTCATACCGTAGATAGTCAGTTCTTGGCCGCTGAATGCGAATCCGGCCAGTCCATTATTATTAAGGACAGCCTGGATTGAGTGACATCTGGACCGTATCCAATATCCGTTGAGTGTTTGGTAGTGACACCGTCGAGTCTCTTGCACCTATGAGTCACCGTACATCACGTGACCGAGGGTTCGTCGCTGGAACCTCTTCGACGGTGTCGCATCTTTGTTGACGGGCGATTATCCGCAACTCTGGCGAAATCACTACACCACAACTGCCCCTGTCGCAATGGAAGCCACGGTACTGGTGCCCGTTGTGACATTCTTCATTCTCCGATTCACCATCAAGCCATAAGATGTCCGAGCGTCTCAATCGAGCCGTGACTTAAGCGTTCCAGTGTCTCCAACCCGCCGACGACGTGAACGTGAGCAGCTGGAGGTAAGTCAGCGCATCTTTCCTGTGAATCATCGGTACCTTGCTCATCACCATGTAACCCTCGTCTTGTTTCACAGGAGGGCAGCACCGAGGTATCGAACGACCCTCCGTGTGCCCCACCTACTTCGACGGCAGCTTCTCCAGATGGAACTCCAGCACTTCCTGTTCTGGACCCTTCACCTCCTGCTGTAGCTCCTGCAGCACTTCCTGTTGTCGCTGAATTAACGGAGATGGCACCTACTGATCCGCTTGCGCCTGCTGGTGGTCCTCCACTACTCACCGAGGATTCGTTGTGCGCCATACTGGCTGAGAGTACGGAGGCGTCAGTCGATCACAAGGTGACGTCAATTATTCCTTACTTGACCGCGATGGCTCGTCATCAGGTGCAGCTCAACGTTGCGCCTCCTCTTCATGACAATGTCCGCACACAACGTCGTCTCGAGACTGCGATGGGCTTCGACGATGTTCTCGCTGCCGTACAGCCTCTTCCTGATGCGCTAATGGACATGCCTGACCGAGTCGCTCTTCTGGAGCGTCAGTTATGAGCTGCACAGACCGAAACTGCTGCCGCCGTACGCTCGGTGGCACCCGAAATCATGGCTCGGGAGAACGCGGAGGCGTTCCTGAAGGCTGCTAACGCTGAAGTCGAAGCTCTTCGTATGGACATCAAGATTATTCGCGAGTCTAATACCAAGAACGATGCCATGCTTTCGAGTGTACAGTCTTCCATGGAACAGCACTCAGAAGAGCTGAAGCGCCTGCACTGCGAAATCCAAGCGCGGGACGCGTTCATTACCACCCTGAACAAGAAGTTGGCTAGAGAACGCGAGGTGTACAAGTCTTCAATTGGCGCAAACACTGGGCAAACTCGCCAGCTTCATATTCTCTTGGTCAAGCTCTCCAAAGGGAAGTACATCGATAATGACACGCCCAAGGTCCTCGAGAACCAGCAGACTCGGAGCACTCACCTTCTCCAAGTCAACCGTACTCTCCGCGCACACGTAAGTTTGGCCAGGATGGATCCAGAAGTCCTGTGTCTGGCTGTTGATGGTACGTTCCACAGAGAGTTCTTTCTACCGTGGGTTCAGCAGCAAACGTTCGTTCGCACTCTCTTGTGACAGGTCTCACCGCAGGTGAGCTGGATCTGGATGCTCTGGACTTGGACCAAGATATGTTGGATACTTTGCAGCGTTTACAGCCTGCTGCTGGGTCTTTCGCCCGACTCCCAGACTCTTCATGCAGCCTTAGCGCAAGCTGCTCACCAAGTGGATCATGGGAAGCTTCTCAAACGATTACGACCAGGTGGCAAAGTGTCGGACTACGAGTCGGACGACTCCGACGAAGATAAGGCTCCCATCCCGACCGCCAAGGCCATTACGTTTATGGCAGCCGCTGGTCTCGGTGATGCACCACCTACCGAGCCTTCAACTCCCAAAACTTCACGTCGCTCGCTAAGTAGTCCGAAGGCGTGTAAGCAGGCCGCTCAGAAGAAACGCCAGAAGACTCGCCTTAGCTCTCCTGGCAAGTCGCCTCGACGTCACTCGAAGGCTCGGTCGCGGTCTGTGCCATTGTCTCCTCGCTGATTGTGGCCACCTCGCAAGCCAGCGTCATCATCTACTGCACCGCGTTCTCCACCTCCGCGTCAACCGACTCTCGCTGTTGTCAATCTCAGTGGTGACCAGATTGACGTGGAAATGGTCGACGTTGGTTCGAGTGGGGTCCCGCCGGCTCAAGGTACCGCCACCGAGTCTTCAGGTAAAGCTGTTAGCTCTGGGGCTCACGACGATGTCTCTGAATCTTCTGACGCACCTTCGTATCCACCTCAGGGTGCCCACGACGGGACCAAGCCATCTGCGTCGACGATCCAGTAGATATACACGCTGCCGAAGAGGCTTTACGTGAGGCAGAGAATTTCCGGCTCATGTTCGGCTCGGATGACGAAGATGAGGAGTTGGACAGCACCGTTCCATCAGGCAAGGTTGCTACGTCGCCTAATGCGACTTCAAAAACGAGTGGAGTGATTTCTACAGCAGGACCTGTCCCGGTTGAAGCTGCTCCACAAGCCTTTGAGTCTCTTTTTGCCCATTAAAGAGGCCTGTGTATGCCACATAATCACAGTTTTTGTCCTACCAACAAATAGGAGAAGTTCTTTTTAATACAGTACTCCAAGTAAGTTTGGATTTTTAAAAATGCAGGTGGAGCCAAGTGAAATTTGTCCTAGTCAAGTGGAGTCAATCCATAAATGCGAGTTAACATTCAAGCTACGTTTCATTTTTCTGCCGTGTGATGAATCCGACTCTACGCTATTTCTGGTCTGACTGCCATCGTAGACGAATCGAAATGAAGCGGACTCGAGTGATGCCTTCCTCACCACGCACGAATCCTCGTAACCTGCAAAGAGAATTCCAATAAACGACTCATAAATCAAATGGAGCTTCACCTTCCACAATGAAGCTTACAGTCGAGAGCGCGTGAATCACCAATGCCACACGTTTACACGAAGTACATCTCGCTCTTCATGGCTTGGTGCAAGTCATACATGCGCGTATCTGTTTCTGGCGCAGTTTCACTGAAGCCAGAGACCGTTGAGGCAGTGTCACTACCCTCCGCCAGGAAGAATCGCGCACGGAATGCCACGAGATGCGAATAGTAGGCCGACGGGACCATGGAGACAGAACGAGTGCAGCGTGCGAACGTATAGCACAGTTTGTACGTAAGCGTCTGCAGTTCATCCGCCGTAAAGCCGATTTCATTCAGCAGCACATGATAGTGCGTGGGACGGCTAGTGCCTTGTAGCCCAGCGTGACTCATCAGATAGAAATCGTTTTCGATCGGATGACAGATACCCGTGTCCACAACAGTTCCAGCCTTCACGTTGCCACTGCGATCCGCATCTTTCGGGTTGTCGGGGAACAGACGAGTATTGTGACGCTTCTGGACTATCACAAACGTGATCGGAGGCAAGTAGCCGACCTCCAGCGTCCGGCAGGCCTCACGAATAGCCGTGACTTCAAAGTTTAACACCATGTGGAACTGTCCTTCGCTCACTCCATCGCGGTAGAAGACAATACGATCTGGTTTGCCACGGGTCTGCCTGTAGAACTGCTTCAACAGCTCCACCACCATATCCTTTAGATTCATAATCTGCTCCACACGGTGGCCCTGCGCACGGATCGCCGACGCGTGGCGGATGAAGTTGGCGTCCATAGAGGCTGTCACAGCAGCGATAGACGGTCGACTCCTGTCCATTGGACTAGGATGCGTTACATCAGCTCCAAAGATTATGGTGCGCGACGCCGACACCAGCGGCAGCTGTCCACTGATCACACCGTTCCTGCCGCCCAGCTTGGTGTTCACCTTCATCAGGATGTTGGCGATGTACTGCGGGTTGCACTTCGGGATATGCTTCGACAGCATACACTGCGACAGAATACCCACCCCTGCCTCACTGTCCGACATCAGCTTTAACTCTCCATAAGCGTGTGCATCCATACGCGGATTGATCATCCAGATGATCTGCGGCGGCGTCTTGAACGTCTGACTGGCCGCCTTCACTCCCGCTTGGAACATTCCACGCACTGAATCCTCCCGGCGCTGCTTCAGCAGGATCGGAGGCAGTTTAGGCGGACATCGCATGCCCAACTGACCCATCTGCGCCATCACCGCCTTAAAAAACTTCTCGATACTCGTTTGGTCGCAGTATCTCGGGTCGGCCATACTGATAACCGCCCACGACTTGAGCTGCGCTGGCGTGTTGAACTTCTTGCCGCGCATGTTCCACGCTCCGTCACGAGGATTCTCACGAGCTCCTCCGCTGTACTCAATCGTAGGCGGTGGCAACTGGCGGCCCGTCGTCTCAACCATCCGTGGCTCCACTTCCAGCCCAAAGGCTCTCAGGGTCGGGTCCGTATTGAAGCCAGCTTCACGGAACTTCTGCTCGATCGATCGCTTGCGTTGGTCGGGCGGCGTGCACGTAAACTTTATCATATTGGCCACTTGGTTGTCCGTGACCTTGCGAGGACATTTCTGTCCCGCCATAATGTGACACACCTCCATAGGAAGATAATTCTTCTTCTGAGGGGCTCCAACATGCAAACACGGCAGCTTTGGGTAGCGGAGACGCAGGTTGTACGTCTTTTGGAAATATTGCACGATGTTAAGACGTTGCCCCTCGTCGTTCTCGAAGTACGTGTCTTGTGCGCTTGTCTTGGTCAGACCGTTAACACGGTAGCTGCGTCTCACTCCTGGACGATGAGTGATGTTCACCTTAACGCCACGGATGGCCTTACTGAAGGCCGAGTGTTGGGGGTTATTCAGAGCAGCTGGGAGGTTCCTCAAGGATAGCGACTCGCAGAGGAAGTCTAGCACGTCCATCTCCTCTACGAAGGCAGTGGCTGCCAAGTCCAAGTTGACTACAAGGCGGTTTTGCGTGGCTCGCAAGCTCTGGAAGTAGCCGAACCAGAGCTCGGCTCCTTCTCCGAGGGATTTGGCTCCGTTGCCATTGAATAGATTCCGTCCGACCACAGTGAATCTCTGCGATGCAGAATGGCGCAGAGCCACGTCGAGCGCTTGCAGTGCGTCATGCGGCGTGTAATTCAAGCGCCCGGCGAAGAGCTCGTCCAATTGCTGCATGCGGATAGCCACTGGGTCGGCTTCTTTCACAGTGGCGGAGAACTCTCTGGCTCTGCCTCCGTCTTCAGGTAGCGTGAGTGAGCCAAACTCTTGGAGTTGGAACGGTAGTCGACGCGGGGCGTAAATATTCTTACGCGCGTCGGATACCACCATAAACGCCGGAAATTGGCGCTTAAGCTCAGACAAGAGCGCTGCCATGATCTTGTTGGCCAGCGTCTTGGGTGGTCCATCGTTACCAAAGCTCCGGCCGCCCTCGGACATCATGACGTCGTAGTGAAACACGTCGCCTGCTAACTTGAAGTTGACCTTGAAGTGGTTAGCATGCAGCTTCACAGGTTTGCCAGCCTTGCCGAAGCCCGGACGGGGAGGGAAGTGGGTGCGCACGAGTGGCTGCACTAGACGCGGCTCATCAGGGATACGCGCTTTCTCCTCGAGCTCCAAAGCGAGCGACGAGACGCTGGGAGCTGCAGGCGCAGGCGCAGGAGGGGGTGCAACGGCACGTGTGGCTGGCGGAGGAACAGGTGCGGCAGTAGCAGTAGCAGGGCCACTACGTCCACGGCCCCTGCTGCTGGCCTGCCCACGGCCTCGACGGGGTCGACCAATAACGGGCTCGGAGTCTTGCTGCTTGTTTCGCCGCCCCGGCATTTTGAAGAATGAGATGTGGAGCGACAGGGCTCGTTTTTTCCCTTTTAAATCTGATTCATGCTACTTCACAGCAAGATTGGCGCTCGAACGCTTACTTTAGCACTTGTCAATGTAAAGCGTACTTAAGCGAGTTTTAGGGTCTGCACCTATAATTTAAGACCTTTTCCCAGGGAATCCTGCTGGGAATTGAGTGGGAATTGAGTGGCAATTGAACTTTTTTGAACTGGTACCTTGGCAGTAGTCGCATATATGCTGCGAAGTTGCGGTGCTATATCTTGGTTAAAGTAAGCTGGTTATCGGTACCAAATCGGTGAATACCGATTTGCTATGAAAGCCCACCACGGCCCAGTTGGCCCAGTAAATCCCACTTTGGTACAGCAATCTCTCTCACTTTCGGTACCGTGGTCCGACCCTATCTTACAATTTGAAATATTGTTTAAGAAGTTTCTACATATACGTGTACCTACAAGCCCAGCTGCGAAGCGCGGACTATACTGTCCTCTATTGTGGCATCACCTCCGTAACCGGAGAACTCAGCCCCAGTATTGTCTCCCTTCACTTCATTGAAAACTATCCCTGTGTGGCGAAAGCAGTTTTCTATTGTTGACTTACCTTGCATTTCAGTCCATATTTTCCTTGCTCCACTTCATAGCCTGTAGCTGATCGACTACGTACGCCTTATTGCTGATGATTTCACCGTGCTCGATTTTGTCAAAGACCCATAGTAACTGATTCCCCCTCTCACGCTTTCTTGAACACAGCGATGATTCCAGCGTCTATCGGCTGCAGGAACGCGGTAGTGTTTGGTGGCAAAAATACCACACGGACATTTGTGCAAACTAAATCCCCTGTGTTGTGAGAAGACTTATTATCGAGGAGCAATAGAATGTGTCGTCCACGTGCTCGCATATCTCGATCTTATATGGCCCGTCATCCAGGTGTTCTTGTTGACCCAATAGCTAAAACCCTACCCCTTTGTAGTGCGTTTCTTGAAGCAGTAGGGCTGCTTCACACGACCCAAAAAACAGCGCGGGAAGGGCGTCCGTGCCATCTGCGTTTGCTGCAAGAGCGATGGGTTTTCTTGTTTTGTTTTCTTTACGCCACGTGCTCGTTTGGTGCAAATGGAGCGAGCGGAGCCCCGTCTCGTCCATGTTATAGATGTTCTCGGGGACGTACAGATCGGCTAGCTCCTGAAGCTTTTGACGGCCAGTTGCAACAGCGTCAGAGTCGGCGGATCCAGCTTCACCAGGTCGAAGTCGAGAGCGTAAACAATGTCGACGCTCGAACGCTGTCAACCAACCTTCTGAAAAGTTGAGATCCCACGCATCACAGACTCCCCGTTGGATATCCCGAGCCTTCATCTTGATAAGCTCACACAAGAGGCAAAATCCTTGTTCCGCCACCTTCTCAATCCACTTCCATAGCTGATTCTCCCAGCTCGGGCGACGTAACTTGGAGGGGTTTACGCCTCTTGCCGTCTCCGTAGCCGTCGCTCATGATCTGGGGGGCCATCTTGAGAATGTCGAAAACAGTCGTTTGCGCAGGCGGCCGCTTTAACCGGTAGGTGGCCTTTGCCCATGCCGCCCAGTTCGTTTTGTGTCATCTTCAGCCTTCTGGATGATGCCTCGCCTTTGCTGAATTTTCAGCCAGGCCCCCATTAGAGTTCGTGAGTGTGTGGTGTAGCGGGATCAGCAAAATCTGCGAGATTGCCGGATCCAGCTTACCAACTGCACCCAGACACCGACTAACGGAGGGGGTCCCCCGATGATCCGTGTTCTGCTGAACTTTCCTCACCTTGTGTACCCGTCGGTAGGGCGGGATCTTGCTCTCTCGGTAACTTCCGAAGAGTTCAAGTGGTGAAGCTTGAGCGTCTTGGCGAGACGTGGGGATGGGGTGGAGCAGCAGTGGAAAATCTTCACTCTGCGTCCGTGGATGGTTCCGTATCCTAAGCGAATATTCGAGCTTATGGATCCGGGGCCTAGATCGTGGATCTGGCCGTAGGGTTGCCTGCGGGTGTGTTCCCTTGCCTTTGTAGCTCCTTTGCGTCGTACTTGCCGCCTCCTGTGACGGGATCTTGAGAGTTGAGAACCTCTAGGGTGTAACCGACCAAGTAGTAAATTCGGTTAACCTGTCGGATCTGCACAAGTAAAGGAAAAGCTCACTAGGTTGTAGGATCTGGCCAATGTATTATCCAGTTATCACTATTAGCACTAGATTCGCAATTCCCAACCTTCTCGGAGCTCGTACGACCAATGTAGTTCCGGTTCTTGAGGGCAGGAAGGCACTTGCGTGTCCCTGTGCAGATTGGAGTCTGTATTGATATTTAGCCTATACCTGCCTGGATTTCTACCTTCTATGTCTTTCATCTGCTAAATCCCGTTCCAGGCTCGGCTGCATGTCCCTTCCTCTCTTGACCCATCATCCCAGATGTCATATCTTCAGATCCACCGGACACATGACGTAATCATCATGATCACCCTCTTACGGGTACACTCATCCGGATCCAGGTCGCATGGATCCCCTTCACTGTAAAGTTTGCACTCGTCGTCGATCAAGATGTCCCCCCAGACCACAACATCTGGCAACCGTCTGGGCAAGACATTTAACCCCGAACAATCGAGATCCCCCGTGCTCGAGATTCATATATCCAAGTGGCTTGAGAAGGCGGGCGGGCAAGGATCTCCTCTGATCCGAACTCGGAAGTAGAGGAAGCCTCGGGACACGCGGCGGATCTTGACTCTTCATGAGCCGTGGCTACTAGATCCACCTTCAGAGGGCACCGCCAGCCTCGCCACATAGGAGC
>NW_003303754.1:4391891-4392673 GCF_000142945.1 Phytophthora infestans T30-4
TGCACTCGTCGTCGATCTGAGCTCTCCCATCATCCAACATCATCTCGCAACCGTCTGCGATCTCCATTGTCCCACGAAAGTTCGAGATCCACTGCATCCATCATCCCTATACCCTGGATCCAGGTCCCTCCAGGCGGAATCCTCCCTCCTTGGATCCGAACTGGGAAGTATGAGATCCGGGGTACCTCGCGGTGGATCTTGACTCTTTCATTAGCCGTGGCTACTAGATCCACCTTCAGAGGGCACCGACCATCCTTCCTTCATAGGATCACACTCGATCCACTCTTGTATAGTATATCCCATATCCATCCTAGTGAATTCCGGGTTAGGGTGGATCCCGAGGTAAGTCCTGGGTGGGATTCTTGCCTTCTCGTACGTCGCTCATATCAGATCCATCGTCAATTCATACGGGGTGCTGCTCCGCCATGGCTTAAATCAACCACAAGGCAAATTTGCATTCGTGCCAGCCAACCCAAATCCTCTCTAATCACTTGAAATTGTCACTGATTCGGGATAGTGACCCCGCGTCAGGCCCATTCTCTTATTTCTGAAAAAGCACTTCACCACAAGTGTAATATAACTTTGTTATGGAGACTGTCGGGCGGCTCTAGATGAATGGCTTGGAGGCCAAAACCCTGGAAGTTACACCTCTCTAAAATGATCGCATCGTTTGGCTCAGGATATTAATTTTGAGTAGTACCGGACTCGAGAGTGATAGCTGTAAACGGAAATTGGGGGGCAGACGAGACTGGGGCCAAATTCGAAAACCCGCCGTTGACAGC
>NW_003303754.1:4394985-4447772 GCF_000142945.1 Phytophthora infestans T30-4
ATAATGACACGCCCAAGGTCCTCGAGAACCAGCAGACTCGGAGCACTCACCTTCTCCAAGTCAACCGTACTCTCCGCGCACACGTAAGTTTGGCCAGGATGGATCCAGAAGTCCTGTGTCTGGCTGTTGATGGTACGTTCCACAGAGAGTTCTTTCTACCGTGGGTTCAGCAGCAAACGTTCGTTCGCACTCTCTTGTGACAGGTCTCACCGCAGGTGAGCTGGATCTGGATGCTCTGGACTTGGACCAAGATATGTTGGATACTTTGCAGCGTTTACAGCCTGCTGCTGGGTCTTTCGCCCGACTCCCAGACTCTTCATGCAGCCTTAGCGCAAGCTGCTCACCAAGTGGATCATGGGAAGCTTCTCAAACGATTACGACCAGGTGGCAAAGTGTCGGACTACGAGTCGGACGACTCCGACGAAGATAAGGCTCCCATCCCGACCGCCAAGGCCATTACGTTTATGGCAGCCGCTGGTCTCGGTGATGCACCACCTACCGAGCCTTCAACTCCCAAAACTTCACGTCGCTCGCTAAGTAGTCCGAAGGCGTGTAAGCAGGCCGCTCAGAAGAAACGCCAGAAGACTCGCCTTAGCTCTCCTGGCAAGTCGCCTCGACGTCACTCGAAGGCTCGGTCGCGGTCTGTGCCATTGTCTCCTCGCTGATTGTGGCCACCTCGCAAGCCAGCGTCATCATCTACTGCACCGCGTTCTCCACCTCCGCGTCAACCGACTCTCGCTGTTGTCAATCTCAGTGGTGACCAGATTGACGTGGAAATGGTCGACGTTGGTTCGAGTGGGGTCCCGCCGGCTCAAGGTACCGCCACCGAGTCTTCAGGTAAAGCTGTTAGCTCTGGGGCTCACGACGATGTCTCTGAATCTTCTGACGCACCTTCGTATCCACCTCAGGGTGCCCACGACGGGACCAAGCCATCTGCGTCGACGATCCAGTAGATATACACGCTGCCGAAGAGGCTTTACGTGAGGCAGAGAATTTCCGGCTCATGTTCGGCTCGGATGACGAAGATGAGGAGTTGGACAGCACCGTTCCATCAGGCAAGGTTGCTACGTCGCCTAATGCGACTTCAAAAACGAGTGGAGTGATTTCTACAGCAGGACCTGTCCCGGTTGAAGCTGCTCCACAAGCCTTTGAGTCTCTTTTTGCCCATTAAAGAGGCCTGTGTATGCCACATAATCACAGTTTTTGTCCTACCAACAAATAGGAGAAGTTCTTTTTAATACAGTACTCCAAGTAAGTTTGGATTTTTAAAAATGCAGGTGGAGATGCAATAGCCCAAGTGAAATTTGTCCTAGTCAAGTGGAGTCAATCCATAAATGCGAGTTAACATTCAAGCTACGTTTCATTTTTCTGCCGTGTGATGAATCCGACTCTACGCTATTTCTGGTCTGACTGCCATCGTAGACGAATCGAAATGAAGCGGACTCGAGTGATGCCTTCCTCACCACGCACGAATCCTCGTAACCTGCAAAGAGAATTCCAATAAACGACTCATAAATCAAATGGAGCTTCACCTTCCACAATGAAGCTTACAGTCGAGAGCGCGTGAATCACCAATGCCACACGTTTACACGAAGTACATCTCGCTCTTCATGGCTTGGTGCAAGTCATACATGCGCGTATCTGTTTCTGGCGCAGTTTCACTGAAGCCAGAGACCGTTGAGGCAGTGTCACTACCCTCCGCCAGGAAGAATCGCGCACGGAATGCCACGAGATGCGAATAGTAGGCCGACGGGACCATGGAGACAGAACGAGTGCAGCGTGCGAACGTATAGCACAGTTTGTACGTAAGCGTCTGCAGTTCATCCGCCGTAAAGCCGATTTCATTCAGCAGCACATGATAGTGCGTGGGACGGCTAGTGCCTTGTAGCCCAGCGTGACTCATCAGATAGAAATCGTTTTCGATCGGATGACAGATACCCGTGTCCACAACAGTTCCAGCCTTCACGTTGCCACTGCGATCCGCATCTTTCGGGTTGTCGGGGAACAGACGAGTATTGTGACGCTTCTGGACTATCACAAACGTGATCGGAGGCAAGTAGCCGACCTCCAGCGTCCGGCAGGCCTCACGAATAGCCGTGACTTCAAAGTTTAACACCATGTGGAACTGTCCTTCGCTCACTCCATCGCGGTAGAAGACAATACGATCTGGTTTGCCACGGGTCTGCCTGTAGAACTGCTTCAACAGCTCCACCACCATATCCTTTAGATTCATAATCTGCTCCACACGGTGGCCCTGCGCACGGATCGCCGACGCGTGGCGGATGAAGTTGGCGTCCATAGAGGCTGTCACAGCAGCGATAGACGGTCGACTCCTGTCCATTGGACTAGGATGCGTTACATCAGCTCCAAAGATTATGGTGCGCGACGCCGACACCAGCGGCAGCTGTCCACTGATCACACCGTTCCTGCCGCCCAGCTTGGTGTTCACCTTCATCAGGATGTTGGCGATGTACTGCGGGTTGCACTTCGGGATATGCTTCGACAGCATACACTGCGACAGAATACCCACCCCTGCCTCACTGTCCGACATCAGCTTTAACTCTCCATAAGCGTGTGCATCCATACGCACATTGATCATCCAGATGATCTGCGGCGGCGTCTTGAACGTCTGACTGGCCGCCTTCACTCCCGCTTGGAACATTCCACGCACTGAATCCTCCCGGCGCTGCTTCAGCAGGATCGGAGGCAGTTTAGGCGGACATCGCATGCCCAACTGACCCATCTGCGCCATCACCGCCTTAAAAAACTTCTCGATACTCGTTTGGTCGCAGTATCTCGGGTCGGCCATACTGATAACCGCCCACGACTTGAGCTGCGCTGGCGTGTTGAACTTCTTGCCGCGCATGTTCCACGCTCCGTCACGAGGATTCTCACGAGCTCCTCCGCTGTACTCAATCGTAGGCGGTGGCAACTGGCGGCCCGTCGTCTCAACCATCCGTGGCTCCACTTCCAGCCCAAAGGCTCTCAGGGTCGGGTCCGTATTGAAGCCAGCTTCACGGAACTTCTGCTCGATCGATCGCTTGCGTTGGTCGGGCGGCGTGCACGTAAACTTTATCATATTGGCCACTTGGTTGTCCGTGACCTTGCGAGGACATTTCTGTCCCGCCATAATGTGACACACCTCCATAGGAAGATAATTCTTCTTCTGAGGGGCTCCAACATGCAAACACGGCAGCTTTGGGTAGCGGAGACGCAGGTTGTACGTCTTTTGGAAATATTGCACGATGTTAAGACGTTGCCCCTCGTCGTTCTCGAAGTACGTGTCTTGTGCGCTTGTCTTGGTCAGACCGTTAACACGGTAGCTGCGTCTCACTCCTGGACGATGAGTGATGTTCACCTTAACGCCACGGATGGCCTTACTGAAGGCCGAGTGTTGGGGGTTATTCAGAGCAGCTGGGAGGTTCCTCAAGGATAGCGACTCGCAGAGGAAGTCTAGCACGTCCATCTCCTCTACGAAGGCAGTGGCTGCCAAGTCCAAGTTGACTACAAGGCGGTTTTGCGTGGCTCGCAAGCTCTGGAAGTAGCCGAACCAGAGCTCGGCTCCTTCTCCGAGGGATTTGGCTCCGTTGCCATTGAATAGATTCCGTCCGACCACAGTGAATCTCTGCGATGCAGAATGGCGCAGAGCCACGTCGAGCGCTTGCAGTGCGTCATGCGGCGTGTAATTCAAGCGCCCGGCGAAGAGCTCGTCCAATTGCTGCATGCGGATAGCCACTGGGTCGGCTTCTTTCACAGTGGCGGAGAACTCTCTGGCTCTGCCTCCGTCTTCAGGTAGCGTGAGTGAGCCAAACTCTTGGAGTTGGAACGGTAGTCGACGCGGGGCGTAAATATTCTTACGCGCGTCGGATACCACCATAAACGCCGGAAATTGGCGCTTAAGCTCAGACAAGAGCGCTGCCATGATCTTGTTGGCCAGCGTCTTGGGTGGTCCATCGTTACCAAAGCTCCGGCCGCCCTCGGACATCATGACGTCGTAGTGAAACACGTCGCCTGCTAACTTGAAGTTGACCTTGAAGTGGTTAGCATGCAGCTTCACAGGTTTGCCAGCCTTGCCGAAGCCCGGACGGGGAGGGAAGTGGGTGCGCACGAGTGGCTGCACTAGACGCGGCTCATCAGGGATACGCGCTTTCTCCTCGAGCTCCAAAGCGAGCGACGAGACGCTGGGAGCTGCAGGCGCAGGCGCAGGAGGGGGTGCAACGGCACGTGTGGCTGGCGGAGGAACAGGTGCGGCAGTAGCAGTAGCAGGGCCACTACGTCCACGGCCCCTGCTGCTGGCCTGCCCACGGCCTCGACGGGGTCGACCAATAACGGGCTCGGAGTCTTGCTGCTTGTTTCGCCGCCCCGGCATTTTGAAGAATGAGATGTGGAGCGACAGGGCTCGTTTTTTCCCTTTTAAATCTGATTCATGCTACCTCACAGCAAGATTGGCGCTCGAACGCTTACTTTAGCACTTGTCAATGTAAAGCGTACTTAAGCGAGTTTTAGGGTCTGCACCTATAATTTAAGACCTTTTCCCAGGGAATCCTGCTGGGAATTGAGTGGGAATTGAGTGGCAATTGAACTTTTTTGAACTGGTACCTTGGCAGTAGTCGCATATATGCTGCGAAGTTGCGGTGCTATATCTTGGTTAAAGTAAGCTGGTTATCGGTACCAAATCGGTGAATACCGATTTGCTATGAAAGCCCACCACGGCCCAGTTGGCCCAGTAAATCCCACTTTGGTACAGCAATCTCTCTCACTTTTAGTACCGTGGTCCGACCCTATCTTACAATTTGAAATATTGTTTAAGAAGTTTCTACATATACGTGTACCTACAAGCCCAGCTGCGAAGCGCGGACTATACTGTCCTCTATTGTGGCATCACCTCCGTAACCGGAGAACTCAGCCCCAGTATTGTCTCCCTTCACTTCATTGAAAACTATCCCTGTGTGGCGAAAGCAGTTTTCTATTGTTGACTCACCTTGCATTTCAGTCCATATTTCCTTGCTCCACTTCATAGCCTTAGCTGATCGACTACGTACGCCTTATTGCTGATGATTTCACCGTGCTCGATTTTGTCAAAGACCCATAGTAACTGATTCCCCCTCTCACGCTTTCTTGAACACAGCGATGATTCCAGCGTCTATCGGCTGCAGGAACGCGGTAGTGTTTGGTGGCAAAAATACCACACGGACATTTGTGCAAACTAAATCCCCTGTGTTGTGAGAAGACTTATTATCGAGGAGCAATAGAATGTGTCGTCCACGTGCTCGCATATCTCGATCTTATATGGCCCGTCATCCAGGTGTTCTTGTTGACCCAATAGCTAAAACCCTACCCCTTTGTAGTGCGTTTCTTGAAGCAGTAGGGCTGCTTCACACGACCCAAAAAACAGCGCGGGAAGGGCGTCCGTGCCATCTGCGTTTGCTGCAAGAGCGATGGGTTTTCTTGTTTTGTTTTCTTTACGCCACGTGCTCGTTTGGTGCAAATGGAGCGAGCGGAGCCCCGTCTCGTCCATGTTATAGATGTTCTCGGGGACGTACAGATCGGCTAGCTCCTGAAGCTTTTGACGGCCAGTTGCAACAGCGTCAGAGTCGGCGGATCCAGCTTCACCAGGTCGAAGTCGAGAGCGTAAACAATGTCGACGCTCGAACGCTGTCAACCAACCTTCTGAAAAGTTGAGATCCCACGCATCACAGACTCCCCGTTGGATATCCCGAGCCTTCATCTTGATAAGCTCACACAAGAGGCAAAATCCTTGTTCCGCCACCTTCTCAATCCACTTCCATAGCTGATTCTCCAGCTCGGGCGACGTAACTTGGAGGGGTTTACGCCTCTTGCCGTCTCCGTAGCCGTCGCTCATGATCTGGGGGGCCATCTTGAGAATGTCGAAAACAGTCGTTTGCGCAGGCGGCCGCTTTAACCGGTAGGTGGCCTTTGCCCATGCCGCCAGTTCGTTTTGTGTCATCTTCAGCCTTCTGTCTCGCTTTTGCTGAATTTTCAGCCAGGCCCCCATGAGAGTTTGTGAGTGTAATATAACTTTGTTATGGAGACTGTCAGGCGGCTCTAGATGAATGGCTTGGAGGCCAAAACCCTGGAAGTTACACCTCTCTAAAATGATCGCATCGTTTGGCTCAGGATATTAATTTTGAGTAGTACCGGACTCGAGAGTGATAGCTGTAAACGGAATTTGGGGGGCAGACGAGACTGGGGCCAAATTCGAAAACCCGCCGTTGACAGCCCTGTCCTATTAGGACCGATCGATCTACTGACCATTGGTCCAATACAAAAACTTATACTTGAAGTATAAAATAAAATATGTGTCGTTTCGGCTGACTAGAGATTTGTATGGGCTGAGTTTCTGTGGGCGATTAAATGGGCACTAGGGATCGAGATCTCATAGTAGTTGCATGGGGGTATACACAGCAGTATAAGATGGGGTGCACTCGCACGTCTGCTTGGTCGATATTGATGGAGAACATTCAAAAGTAAGATCGCGACGGCTACACGGTGTTCTGTGGTGCTAAAAAATCCCACGTGAACTCTAGCTACAAATGTAGTAAGGAAGCTCTCACAACAATACGTCTGCTAGGATAGCAAACGATCGTTCGGGCGAACCTGAATACCTCAGTTCTACCCTTGCACCGGTATAGACTGGATCTCGTAAACCACTTATATATGCCAACCAGTAAAAAAAAAGAACACGCTACTAGCACGAGCAAAGCTAGTATGTGTTATGAATCCTCGTGGTCCCAACAGCGGAAGGGTACCAGGCACGGGTAAGCCTTTTACGAGGTCACCAAGTGTTCAACACTCGTCGGTTGGAAGAATAAAAGGGATGCAATATAAGCAACCATAGTCGTGCAAATAGCCAACAACAAGCCGTCACGTAAAACCTCCCTATAGTAATCGGCCTATACACACAGTCTCTTGGCCTTGCCGGATGAACCCTCGCTACAGAGCCTCGAGTTCACCGACAGGCAAAACACACTCAAACAAGCTTGACCAGACGCTTACCTTGAAGCCGGACAATCGCTCTGTGTGTATGAGTGGAAATTCTGTTCTGTAATTATGTGTGCCCTTTCGGGCCTATTCCGAATAAGAAGTCCTAATCAAACATACAAATATCAAGTGAACAATGATCCGTTATGGATCTTCTTGCGCGCCAAGCGTCGTCTGCACCGTCGTATGAGCATCTTTAACAGCTCGCGCCCTGTCCCAGACGGTGAACGCGCCTTTAAAGAGTCGCTGAGTATTCCGCGAACACATCCCAACCGCCACCGAGGGCTCATACCGTAGATAGTCAGTTCTTGGCCGCTGAATGCGAATCCGGCCAGTCCATTATTATTAATAAGGACAACTGGATTGAGTGACATCTGGACCGTACCCAATATCCGTTGAGTGTTTGGTAATGACACCGTCGTCTCTTGCACCTTGGAGTCACCATACATCACGTGACCGATGGTTCGTCGCTTGAACATCTTCGACGGTGCTGTATCTTTGTTGACGGGCGATTATCTGCAACTCGGGAGAAATCACTACACCACAGCTCTCCATATGATTTGCTAGAGTGAAAAAAAACATGCGGATGGGTCTACTGTCATTAGCTAAAAATTCACAAATTCGTTTTACCTCGGGCGACTTTTCCATACAAACCACTGCTATTTTAAGGAGTACTTGTAAGCACTACTACTTACGAATTTGTTGGCACCAAACGCACAGAAAAAACCCAGCGTGAAACACAAAATAAATACTGGAGCCGCGATGCGTGATGGCATTGCTGCGATAGTGTGATCTATCAGACTCCATTGCTGACAGAACAGCTTTTGGTGCTTCGCTGAACTAGCATCAATAATAGGAAGCTTGAAAACCTGGCTTGGGGCAGTTGTGATATAGTGAATCGCTAGGAGAAAGGGATGGAGTCACAAACCATCGCCAGAGTGTTTCAAGGATCAATCGTGGTATTTTTGGCTTATTGGCATCGACGGTGACGGTTCAAGTGACGACGCTGCGTCACGATGGTGTGAGCCACAACAGTCCGAAGCATTGACAGGTTGTAGCGATCCGGATACTACGCACGGTAAGGTCCTAGCTGATTTTACTTGATGTTTGTAAAAAGAAGATAAGGATACGAATGATTAAAAGAGAGAATGAACCGACTGGTCCTAACAATAGCAGAGCAGAATTTACCCTGGAGCTCACAAGTGTTAAGCGTCGAGGTAAGTACCTTACCCTTAGTGACCCTGCAGGGTGTGACTACCAGTGAGCAGCGACCTTCCTGAAGCTATTGTTCGTTTCCGGTCAGGACAAGAGACTAGTTGAGAGTTTGTGTTTTGGTCTGCTCCCTATTTGAGGGAAGTTCGGGTATTATTTTCCCGATATTAGTAATCTTGGTATTGATTGTATCCCGCAGATAACTTACAGTCTGAATTATTATTGGGCAGCCCCGTAAGAGACTTAAGGAGACTAGGCATCCTTCCGATGTTGGGGCCACATAATATTTGAGAGAGGGGGGGGGTACACGTACAGGCGAAGCTCGTGCCTGTTACGTTTGTGTAATTTACCTACTAGCGTATACAGTAAGAAAGGGAGGCGTTGGGTGCTGGGTCTTACTTGGCTCCTTTACAACGTTCGCCGATCCTCGTGGAAGGTACATTGCTGTGTGCAGAGGCTCGCTACATATTTTGATGAATCCCTACAGCGCAGGAACCCGTTCGTCAAGAAAATCGCCGACGTACCAGCGTGGAGGGAGAATTACATGTTCTAACTATCGTATGAGAGGTTTAATGTACAAGCAGGTTTGGAAGTTGGTTTTTTTTGCCTGCCCTTCAGAGACCGACCATTTCTCGCTTGATCAAAAGAGATGCGCCATGTCAAAAAGATTATTCATTACTTAAGACAATAAATTGATCAGTCTCGCTTCGTGACAATCCTCCCACTAGCACGGCCAATTGTTAGTAATTTGGTGTCGATTATTTAGCGAGCACAGAAGCAAAAACGTATGAGAGTGACTATTGCTACAAAATAAAGAGTCGGAGCTAAAATTAATTACAGTAGTTTTACGTCCTATCTATGACAAAGACAAGGCATATGGATTCACGCACAATTGCACGCCAAATGTTTGAAAATAACGCACTTTATAAACGTTGAATTGTATTAAGATTCAGTGGCTGTGGCTCATTTCGGAATCCCCCTAGGGTGGCAACAGACTAGCGCGCAATACAGCGAGGGATATACTGCGAGAAACATGGGAAGCTGACGACGACGAAGAAGATGCCGTTGCTATTCGCTAACTGCGTAGCCCGCATCAGCTGCATCACGTGTGCAACGCGTCGGTTCCTACTCTTCTGGGTAAGGCGTGCCGAGTTTGATTTCTTTTTATCTAACAAATTAAAGGTATCAGGTACGGAACCTTCTCAAACGTGCTTGTTCGCGGAATTAGAGCTAATAAGGTTAATGTTTGCTGAGAGCCTTTACTACAGAAAAAAATAAAATGTTGCGGCTCATGACTCGTATTTGAATGGATGGGAAGTGCGCTCCGACGCAGTGTTACTTTAGTGCGAAGTGGTTTCATAGTATGCCGTCTACCATTGTTCCTCTCGCTCTCGGAGATCAAGAAGTAAAGAGACCTCTTCAGAACGACATGTCTGCTGGTTGGAGCAAAGGCAAGCGAGGTTTGTAGAATTTCAATAAATCGATGCTCGAAAAGAGAGAGAGAATGTGTGTCTGCGGGAAAAGCTGATACTGTCTTTTACTCTAGCTGTGGACAGCTAGATATGCTCTGCATTTGAAACAAAGGCTTTATTTTGTGTTAAATTGTGCCATTTCGTCGTAGATTGTGGTACTTCGTGTCAAAATTTAAGTAGGTTAAAAATGTGTTCCAAGTGTGTCTAACTTGGGGCGGTGGTGCTACGGGTTGGCTCGGATATCTCTGATGTAGAGGTATTATCGGTGACCAGTACGGCGTATGGATCACCGCGCACAACGGCAAGGTCATCCAACTTCGTCAGATGCCATAGGTAGTTACGTGACGATCATGCTCCAATAGTAATATAAAACATGGTCTAACCAGCCCTTTCGTCAACTACTTTTGTGCTATTTGCTCGTTCCAGTAGCACACGACCTGATTGCGTCAGTGTTCTCTTAAACTGTCCTGTTGTGAGTGAGGATCAAGTAGCTATCGTGTCCTACATCTTCATCATGTCTGGGTCGTCAGGGGCATCGTGGGCTTCAAAACATCGCTTGTAAGTAAGCTTACGAAAGATCCGCAATCTCGGTAGAGAGACGCTCTGCATTTGTGCAACAATTCCGTTGCAAACATGTGGACACACGAAATAACGGCAAATTAACGTTTCACTCGTGGCTCATCCGAAGACTTGTGTTCAATCTCTGGTTTCCAGTTTGTGTCAGTTTGTATTTTTGTACAAACTAAATTTGTAGTAGATTGTACCAGCTTGTACAAATGTGTACAAACTGAGTACAAGCTCAGCTGGAACCGGCTCTGTATTTTGTAATAATAGTATCTGTCAACACGTATTTGCAAGTACCGGTATAGCAGCTGATTTCGCCTTCTGATTATGATTGACGGTGAATTACCGACAACGACGAAGAAATCCACCCCTATATGAATAACATCCTCCATATAAATCGGTTGCTGCCATCAGAGACAAGCAAATCCGCCCATTAGTCTAATTGGCTAAGCCCCAGAGCTTCGGTACAAAACAGAAGCTCTTTTCATAAGGTTAGTAAGAAGGAAATTTTATATTAAAGTTCTACAATGGGATTTTTTGGTATTGCTTTTTTTAAACTTTTTACTATGACATCCGTCTTCAAATTTTGAGAGGTGGCATGCCAAAATAGACTGCTGTCTCGTCAACGTTGTAGATAGCGCTCAGTGAAATTGATCCAAAACATTCCAAAACTTTACAGCAAACTGCCAGTGCGTTTCCACCATCGCATCTTCATTCTTTTTAGTATGTTGAAGCTTCTGCGTAGTAAACCCATAACTAAAAACCGTAATAGGATAGTTAATTTAGTTGATATTAAATTTTTTTAATGAAAATATTACCGTGCTGCGAATCGTTGGCAGAGCCTCATCACAAAGCGCTCAAAGCTTGTTCAAGGCTATCTTTAGTAGGAATATACTCGTGCAACCACTGCGGTCGTTGTTCTTTCATATATTGAATCATGAGCCCTGTACACAAATACTAATAAAACAGAAATGGACATTAGACGATAGGATAACTCAAACCGGCAGTCATAATGGCTCTCTTACCTCCTCCTCGCGCCGTGCATCTTTCATGAACGTAATCAGGTCATGTGCAAAAGGTATACCGCAGGGGATATCTCATAGCGCATGGAGATCTCATAAAGCACATTTTGAATTAGCCAATAAAATACGCTCGAGACACGAGATAACAGTGGTACATCTTATATAACACACGTTTTACTGTAAAATTTCAATTATAAAGATCAAATTTTCTCAGCCAGTCACTCAGGATCGCCATCGATACCAGCAATCTCATTTTCATTTTGCTGGCGGCGTGATGGCACGAACACGATGCCCACGCAAGACGGGAGACAGCGGCGCAAAGCCAAAGCAGTACGAACGGATTGGTGTAACTTATGAGTATAAGTTGCGCGTTCTGAAATATTTAAATATATTAACAATGGCGGCTACGGTAGCAGAATTTTTCCCAACTAGCAATTCTAACTCGAAACGACGGCAGGTATACGCTTGGAAGAAGCTGAGAGCTGTCATAGAGGCCAAGGTTGCTGGTGACTCTCGTTATCATCAGCGTAACCGGACCCTCGGCATAAGTGCTACGCTGTCAGCGGAAGTAGATGAACAACTGGTGGGGTGGATAAACGAGCTGAGAGCCGATGGTGTGCCTGTGCCGAGTATGATGCTCAAGTTGCAAGCCCAGGAGCTTTACAGGACCGGCGGATCACGCAACCGTCCGTTCAAAGCCTCTTGGAGCTGGCGAAAGCATTTTCTGCTCCGCCATAAGCTCTCTATTCGCCGCCGACCCGAGAAGGCCAGTCTACACCGGCCGACGCAGAGCAGAAGGTGGAGGAGTTCAGCAACAAAGTGCGCTTCAAGATGGACGAGCTCGGTGTTTCTGTTGTTTACAACGCTGCCCAGACCGGTATGTACCAAATATTTACAACGTGTGAGACGTGGAAATAACATTATCTGCTAGGGGTCAACTATGAGTATGTGCCTACCTCTACAATCACTACTCGCGGGGCCAAGACTATGTGGGTGAAGTGCGCAGGGAAAAGCAAAGCGCGGGTGACTGCAATGCCGTTGTCCGCATGCGACGGCTCAAAACGAGAGCCTTTCCTCATTTTCAAGACTCGACCATCGACCAAGCCCGATGTCGCGAGGGAGAACAAAGTGATGCGCCATGGTTTTGGCGCAGACTTTGGGGCGAGGCTCACCCGCTTCAACAAGGTGTCCATATCTACGGCAATGCCGCTGGGTGGAGGAACAGCGAGCTGTCTATTGAGTTTCTGTCTGTACACTTCGGTCAGCGACCGAACATGCACGTACCTATTCCTCTGCTCTGGGACGACTTTCGGGGCACTGCCGGAAAGAGGTATTAATCTTTACTCGTCTCCTCAATGTCGTGCTAATGAAGGTGCCTCCTGGATACACTTACGCGCGCCAACCGGAAGACGTACCATGGAACAAGCCACTCAAGGATTTTATAAGGAAGCAGTGGGTAGAGTTTATATTAGTTCAAGCTCGAGCGGCATCCGCTGGAGGCACTACTTTCAAGATGTCACCACCAACACGACTAAATGTGGTTCGCTGGATCACATGCGCGTGGCATCTCTCACCCATACTACAATCACTGGTGGTTTCAAGAAGGCCAAGCTAGCGATCACCACAATGCTGATGCCACCACAACCGACACCACTCGCACCACCAGCATCAGACTTGGGCCCACTCGTCATGCTACTACTGCTGAGCAACGTCGCGCTACAAGCTGTTGATCCAGCGAAGGGCATCGACTATAACGAGCTCGACGGTGAAGAAGATGGTGCCGAGGGTGACTGCTTGGCTCAAAGCGACGCTTCTTAGCTTGGAAGCGCGATCAAGAGACTACCGGGAGGAATCGACATCAAGGGGAACTTTTCCGCTAAGCTACGGTAGTAGGTCTTCACAGGGACCTACGCAGACCATCAGCAGCACCGTTAAAGCTTGAATACACGTTGTAGATATCGAAGAAGGGCTCGTAGCGTACCATCTCGTGTTGGACGGGGAGTTAACCATTGTTATAGCGGCATCCTTGTTAGGACACCCAGTCCCCCCTCAATTCGCTTCGCGGTCAATCCAACACTAAATGGTTTGACGAGAAGGAGATTAAAAATATCGGCCAGCCGATGCTTTGTCCTGTCAAAGTCTTGCTTATGTGGTGACCGCTAAAGTCATCGATGTTTTCTTTATTGTCTATCCTGTCACGCAGCGTGCGACGGGGTATATCTAGCTGCTTCGCGGCTGGTCGAACACCGAGTTCTTTGGCTTTAGCGATAGCTTCTCGCTTTTTGAATATTGGGTATGAGCGCTGAGGCGCCATTTTGCAAATGGCGAGCGAAAATGCCGCTGTTGTGAAGGAGGCATGAATGTCCAGTTAATGAAAAGGACAAACTATTGGATAAAATCTAGACGGTATTTAGTAAATTCAGCAATGCTACTTAATAAAATATTTGACTTGAATACTGAACTTCAGCTATTGGATGGCGTGCTTTTATAGTGTGGCGGACTTTTCCGTCGTTGTCTGTATAATATTTGTATACTTCTCCGGTCCGGAAAAGAATTAACTGTTTGGCGAGATTTTTCTAAAAATAATCTCGCATGTGTGATTGGTCAATGTCCATTCTGAGATGGGTACAATAGGATAAAATGAGTTCATATGAGGACTTGTATGCACACGGATTGAGAGTTATTGACACGAAAATGGATTCAATTGCTTTTAGTGTTATACCACTAGAATAAGCTTCGTTTGCGCTTTTTCTTGTATATTTAAAGTTTAATTCTGATTATTTTTGTCGTCAAAGCGAAAAAAAGAAACCACCCCTCCATAACATAAATCTCCGATCTCCGACAACCTCCGACCGTAACAAAAGCAGTCCATAATTGTGTTCAGGTTATGTATTTGTGTATTAGTTGGGTAAGAAGCTTAGGGATCAGGTTTTGGGATAGGCAAGGCCAGAAATATGTTTGTAGCGAGTTTGTAGCGAGTTTGTAGCCGCAATCTTAGGCTCGGAAACGGCCTGTGGGCTAAGAAAACGGCAATTTACTGGTTGTGCATTTTTTAAGCCCGGATGGGTACTCACTCTACACTGCAAAAAGCGAAGTGAGACCCCGGTTCAGAAATCGGAGTCCACTAATTGAAGCAGATCATTCCTTTTTACGGCACTTTTTACACTTAATTAGTATTAGCAACGACTGGCAACGTGGGTAAACCCTTACCAGTAAGGTTGTCTCTAGACGGTTCGCCTATGGGGCCGCAAAAATAAACAGAGCTTCATTCTTGTTTTTTTTTTTCTGGTAAGGGACCAACCGCTACTACTTTATCATCGGTCCACTAAATTGATTATCTGCGTGTTTGTATATTTCGTGTATGTGCGATATGTGGCCACCTCTGCTGTCTATGCGTTGTGTGCTTGCTTGCGTTGAGGTTAACATTGCTGTTCTGAAAGGAGGTTAAGCTTTGTGTTTGACGCAGCACTCATATGTGTATTTCGAGTACTCTGTAACGAGGTTAACTTTGCTGCTCCACATGGAGGTTAAGCTTAGTGCTCAATACGGTGCTACCAATGCATAAGTTTAGGCAATGCTTTTTAAGCATGTAATACATCCAGTATTAGCTCTTACTGCTTAATCTGCGGTACCTTCTGCGTTGTTGAGTGAGTTGTCCTCCACAGCCTCGTCCTCGAAGAAGCGCTTGCGAACAAGAAGGCGGCGCTCCTTTTTGATGGCAGCAACAGCAGACTTGTGGATGTGCTCCCTCGGCTCCCACGTTGGCTGCCAGTCTACGAGGTAGTACGTCTGCCGCTTCTCGCGCTTCCACGTCATCACCTTGCGTACGTGGTGCTTCTTCTCGCCGCCTACACGATCGTCGTCATCTTCAGATGGAGGAGGCTCGACAAGCCATTCGCGAACATCGTCAAGGCTAGCCCGTCGCTTCTTCCGCTCCTTCATGGCTTCGTAGACGACTTGGATGGCTTCGGGAAGAAGGCTAGCTGATGCGACGATCGTGTTCAAGGTAAGTCGGAGATGGCGAATCGCCTAATTATCCAGGCGAAGCTTGTACGCCTTGCGTGTTGTGATACACAGGGCCTTGAACTCTTTCTAGGAGCTAACAGGGTGATTGGTCGACTTGATCGTTGGCATGACGAGCAGTCTGACTGTAAGGTGGGGTGTAAATTGCAGAATGATTTCAAGGTTGAGCATATCGATTGGAAGCGACTGGACAAGGCAAGTAGCATGTTATTCCTGGATGCAATCTAACGCTATGACTTATTCGTATGCAAAGGTGCAGGGTCGGTGATGCGTCCCTCAGCGTGAAGTTGGTGGTAGCTACGGATATGATCGTTGAGAATGCAGCTCTCGTGGAGCTTGCGCATGGACTTCAAGACCTTTTGGGCTCCACGAGCGGTGATCTTGTGATCTTAAGGAAAGCTAGCAGCTTTCCCTCAGCTTGTGTTCCCAAGGCCAGCATTCATCGCGATACGTTGGTGATTTTTCGCTCAGCTTGAAACCTTCGGGGAGGAACAGCTTCATAAACACCACGATCATCTTGAAGGTAGACCTCGTGTGCTGTGTAGCCGCGTCTATCGGGCGCCACATTCGAGGGTCTTGCGCGAACCAGGAGTACCATGCGTCTTTTAAGCTCGTAGCTGCAGAGGTACGTCTTCGCGTTACTGTCTGCGTGTTGCTGACCGCTCCCTCACTTGTGTTGTCTCCTGATTCTGCTGATTCTGCTCGTTCGCGCTTGTTGTAGATCTTAGACGCCATGGTAGACAGTCGGGCGTCAAGGTTTTGGTTGACTTGGATTAACTGCTCAATCATAGCCGCTTGCTGACGAAATGCTGGGTGCTTCGTTATATTATCTGAAGGAATTGGAGGGGTTAGCATGTTGGGTTTCCCATCCGGGCTTGTGTTGCTGGACAGGTGAGACGACCATGCAAGAAGATCATTCACGGATGCCCCTTGAGCGACCGCACATGGCTCGATACGCTGGACCGCTAAGGCGTCCGACTTCACGCCTTTTAAGGATGGATAGTGGCGCAACACGTATGCCATGAGGATATCAGCGACGCGTGCGTTTATGCTGTAAGCCTTCACATTTAGTCCAGTCGAGGCACCAAACAGCACAAAGGCGACAGCGCGGATCTTCGCTTGCGTCTCAGAGTCGAGGAAGTCCAAGGTTAGTAGTGGTACCGGTTTTGCAGGGTCGTGGCCACTCAGTACTCGGGCAACTTTGTGATCTTCGGCTGGAGTGTTGAAGACGTATGCGAATGCCTTGTTGGTTGACGTCATACTTCACGCACCTCTATCGAAGATCCATTGGACGCACATACCTGACCTGTTCGCGTGCTGCGCTCCTCCACGTCGAAAGGAATGCGAAGTCAGGCTATCACTCACACCTGTCTTACCCATGACTCGCTCGAGAACGCGATTTACGTAGCTGTGGATACCGGGCGAGGCGGCGTCCGTTTCGGCTGTCCACCAGACTTTGGTGCGTCTTGAGGATGGTCGATCAAGTCAATCAGAGGTGCAGCTGGCGTCTGAGATGGTAGGGAATGTCCCTGCTGTTCTGGAAGCTGGTTGAGAAGTACCGCTGTTGGTGATGAGTGCGTGATTATCGCAAGGGCAACGGCAAGCAACGGACACGTGGTTAAGTCGGAGTCTAGGAAGAGTGATAAGCCTTGCTCCTCGGAAGTCTTGACCCGGATGAGCCGAGCGAAAAAGATATCGCCGGATCCAATCGTCAGATTCGTTTTGTGGAGAAGCGTCAGGTCCGACGCGCGCCCGAATAGGTACCAGAGTAAGCATAAGAGCGCCGCATCTTGGTAGTCGCTGGCGCAAGTTGCAGTCAAAACAAATATTCGGTCATCTGCTTAAGAGCTTTCTTCGTGTCTGCTGGGGGCTTGTTAACAAACGTTCCTGTCTCGCGTTTCATGCAGTAGCGTTCCAACACTTGGCCTTTCTTTAACAGATTCTTTTCAACTGCGACACGATGCTGGGGAAACTGGTCGAGCAACCAGATCTTTGCCTGTCGGTAGTACTGCATCACCGAGTGTCGAGCTAGAAGCTGTCCCTTGCGGCCTTCCTTGAAGGCGAGATACATGCCACCTTTGTCCATCCGCTTTTGCCCTAAGCGTACCATGCCTCGAAAGCCGCCTCCGAATTATGGGAGTTCTCCCTTCGTGGTAGATCTTTCTGACATCGCTACAGCTAAAAGCATGGGTGTTTTGAGGGAGGACGCAAAAGTTGATGCTACAGCCAAAAGTATGGGGGAGTATACGCGACGCGAACCAATATTGCAGACACTGAGTTTCCAACACAAATAAGGAAACTAACGACACAAACAATTGCAATCGTTGACTGCTGATTTATAATTAAGGTATTTCTTTCCAATAGATTATCTTACTGATCCTCACTCTCAATAAATATCAGCAGCAAACGGACTGGGGAGTCAATCTCTGCGAGTAGATAGAACTCTACTAACGTACCCTGAGAGTAACCAGCTGGATACGTCGTGTACCCAGCTACTTCAACGTCAACATGTTAATTCGGTGTACTATTTTTTAGCTGCTCAAAACGCCTTTATTTATATGGTTGTTTTTGTGGAGTGCACTTCGGTGGCATTCGCCATTTTGGTCGATGCCTCCGCTCAACCCCCGACAGCGTCACGCCCGAACGATCCAGCGCCGTCTGGACGGCTCCTTTTGGCAGCTTCGTCTAAGCAGAGAAGTTAGCATACCGAACGAAGTCGACCGAGAGCTGGACGCCGAGCGTGCATCGTCCATAGGTGGTGGGTTACGTGACGTTGTCAGTAGAGGAGGAGGTCTTTTTGCAAACGAGCGCCGAGCTCGTAGAGGAGACAATGCTCAGCTCTTCGAGGTAGAAAGAATATACGCCAAACGGTGGGTCAATAACTTCGTATACTACCTTATTCAATGGGTGGGGTACACAGAGTTGACGTGGGACCAACGTGCCAGCGCGCCTAAAGATGGTGTTCGAACACGAGTCAGTCAATTTCGTCTGGGTCTATCAATCTACGCGGGGAAGACGAACCCAGCGTCGCGAGCAGCCAACGCGCCGGAGTCAGAGACTGATAGACCAAACGAGGCAGGACTAAGAGAAAATGCAAATGCGAACTTAACACCAAACGAGGCAGAATTAAGAGAAAATGCAAATGCGAACTAAACAGCACCCCAGTAGCTGTGAAATCAGTAGTTGTGCAGGCAGCGCCGCGTTGGGGACAGATCAGTAGTTTTCTACTGACCGATGGTATTTCCTCGACGTTCACTCATTAACCAAAAGAAATAGCCAATCATTGCACTCTAAATTTTGTACTGTTGTATTTATGTGCTTACAGATTGCTTACAATGTGCAAGATTAAACCTGATCAGTTAACTGTAGGTACTGTATGCTTTTTGTTTTGTTTTTGTTTAGCGATAGGCAGCAAGAATATAGTTGTCTTTAATCACAGAAGAAATACGGTAGGACTAGGTCCATGTAGGATTGATCATTTTCGCTTGGAAGGCGAGAGAACAACACACTCAAAAATGGTGGTGTGCTGTTTCTTCAGCAGCAGCACAACTGTACCGGTATATTCTCCCGGTACTGCTGGTGTTTTAAATCGTGATCTATTATACATGTAATCCAGTAGTGGCTCTCACGGTTCGAATGTTTTGCATGTGTATAAGATTCCTAATTACTTGCAAACCTGCACCTACAAATTGAGAGTAGGTATGGTGACCTCCCTGCAATGCTTGTTTTCTACCCATGTGCTGGATAGCATTCTACAACGCACCGTGAATCTGATTGGGTAGTACAGTAAAACCTGCAACCTGCTTATCTGCCAACCGTGATAACTATTTCAAAATAATTAAAGAAAATGTTCTCTTTAGGAAAAAAATAAAATTTAAAAGGTCCGTAGCGTCCTTTTCGTTTCCAGCACCAGGCCTCAAAGATTTACCTGACTTATTAAAATGCTAGATTAATTAGTCCGGAGTCCGGACCGAAGAGCGTACAGATGAAGCCTTCGGTAGTCATAGCGTCGGAGCCAACATTTTATGGCTAGCTAAGGGTATTCTTGTTGTGGGGTGGCTCAGCCAGATGTAGCTTCGAAATGGTATATGACAGAAGCCAACCGAAGACTACATCCATGAAATTTTCATTCCTTGCGTTTGCGGTCCTCCCGGAGTTTCTCTCACTCTTCAATTTTCCAAGCTAGTGGCCCCGAGATGCCAGTCGAACCTAAGTCAACTCGCACCATGCTCACTAATTGGTGCCGTGGGATGCGAAGCAGATAATAAAAATGTAGAGCTCGATTCTGCGTATATTAAGAAGCACCTCCAGTGGATTGCAAAGCTGCGTATTCGTGCAGATTCAGCGGGCATGTCGGATAAAAGTGATAGAGCGATGCAGAGAGAGAGCTCTGTTTTTATATCAGTAGTTTTTTAAAAAAAACTGTGAAAAAAACCGCGAGCATTTTTTTGTCTATTTAGAACTTGCTTCGTGTTCGGTATTATGGAATCTGAGCCAAATATATATTTAATAGTAATAGATATGTGGAGCAAAATTTTCTGTAGAAATGCTACAAACCTCTTACTTAAGCACTAATTTCCACAAGGCTAGACTAGCGTAAATTCAGACCTTGCAGCCATTCTAGGCTAACCAAAATTCTCATCTTAGCTATGTATTGGCAAAAGAAACCCATTTAGCTGAGCACATGGGCTCGTCGCCCATATTGTCGTCGTCCTATCCTTCATTCTCATACTCCCATAGCCCCACCTTGCTTACTTCACGCTTGATTGACTACGCCTTACTTGAAAGTTGACTGGCATCCTTTCTCTTTGCATGAAGGGCGACCGGCTTACCTCTCTCTTGCGCGCGAGGTGATTCTTCAATTACGTTTGGGTGCTAAAAAGAAGTTTTACAATAAAACAAGTACTGATCTTCCGCTACCGTATTCACCTTCTTCTGGGGGGGGGGGGCAGGGGCCATCGAGGTCGAAGATGGTAAAAGGAAAAATGAAGGACGTACGTGCTGCTCTAGTGTAAAAACTTCACAATAATGTACCAGTACTACACCTAGCATGCTCATAAAATATTAAGTGTTGATCTGGGAGATACCAGAGTTTTTTATATTTATATATTGATATTCCGTATGAGCGCGCAGGGTAGTCTCAAGTGGCAGTTTAGTTCGAAATTCCGTGGGATAAACATATAATTTGCTCTCAACTCGGTGCTGTAACTGAAAGGCGTGAGCTCAGATCGAGAAGGACCTGCTACCATTCAAGATCTACTGAGCGAGAAAGGGTCTGACATTACATGTAGAAAACTGATGTACAATGAATATGAGCGAGCAAGAAGCAAATCTGTGTTTTTTGTTATGTGTTAGTGTACCCGCAAACACACCAATAGTTTTAAATGAACACATGTGAAAATATATCGTTTGGTTTTAAAGAGGGAAAGCGCCATATAATTTGGCTCCTGTAAAAAAAATTAACCATAAGAGATATGACAATAATATTCGCTCGATGGATGCTAATAACGGATGCGCCCGAATAAAAAGCCCCAACCGAATAGTGTCCTGTGGGGTGCTACATGCCTGCACTATTAAATACAAGCCCCTCCTGAATAGAGTCCTTATAAAAACTACCATTACAAACTTGCTGACCATCCATGCTACAGAGAGAAACACTTTCCCGTCATTTCCAATAATGCCTCATCAAAGGCAGTCAGTTAGCATTGGGCGTAAGCAAGAGGTGATCAAGTGGATTAAAGATGTCGTTTCAAGGACCTGGTTGGAAAGAGTCAGACCGAGTCGAATACACTCGCTTTGGTAACCCACGTATGCCAAGTGTTGACACCGTTTGCGATTGGGGCCTCCGCGCGTGGCGAGACACGGATAGGGCAACAATTGCGGAGCGTTGAAAAGCAGGCTTCTCGAGAGACCCCTCGTCGTGGTTTATATCCAAGCACGATGTGTAAGGCGCAAAATTTCGTGAAAAATGGTCGAAGGAACCGCATATGAACGAAGACGTCGATCTGTTAAATCTTTCAGAGTTAGATGATGCGTTAGACGATATTAACCTGGTACACGAATCATTTCAGCAAGGAATAAAGTCCTTACCCGTTTAAAGTCCTCTCTGTCACTTTCGGGCGGCACTATTAAAATTAGTCCGAACTCTAATAGGGCGCGTCCGTTACTACTAGTGCATAAGACAAGTACTGATGAGTAGCCAAATCTCAGGTACTTATTACTGACTTTTAGAAATTCCTCGTTAATTTCCGATACCACCGGCACCGGTATTATTAATACCGGAAGGGGGTTCTTTTTATACTGTAGTTTTTGAGCGGATACCGGTAGTAGTTCTTTTTTCTTTCCATTTTTTTAGTTTTAAATAAAAATGTGTTTAGCCACTGTTTAAAAAACACGAAATACTACGTACTTCCAAGTAGTATTTTGTCCAATTACAGTGAGCCATTTATTTCCTGATAGCTCTCAGCAATATTAAAGTAAGAGTTCTTGGTATTTTCATTAAAATGGAAATGTTTTTTTGGTAGGTAAAGGTATTCATACTACTACTTGTCTAGTACTGGTACAGCGTATTTTCATCTACGACGAGTCCAATGAACATGCGGAGTTATCGCTGCCGCCAAAGGTATTCTTCCACCACGATTTTATGTGGACCACCAGCCGCGCTTACACGATTAGATATTATCGTTCCCATTCGACGCCAGGTTTTTCGTCATCGTGGAACTTTCACTTCCCGAGTTGCTTAAGTCAGTTCAATTATCACTCTACCCCGGAAGCACTATCACTCGAGAGCTGATCACTGAAGGCACTGCTTGAGAGTAAGTCGTTCAAATCGCTGCTAGACGCGCTGTCACCCAAGAGCGAGTCGTCCAAACTTCACTGGCAGTCTGCCGGGGCAGACCCAAAGTCACTCGAGAACAGATAGGCGAACAGGTCGCCCAGCTCGCTACCCGATGCACTCTCACTTGATTGGGAGCCGAACCTATCGCTTTCAGGCTCGCTTGATTCCGACGAGGTCGCCGCAGATGTAGCCTCCTTTTCTTCTTCTTCTTCTTCGGTATGTCGGCTCTCCCAGATCTGACGAAGTCGGTCAGCTTCCGCGGGATCGTTCGCTCCCGGATCCACTTGGATGTCGTCAATCGTGACCTCTTCCGTGGTTAGTGACACCTCCGGGATTACCGCCCTTCGTTTAGTGAGATCCCCGGCATGCAGATCCCCACCCTCATGGTAACGTACCTGCTCCGCCTCCGCCTTCGTTGGACCCAGTCGTTTCTCCTCGTCCACTAAATCATCTGCCTTTGTGGTATTGAGTATCCTGGGATCCGGGGAAGCGTATTTCTTCGAAGGCCTTTTGGTATCTACATGTGAATCAGAGTTGGGTTGGCCTTCATCAAATTCCCGTCATTCCAACTTACACTTCATCGATCCAAGGTACTCTCTTCCTGGATATGTGTGGTCTGCGGATGTATCCTCGTATAACGCATCTACTTTATCCAGCGCCGACACTCTCGGTGGTGATCCGGGCGTTCCAACGTCTGATCAACGGATCGGTTTCGATCACCTGTGATCCGTCATCCACAGACTCCTGGATTTTGAGGATTTGCGCTTGGCAAGTCCTGTTGCCTCGGCCCCAACCTCCGCCACTTGGATTCTAGTCCGGTGACCTAGCTGTACGATCTTTTTCGGGGTTGGATACTGATATTCGTAGCTTGGAGGTACCGTGATCGACCAGGTCCTTGGGGCACGGTAGGCACCCACTTCTTGCCTCAAGTGGCCCACCGTTTCTCATGATCCACCCATTTTATTCCATCCGGCAATTCCCGGGTATCCCCGGGCTCGATCAAAGTCGTTTTGTGCGCCATTATGAACCTCATCTTCGCCCCATACACCGGTCGACATCCACTGAGCTGGTTCCGCATCTCATCCGGGACGTTTAGTGTCCCATCGGCCAGATCCAACCTTACACCGGCTGGTACCACGAAATCCATTCGAAGAATAACGTCTTGACCAGCGAGATCTCCAACCCAAATATCGAACCTATACAATAAGCACCCAGCCAACGTAATCTTGATCCGAGTCCTTTCATTCGTCCGATAGACACCTTCTCCAATCTCAACACAGGCTTGGATCTGGCTTCCATCGACTTGGCATCCAACCTTACGAGCAAAGGCGGTATCTAGTATAAACACCTCGGCACCACTATCTAGGAGTAGGATCGCTTTTTCATTGTTGACCTTGCCTCTTACCTTGGCTTGTCGGAACCGTTTTCCTGGGGCATGGTATTTCCAGTATCCACGGGATTCCCCTGTCAGCAGATCCATGGATCCAACATCCTCAGATCCACGGGACCCAGTGATCTGGCAAACCTGGGTGGATCTGTGTTGACCTTACCCTTGGTAGGCTCAACCATTGGCCATGTTGCTGCTTCCTCCAATAACCGCGTGCTTCTCCCCTCTGTAGATCCGAGGTGAGACTTCGGATCTGGCAAATTCATCCACCCGGTGTAGGCTAGAGACGATAACAACTGACACTTCATGCGGATCACGTGTATTATCGACTGGATCTAGGAGCGTGCTACCTGGAACTATCGATTTCTTGTTCACAAATACATAAATGCAATGCATAAATCGCTCGGCTCGTACCGGATTCCAGCCCGGCGAGCGTCCTGTCCTAGTTTAGCATCTTCTCAGCCACCTCGGGCAACATCCCTCGGTAATTGACTGGATCGAGCCACTGGCGAATCTGGTTGTAGAACTCTTCCATCGGACACTTGCCACCATCATGATTTTCGCCGCAACTGCGATACATGTAGAAACCGTGATCCACGGGATGAGCTTTCTTGTCACACTTCTCACGAACCAGATGTTCCAACATCCGGCTTCCGCGTGCTTCCGGGGCTTACACCGCGAGCACCGGATGGTCCTGTCGCATCAGTGGGATCTCGGGATCTGTACATCCAACGTTCTCCGGGTAGGAAATTCGCGGTACCCAGGACCGTGAATTTCCTACCCGGAGAGTTTTTTCCGGTCTTTGCCATGAGAGCGGTGAGACAGATCCTGCGGTAATCATTCGGATCGCGGACTGATCCATCCGATCCAGACTCAGTCCCTGAGTCGGGCGCCCTGGCTTGGTGGATGCGTCGGGCTGAGGACGTGGGTGTCGGGACCTTTTGGCGATACTTGCCGGACCCGCAAATGTCAGACCTTTTTCTGCATCTGACGCTTGATCCCTCATGAGGGCAGACTTGACCTTGCTGATCCATGTCTGCACTCGGTCTTCATATTGATCCTTGTCCGTGAACGCTTTCAGAACCGATATGGCTGAGATCCGTACCCTCCGGATCATAGCCGATTCATCCGTCCCGGCTGCAGAAGTTGCTACCACCGCTGGTGAGGGGGATGGGACGTCCAAATCATCTGGGTCAAACTCATCGTGGGAGTTGTCGCCTTCCAGTGACTCCATTTCGACATCTCGTGATCCATGGTCGTGGGGCTCTTGAAATCCCTTGGCATGTCCATCGCCATACCTTGTTCGGCCAGAAAGCGCCTCATCGCAGCTTCAAAGTGTGGTTGAAATGTGCATGACGGGGTATCGGAGGACATGGTCACTGTAGTCTAATCGAAAGTCATTGGAGCGTTCGTAAGACGGCTTGCGCGAGCTCGATCCGACGACAGTCTTGCTGGCTTCATGCTGGATCTGGCTCGATCCTTACTAGATGATGTCAGATTGCGGCCCGGCCGCCCTGATTCCCCCGTTCTTATACTTGGTGGCGCGTCCAGTATTTGGATCCTCGCCCGCGCCTCCAGCATTGACGACCCGGAGGGATCCAATGTCTTGTGTCATGGCTCAGATGACGTGCCTGAGCCATCTTCGGCCGCGGATTCGTAGCTGGAGGATGCAGCTTGACTGAACCGCGGCGACGACGCTGGATCCGGGGTCTGGGATTTTTTGCTGGCGATGGACTTGATGCTGACGAAGTGATCTTGTGTTGCCGACATTTTGAGATCCAAATCCGGATCAAAGATATTCTTCGCGTCGAACGCACCAGCCACGATACCAAAATCCGTAAGCAGACATAATAGATCTTTTACTGCCACCAATTTGTTCGACGTCTTCGTTGGTGCCCTCACTGGCTCCCTTGGATCTTCGATCTGTCATGGATTCAGAGCCCGCATGGCAGGACCTTGATACAGGAAATCGCGTAAAGCTTGGTGGCGATATACAAACTCGAGATCCTTGTCGGACCAGTTTAATCTGAACCCAGCTTGGTCTTCATCTGTCGACTCTGGAGCTTGCATTTTCTTCCGCATAGTCTTACTCATATCGCTCTTCTTTCGCATGTGTTCGCCTAGCGGAATTCGATTTAGGTACGGTGTTGACTTAACTGGTGAATCTTCAAATGCATACTGCTTCGCCTTCACTTCCCCTTGTTTAGTTAGCGGATCTTGATTTGCGTCAAGATCCGCAGGGGCCCCCGAATCGACGGGGGGGGGAATAGAGAGGTTTATCTTCTAGATCTTAATCCGGATCCACCTCTCTTCCGTCGACAGAGTTCGTTTCAGGACTTTGTCTATCCGCGGATCTTGTTTCATTCAGCAGCGTCTTTGTCGATCCGACCTCTGATGACCTCTCTTCTCCTGGATCAATCTTCACTTGAGCATCTTCTTAAGAATCACCGTAAACTCCCGAGTTACAAAAAGATCCGGGCTCGCGCACCATTGTGGTGTAGCAGGATCAGCAAGATCTGCGAGATTGCTGGATCCAACTTACCAACAGCGCCCAGACACGGACTAACGGAGACCCCCCCCCCCGATGATCCGTGATCTGCTGAACTTTCCTCACCTTGTGTGCCCGTCGGTAGGGCAGTATCTTACTCTCTTGGTAACTTCCGAGGAATTCAAGTGATGAAACTTAAGTGTCGTGGCGAGACGTAGGGATGGGGTGGAGTAGGAGTGGTAAAAACTTCATTCTGTGTCCAATAGTAGCTTTGGATCCCAAGCGAATATTCGAGCTTGGTGGATCCAGGGCCTAGATCAGGGATCTGGCCGTAGGGCTGTCTTGCGGGTGTGTTCCCTGCCTTTGTGTTGCCTTTTCGTCGTACTTGCCGCCTCCTGTGACGGGATCTTGAGAGTTGAGAACCTCTAGGGTGTTACCGGCCAAGTAGTAAATCCGGTTAGCCTATCTGATCGGCACGTGTAAAGGAAAGCTCACTAGGTTGTAGGATCTGGTCAATGTATTATCCAGTTATCGCTACCAACACTAGATTCGCAATTCCCAACCTTCACCGAGCTCGTACGGCCAATGTAGTTCCGATTCTTGAGGGCAGGAAAGCACTTGCGTGATACTGTGCAAATTGAGCTCTGATTCATAGTTATGTCTATACATGCCTGGAGGTCTACCTTCTATGCCTTTTACCTGCTAAATCCCCTACCAGGCTCGGCTGCATGTCTTTTTTTCCCTTGGTTTACACCCCAGCTGTATTAGCATCATATCCACCGGATCCATAGCGTAATCATAATGAGGTCGCCATATTATGGGTACACAGTTCTGGATCCAGGTCACTTTGATCCACCTTACTGCAAGTGTACACTCATCATGGATATGAGCTCACCAATCTCTTACGACTGTCTGTGATCTCCATCGCTCCACGAAAGCTCGAGATCCGTTGCATCCACCGTCCCCATATCCTGGATCCAGATCACGCGACGTGGGATCCTCACCCCCTTGGGTCTGGACTTGGAAGAGTAGGATCTGAGACATATCGCGGTGGATCTTGCCTTCTCGTTTGTCGTTGATACCAGATCCACCTTCAGATGACATCTATCGTCCTTCCTCCATAGATCCCCACTTGATCCACCCGCACATGGTATATCCCATATCCCCTAGGTGTGATCGGGTGAGGATGAATCCGAGTCTCCACTTGGTGGATCCTGCCTTCCCATATGTTATCCATGCCGGATCCATCGTCGACCCATATAGAATGCCTCTATACCTTGGGCTAATTCACTTCGAACAGCGCGGATCCAACCCGGGCAATCCAGATCCTCCCTAACCACCAGGTGTTGCCACTAATCTGGGATAGTGACTCCTTGTCAGATCCGGTCTCTTATTTCTGAGAAAGCACTTCACCACACTACGGACTCTACACCAGGAAAATAGGAGGAGAAGTCACCATGTTGCTCACGGTGTACGTCGATGACCTACTGCTCCTCGGTCCTAATGACCTTTGCGCTAAGGTTGCAAAACAACTCAGTGAGGAGTATGGACTCACATCTCTCGGACCAGTCAAGTATCTACTAGGCGTGGAGATTCTGATCGACAGCGAGCGTCGACATGCGGTATTTTGCCAGCAGCAGTATATTACGGAGGTGCTGAAGCGATTCCACATGGAGGGTTGCAATGCGGTTGCAACACCGGAAGCACTGCGCGCTGAGGTGGTCAAAGACGCTAAGGATGACTCCCCGTCCCCGTACCGAGAGCTTGTTGGTGCACTACAATATCTGGTCTCAGCCTCAAGGCCGACCATCGCGCACGCTGTGCGTAATATCAGCAGGTACCTGTTCTGCTTCGACCACACACACACAACGCTATGGGAAAGAGGGCGATACGCTACCTGGGTGGTACTCAAGACCACGGGATGGACATTGTTACTGAGAACGACGTCAAGCTGGCGTGGTACAATGCTGACTACGCTAATGACCCTGATGACCGATAAAGTGTTAGCGGGTTCGTGACTTTCGTCAATGGTAACGTGGTTTCGTACGGATCAAGAAAGCAAGAGATCAACGTACAGAGCACAATGGAAGCAGAGTATATTGCTATGAATAAAGTTACTAGAGATCTACAGTGGCTACGTGGACTCTGTAAAGAACTATGCTGGGTGTTTGCGACTACGGAGATCATCGGCGATAACAAGTCGTCCATCTATCTGACTGCCAAGCCTGGCAAGCACAGCAAGAGCAAGCATATTATGAACAAGTTTCACTTGGTGCGCCACCTCGTGGAGGACGAGCAGCTACGGATTCGCCATGTTAGCACCGACGACATGAGCAACGACGCGATGACGAAGCCGTTGCTGAAGGACAAATTCATACATTGCCGTAGGTGCTTCGAATCGACCGTCAGCAAGGCTCAGCTCGTTTAGTGGGAGCCAAACATTATCGCCGTGTGTGAATGCAAGCTACTACATGTACTATCAGTTCATGCATGCAAAGGACAAGAAGGAGGAACTGCGCCGCCAAGGACGAAGCGTCGTGCTGCAGCGCGGTTAAAAGACGCCAAGGACATCGTGGTGAGCTCTACAAGGTGATCATGTTGAAGCTGCGATTCGACAAGATCAAGTGGGAGTGTCAAGTGTGGAGTAAGAGCTAGGACTGCGTCCAGCTTCAACCTGAGGCTCAGGTGCCTCCAGGACGCGATGCTCGTGTCCAGAAGCCGGACTTCGACGGATCATTGGCTGGCGAGCCGCCGACCCCATCCTACTGCTAATCCTACGAATACATTACCGGGTTTTATTGTGTGGTGCTGCCCACTCGACAACTTGCGCCGTCAAGAGCAAGCAGCAGCGCTCGGCTTTTTCCCCTGCTGGACTTTCAGTCCCTGCAACTAAGCGTTGCTACGACTACTTCCTTCATCGTCATGGTCACCACTCGGAGCAACCGAGGAGCGACCATCACTCACTCATCCTCAGGTGTGCTGATGCATCGGCATCTGGAAGGATCCGCGTCGTTGGCGCCGGACAAGGAAACAGCTCAACGCGGCGCTAGCAAACGCAACGGAGAGGAGGGGTGCTGATAGCCTCCGGTGCCGACGGGGCGGTGGGAAGCTGCTAGGCGGACATTTTGTGCAGGCTGGATTGGCTGCGATCCCGAAGAATTAACGGTGTTGGATCGTGGGTGGAACAGGTGCTCAAGATACATGTTTAGTCCACATACGACTTGGCCCAGGTTCGGCCTGGGCGCCCGCATCTGACATGCCGAGAAGAAAGAAGGGTGACTCTTCACCACATTTTCGGATGTGCCGGGCTGCTGAGCGGCTCAGTGGTATTATGCTTCAGTATTGGGAGAAGCAGGCGGGGGGACGAATCTACTAGCACACTCCTATGAAGTGGACTTGCCTCATGTACCGACAGGAATATGGGAGGCTTTGCAAGATGCTTTATTCGGGGCGGCGGCAGTCCCACACGCCCGGCTAGCTCCTGTCGTGTCGGACCTGACGGTAACATGCTAGCGGGCCGGAGTGGCCCTCTACTTGCTTGGAGTATGGCGCTGGCGCATTGCGCACTTTGACTCGCTGAACAACATGGCAGGTGCCCACAGCAAAACCGCGCTGGGAGCGAAGGTTCGTCAAGGGTATACCACAGTGGCGGCTCACCTATGGCGTAGGCGAGCCAGCCCGCTACATGATCGCGTTGCCAGAGTGGTGGGCGAGGTGCTCAACCCCAGGTGGGGTATTGTGGCAGTGGTTAGGTCAACGAGGCCACATCCGTACCTATTATTCTTCGGTCGTTGGTCGCGTGGAAACCTAGGTTCAGGGGGGGGGGGTCTGGCTCGGTGGTTGTATGTGGTGTAGGGATTTCCAGATTCGACCATACGCCAACCTACTTTAGGTCAAGAATCGGCTCGGTCTAATAGCCCAGAGCTGAGGAACAAAGGATTACGGTAAGTACTCGGCGATCTGTCCGGATATGCTATCCGGATAGCTGCTGAGCTCAACGGTCGCCTGAACTCAGCTGAAGGGTCGGTAGAGATCCGAAACGACTACATTTCACTAGATATTTGTATAAGAAGCATAGGATTAAATAGGGGAGCCGAAAAGGCTCCCAGAAGATAACAGAGCAGAATTTTCCTAGTCCAAGACACGTGTACACTTTTCCGGTAAGTCCCTGCATAGGGCTGGATTATGCCTGCCGTCAATACTCGAGAGGCATAGCTTGTAGGGTATTGATTGGTAGCGCCAAGAGATTAGGTCGGTCCGGGTAGGACAAAGTCTCGCTACGCGCGAAAGAAAGTCCCGCATACTCAGTGGGCCGGTACGTCGAATAGCCCGGGTGCCGTAACACTTCTAGCTGAGCAGCCTCTGCGCTCGGTGACCTGTAAAAGCGCTCGCGCGCCGTCGTCCATCCTTTGGTGGAGGGCACAGGGTTGTGAACGAGCTCAGCCGAACCAAACTCGGCGGAGCCTCGGAAGTGATCTGACTTGGTTAGTCGGAACCGAGTGGAAGCGAGCCACTCGTCTGTCCCGGAAGGGCCGGACCGCGAGGGGACCACCCTCTGCGCAGGCCATACAACCGCCGACCTAACTCGGCGATTCGTTGTGGTTTGTGTAAGGAATCCACATCTGACGGTATTGTTGTACTACACCACAACTGGTGCCGCGACCCGGGAACAGGAGTGTGTGCTTGTTTTATAGGTGCCAGCTAATCAAGTTAAGAGGAAGAGAAGAGAAAGAGAAGAGTGAAGATGGTCAAGGGATCAGCAACTCCGAGCGACGGAAGCCCAGCGACGGCTGGAGGATCGCCTCTCGCGGGGCGGATCAACGACTCATCGCCATGACGATGGAGGTGGGACGAACCGTCCAGTTCGACGAGGATGGCCAAGACCAGGAGAACGAGAACGGAGATGCAAGTGAAGGAGAGTATGAAGAGAAGGCCGTGACCGCTGAGCTCGGAGAAACGAAGACTACCGCCGAGCTACTTGGCGAGGTGGAAGAGTTGACGCTGCAGGTGAGACGCATGGGAGCCCCACGTCCGGTCGAGCGCAACTTATCCGCCGAGCTCGACGAAGGTGCGGACGATAAAGAAGATGAAGAAGAACACGGCGTTGCTCAAGGCGACCGTCCGCCCCTTATTCCGAAATCGACGAGGAACGCCGATACGCCGAGCGCCAATAAAGTGTTGGCTCGACTCGGCGAGGAGATGAGAACGAGGTCGGAATGGATGATGATGTTCGCGCCTGTGGCGATGGCACAAGTGGCCGATGTTGTGTCCCGAGCTAACTCAACCGGTGCGTGCAGCCAACATCAATCAGTTGGTGGAAGAAACTGTGTTGCTGCTGAAGGCGATGGGCTATCGGTGCAACAGCCGACCAAACAGCCTCATCCTGTCCGACTGGAGTCTGACCCGTGGCGGAGCTGAGCTCTGGCAATGGAAGAAGAAATTGAGAGTGGCGTTTGGATTGGAGAAGGCCCCTGGTGGAACGAAGAAGGTGTACAGCCGAGTAGCCGAGTTCAAACCACTCGGCGAAGACCCAAGCAAAATTCCTTTGCCGAAGACCCCGGAGACGAAGAGACGTGAAGTGTTCCGCGCTACGCAAGGGACTCCGCACTTCGAAGACTCCCACATGCTGACTCCAATGAAGCTAAACCCGACTCGGCGAGCGCCGAGTCGTGGACAGCGGAATGTTGGTCGTTACCGTGAATTGTATGACGCTGCAGACGAGGCTGAGGCTTACGAGGAGGATGAAGAAGACGACGACGTCTTCGACGTGAGAGGAAACCATGAAGAAACCGTGAAGAAACCGTGAAGGACTACATCCGAAACTTGAGCTTGGACGCGGCTGAAGAAGACTCGACGCAGTACCTAGACGTCCGAACCCACGCCTCACTCGACCAAATCGCCGAGTTCGAAGGAAAGCGCTACCGTTCTGACGCGTCGCTCCAGTGGCTCAAGCGTTTCATCTACGAGATGAAGAGCACCAGGATGCTCCAACGTGCCTGGTGCGAACCTTTCTCGCTATGCTTGGGACGCGCGGCGAAGGGTTGGTACAGGCAGCTGCCGAAGAAGACTCAGCGACGTTGAAACTACTCAGCGAGGCGTTCCTGGATTATTATTGCTCACAGCTCGACCAATCCGCCCGCACTCATTACTACTCGGCGAGACGTAAAGTCAACGAACCGATCTGCGACTTCCTGATCCGACTCAACGGGTATGCTCGGACAGCCAAGATCCAGTACGAGAAGGGTGGCGCCGACGCGGCTGACCATGTTGAACACTTCTTGCTGCATTGTGGTGATGACGATATGATGGATTTGATGTACCCCTTGCAGTTGGAAGACATCAGTAAGGTGGAACAGATAATCAATCGTCGGATCCTCGGCGAAAAGCGCAAGAAGCAACGCGACCGACTCGTGATCCCACGAGGCCGAGACGACAAGCGGAAGGACCAAAGCCGCCGGGATGAACGCCGAGATGGACGTCGAGACGAGAAGCGCAGTCGCAAGGCAGAAAACCGCGACCGCCGAGTCACTGTCGTTGACGCTGACTCTGACGGGGAGGAACTCATCGATCAGAACCCGCCGAGTCCGTACAACTCCGAAGACGAATGGGATGATGAGAACCAGTCCGGAGGACACGACTCAGCGGAAGACGACGACTACATAGACGCCGGCGTTTCCAATGATAAGGGAAATACATCGGATCGCCGAGAGAACTCGGCGGGAGACCAGAATGGCTCGAATCGAAGTTGGGGAAACTCAGCGAACCGACCTCCGCGACCGTACAACCAGCGAGAACAGTCGAACCGCGGAGATGGATCACGCGACAACTCACAGCGTGGACCTTGTGCAGCTTGTGGAAGAACGGGGCACTCGGCTCACTACTGTCGACGACGCTGCGAATTCTGCCGACAAGCCCATGAAGGCGGCCAGTGTGAGCTGTTTCGTCAATATGAGAAGCTGGCTGCGCTCGTGAAAAACTCTGTCGACAAGTCGCAAGTGCCAGAAGACCTGCAAAACCTTTACGCGCCGAGTGATTTAAACTCGGCGGCCCGCCAACACTGACTGGGTTGGAATATGCCGGGCTGCCACAGTCAGCTGAACCTGCAGTTGAGGCGAACTTCTTGTTTGCCTTCGTAGGCGAAGCAGGACGGCCCGAGGGAAGAAGCGGGGATGGCAATTGGATGTGGGAAATCGACGGAATTGAACGTGAGCTCGGTGAGTTAGATGATAACCACCGAGCGATTGCAAGTGTAACTCGGCAGTCAGACCAGGCTGTGCACCGTACCAGAATCATGAAGCTGCTTCCGGGAGAACGGCTGGGATGGTGGCCAGCACAGACGTTTGATCGCCGAGTTAGAATGGGAGCTCTCGTATTGGGTGCAGTGAACGTCCGAAGGACCAAGATATTATTGGATACCGGAGCAAATGTCTCGGCGAGTAGTGAATACTTCGCGAGGAAACTGCGTCTCAAGAGAGTGGCCAGCCGAGATAAGCGAATAGACACACAAGGAATAAGTAAAGACAGAATGGTGACAACGTCAAGGGCAGTTGTGAAGGTGACACTCGGCTGGGAAGTGGCATACAAGTTTGAAGTATGGATAATGCCTCATCATGCCGGAGTCGATTTGATTCTCGGCACCGACATCATGATCCCAGCTGGGATCCGTCTGGATCTGTACAACTCGGCTGTCAAGCTACCCGATGAGATGGTGATCCCACTCATCCGATCAAGTAATGCGCCGACCAAGACCGAGCTCGGACCAAATGTCCCATGTGGGCCACCAGACGGGTTAACAATCGAAAGTCGAATGACCGCTGAGTTCAAATTGCCCAGGCGGCAACCCAGTGAGTCGACGCATGACTTGTGGGTGAGACGAACGAAGGGTTGGATTCCAACGGTTGTTTTTAATCACCGAGGAAGATCAACCCATGTCCTGATTCCGAACGTACGACCGACGTCAGTCTGGTGCCCACCTCACTTTTATGTGATAAAATGGCAACCACACGGAGTACTGGCCAATGAGGGATATGTCCGCGTGAACTCGGCGAAATACCGTGATTGGCAGATATTGGCATTTGAGTCAGCGATGGACAAAGATTTGCTGCAGAAAGAACAACGACTGTACGAGGACTGGTTGTCACACCAGCCGCCAGCTGTGGAAAGACGAAAATACCCAATTCCGACGGAGGTGAAAAAACGACCCCCTCCAGTGGAAAAGGGACCCGAATTAACATGCGCCGAACGCTGGAGAAGGATCGAAGCTGATACAGAAGCCGACGAAGACGAGAGGCGTCGCAGTAACGCCGACACCATATCGACTTCAGGGGTGACAAGGGGTGACCCGGCTATAAACTCAGCGTTCAAGCTGGAAGACGTCCGAGCGGATCGTACGCCGGTGCTACACGATGGCCAAGATTTCTCCAATCATCTGTCCAAGTTTGAAGACGATGGCGCTATTTCTGACCTCAGCACGAACTCAGCGGTTGGAGGAACAAGCGCAGTAAGGGCCAAGGAAGACGTGTCGACGACTGAAGACTCAGCTATAACGGAAGGAGACCCTGAAGAACGCTCGGAACACGCCCTACGTGACGCCCAACCCGTTGTAGACAACCGAGCCAAGTTTGGGGTCATCAGACAAGGTATTGTGGGCGAGGTGAACTCAGCTGTGAGCACCCTGACCACTATAAGTGCTGGGATTACCCATGTGGTGACGGCGAACTCGGCGCTCGGAGAACCAGTCGCAAGAAATGACTTGGGAGCTGTTCCGGTGTGCCATAGGACGACCGACTACGCGAAGGACGAGTGTGGCCGCGTGGGTGTCGGTCCTGCCATCGTAGCAGACTCAGCGGTACAGCGCCCCAGCGTGACGACTGCAAATTCTAAGCTGGAGGTATTACTTTCCAGATATGTTGAGGCTAACAGTGAAGGACTGAGCTGGACGGTGAATACAAGTAACCACAGTGACGAAGGTGAGGCACGAGCCAAGTATGGAGTCGATGGGTTAAGTTCTGCAGCCGTGGCGAACTCAGCGATGGGTACGCCAAAAGCCTGCATTATCCAGTCAGCGGCAGTGGACTCGGCGTCAGAAGATCTATACGCTGAGAGTGTTTCGGGACATGGCCACAACATGTCGTCAGGATGTCAGCTATACCGGAGACGCGTTTGCACGCACGGAAGTTAGTTCTGCCGCCACAACCAACTCAGCGGATGAGCACCCCGACGCGACCAAGGACTATGATAGTCGGGAGGTATCACTACCTGAAGGAATAAAGCCGTACGACGACCCAGCTACGGTGGACTCAGCGTTGAGGACTATGGAGGCTGAAACCGGTTCGGAAGTGGTTAGACAGCATGACGATGATACCATCTACCTTAGAGCCAAGTTTGAATTACGCAGGAGTCAGATCAGCCATCGCAGTGAGCTCAGCGAATACGGGCCCTGACGCGAACGACAACTATAAATTACCAGAGGTATCACTGTTGGAAGGTACTATAGCTGAGGTCGGAGTAACGAACTCAGCGGCGACGTTGTTCGACCCCGGCGGAATTGACTACGGTTTAGGACAAGCTGAAGATGATGAGTGCAACTCGACGAGAGACCCAACGGAAACCCTAAGACAACACTACTTGGCTATCGCCGCGACCGAAGACGAGCAAGAGGATGATGTTGACGATGGTAAGACCGACATCTTTGAGCGTAGTGGGATAGATCTGGAGCTGACGGACTACGCTCACGAGCTGGCTTTCCTTCCCGACCTCACTGCAGTTGAGCCTACAGAACTCGACTATGGCGCTCCAAACGTCAAGTCGAGTAGTCATACGCCAGCACAGTCGGTAACGTTGGTGGCAGAGCTGCAAAAGCACGAAGGAATAATGATTTCAAGTGGTAATGCCCTGCCGCCTCCAGCGTACGGAGCATTGTGCGACATCGACGTTCAAGGACACGCTCCCATTAAGCAGAGAGCTCGGCGGATACCTCTCCGCCACTTGAGCAAACTGTACGAGTTGTTGAAGGGTCTGCTTCGAGCTGGGTTGATATCATTCTCGAGCAGCCCTTGGGCCTCGCCAGTGGTGATAGTGCTCAAGAAGAATGGTGTGGATATTCGGCTATGCATTGACTATAAACTAGTTAATGCGATTACGACGCCGATGGAATACGCTATGCCACTAGTCGATGACCTGCTTACCGAATTGGAGAGTTACTTGTGATTTTGCTCGCTTGATGCTGCGAGTGGATTCTGGGCAGCCTTGATGACACGCCGAGCTCGGCAGATCTCAGCGTTCGTCTGTGCACTTGGACACTTTGAATGGTTACGCATGCCGTTTGGATTGAAGAATGCGCCTATGATCTACCAACGACTGATCGACAACGCTCTATGGGGATACGCTCAACCAAATGGAGGATGGCAGCTGTTTGCTGAACGAATGGCTTTTGCTGAAGCCGAGTCGGGAACTCGGCGAGTCGAGCTCGGCGGGGTCAGCGATTCAACGCAGGGTCAGCTGACGAAGTTTGAAGCGGACCATCAATCACAAGCTGACTGCGATCCGGTCCAAGACCTGGTCAACCGACCGGACGGCGACATGTTCGCTAATGGAGAGCCAGACCAGTCTTCTTTGATTCCGGTGTTCAAGCGGAGGTCGTTTGTCGATGATATCTGTTTTGGAGGGGAGACGTTTGACGCCTGCTTGGAGACACTCGACCGACTACTAGCCCGGTTCACAGAATGTCGAGATAGCATCAGCTTTACCAAGAGTATCTTTGTCCAACCCAAGGTTGATTTCCTGTCGAACGAGATTAGGCCGAGTGGCATACGCGCTGATGCGAAGAAGATAGCCGCGATCGCCGAGCTCTCCTTCCCGAAATCAAAGAAAGGGATGCAAGCTTTTCTCGGTGCACTTAACTATTACGGCCGATTCATCCAGAACTTGGCTGTTTATGGAGCGGTGCTCTATCAGCTAAAGGACACGGACTTTGGTCCTGGGGGTGACTTGGCGTCAGCAAAAGCTTCATTCGCCGAGCTCAAAAGACGGGTAGCAGAAGCTCCAATTCTGCGTCATTTCGACTCGGCAAAAGAAGTCCACATAATGTTGTACGCCAATGAGTGGGCACTGAGCAGTACATTGATGCAACCGCACGACGACAAGCTGCACCCAGTTCGCTTCTGCGGACGCGTACTAAAGGAGAATGAACTCGGCTATCATCCCGCTGAGAAAGAAGTAGTCGCGCTGTTACAATCGCTGAAAGTGTGCTACACTCTCTTGGCGGGGAAGACGCTACACGTCTACACCCGTTTCTCCTGCTGGAGTGGGTGTTTAAGTCAAAGTCGCTGTACGGCCGCGCAGTCAGTTTCGCAGTTATGTTGTCGCCCTACGATTTGAAGGTGAAGCGAGTACGTGAACAGGATGTAGACTTCGCCCAGTTGCTCCAGGCGTCGATAACCCCCCGTCTCGGACTCGGCGATTCCTTGAAGCACCTTGCGTCTCCCTCCAAGAACTCGGCGACAGTTCGAATGGACCCAGAGCTGCTATACGCTTGAGTACCAGCTGACTTTGCGGGATGCGTGCTGTCATTTGATGGCTCAGCGAAGACAGCTAAATACGGCGGGTATGGAAGTTGTTCGTGGATACTATGGTGCCTTCCGAATTGGGACATTGAGATCGCTGCGAGTGCGTACCTGTCGTCCACCACAGTCAACATCGTCGAGTACACCGGCATGAACAATGGAGTCTTGGCGGCGATTGACCGAGGGATAACCGATCTGATTATCGTGGGGGACTCCCGGCTTGCAATCCTGCAATCCATGGGGGTGATAGCATGCAAGAAGGAAACGTTGCAAGTGGAGATAGCTCGACACAAGGATCTCACGAAGCAACTCAACTCGGTCCGGTATCGACACATAGCGCGACACTATAACGCAGCGGCTGATTCTCGCTACAGAAGCACTGGAAGCTAAAGCTGGACGAGTAATTCTCGGGGCGGATAGGAAAGCAGAGCTGAGAATGATTAACCGAGTAGCCGAAGAACTGTACGTCACAGGCAACCCAGCGGAAACCCCGATTGTCACGGCAGTCACTCGTAGCCGAGTACGCCGAGTTCACTTTGAGGACGAGCTGGATGTAGACTCGGCTAGAGCAAGAGGAGGAAGTCAGGATCACGAAGCCATGTCAGCAAATCCTGGAGAATCCGCGTTTGAAAGTAGTGGAGATGAATTCGAACAAGTCAGCAGGGCGTCGACTCGGCGGACTAACCACACGACCCCGAATGTCGAAACAGGGTCGCAGATGGAGTTAGCCCAGACAGCTCAGAATGCCAGCGACAATGATCCAGTGACAGTACAGACTGAGCGGAGACGACGAATCGCGAAGGCACAAGATGAAGAACTCAGGTGGGCCGATCTGAAGGCGTACCTGAGAGGGGAATTTGAGGACCTTACACACCGTCGAGCTCAGAATGCCGGCAAAGTCGCAGAAGTCTTTGTACTCAGCGAAGACGGCCTGTTATGCCGCCGAGATGAAGCTCGCCGACTGGGCGAACTCGGCGAACCGAACCTCTCATTGAGATTGGTGATTCCGTCAGCTATGGTCGACGAAATACTTCATAACTGTCACAACTCGATCAAAGGAGGGCATCAAGGCATCGTCAGAACTTATCACCGAGTCAAGGCCGACTACTACTGGATTGGTCTTTACGCCGACGTGGTGAAACATGCTAGGGCCTGCGAGGACTGCAATACCAGTAAGAGCAAGCCGCAGTTGAGAGGTTACTCGCCGGGAAATGTGGTGTCAGACCATCCATTCCAAGCCGTGTCAATGGATTTCATGATTCCCCTTCCTCGAACTCAGCGGGGCAATACTGCACTGCTGCTGTTTCAGGACCACTTCACGAGGTTCGTTATCGCTAAGGCTATGAATGACACCGGGGCACTCGAAGTGGCCAAGGTATTTGAGGAATGCGTCTTCAGGCAATTCGGGGCTCCGTCTCTGATACGGCACGACCGAGATCCTAGGTTTATGAGTGAAGTATTCCAGAAGTTTTCCGAGATGATGCAGTCGAGATCAAGAGCTACGCTGAGTTACCGACCACAAGCCAACGGTCAACAAGAGAGATCAGTCAAGACAATGGTTCAGCCTATACGGGTCTACGTGGAAGACCCACTTCAAGCCGACTGGGATGACATCGCCGAGAAGATGGTACACGCTATCAACAACTCAAGAGACTCGGCTCGGCGAGAAACCCCTTTCTATCTGGTACATGGCTGGGACGCCAAGTCTACACTCAAGGCTATGACGAGCTCAATACGACGTGGACAGGGACGCCCAGTCAACTCGGCGGACGCAGTCGAGTGGCGCCGAGAAGCGAACAGACAACGAGAAGTGACCCTTCGATTAGCAGCTGAGTTCCAAGTGCGAGAGAAAGCACGACGAGCTCGAGAGCACAACGAAGCACTGAGCAAGAAGGAGAAAAGATCCATCCCCAACACAGCTGATGACGAAGATGGAGTTTTAGAACGAGGCGACGAATCCACCGAATCCTTGTTCAAAGAAGGAGATCAAATCTGGTTGTTTATGGAGCGAGTCAAGTCGGGCCTGACCAAGAAGTTAGCCCACCGATGGCATGGAGCATTCAGAGTGAAGAAGAAGGTGGAAGAATTCGCCTATGAATTGGAGTTACCCGACAAGAGTGGATATAGGCTCTACCCAGTGGTCCATGTATCACGTCTGAAGGCAGTCACCGAACTCGGCGGAAGACCAAAGACGAGGCTAATCGCCGACCTCGAAGAGACTCAGCGATTTGACTTTGACAAGGAATTACTGCCTGAAGACAGCTGGGAGCCAGACACAAGTACGAACCAGTATGAAGTCGAAGCAATTCTCGACGATGAGCTACCATTATCCACGAGTACGTCCCGGTCACAACGGAAGTTTAAGGTTAAGTGGGTCGGATACGATGAGACTACTTGGGAACCACTGTCGAATTTGTCATGTGGAGGTCTCCTGTTTGACTATCTACGACAGAAGCAGCGTGAAAACCGTCTGCAAATGGTGCAAGTTGCAGATGAGGATTAACAGCTATTGCACCAAATGTTACACCAACTCAGCGGACGACACAGGCATGGAATACTACTATGTCGAAATTACATATACTGAATAATTACGAAATGAAGTCCTGAACGATACCTACGGGACGCCCAGTCAAAAAGAAGAAAATTAAAAAGTTGGCGATCCGGACTCCAAGTGAGTTGAACCCGACGGAGACAACTGGGAAGGGCTCAGCGAGCTCGACGATTGGAGGCGTGGCGTCGTAGCAGACGTCATCCCTTGGGAAACTGCGGAAGGAGATGCAACATTCGCAGCCGTGGCAAGAAGTATCATCGCCGAGCTAGCCAACGAAGCTGACACCGAACCAGGTGGAAGAAGTACCGGTGACTCAGGACCCGACTCGGCTGAAGTGGGTTGAGGCGGATCCGTTCCACTGGGGAGTGGAGTGCCGAACAGAGACATACTAGGAGACGCGCCTCGGAGATTGGGAGAACCCAACCCATCGTCCGCCGAGTCGTCATCAGACGCACTCTCGTCATCCGAGCCGAGTTCACCGATTGAAGACCCAGCGAAAATGTGGATACCTTGACGATTCAGCCGTGGTGGAGCACCCGGAGCGTATGCAGGAGGCGCTTGTTCGGCAAGATCGAAGTCTTCTTCAATCGCGTCGTCAACAACCTGAGGATCCATACCGCGCGGAGCGAAAACCAAGAAGTCCACGTTCCGAGCGCGGAAGCATATGTTATACGGGTGAACCGCCGGGTCAGTTAGCCACCAAGCTCGCCAGGGCTCGGCTAGATCCACATCGTGAGCACATTGAACCCAGTCTCTCCCGGAAGGAACCCACGAAAGGTTAACGGGAGAGTAATGGGGGACGGACGGATCGAAATAAACCTCAGCGTCCACAAGAGGAGCAGGCTCACCGCCGAGCTTCTGAGTGACCGCCGAGTAAAGCTGGTCGTAGACAGCGACAACCAAGGATCGTAGGGTATCACTACGACGTTTGCGCTCGCGCTTGTACACCACCCACAGCTCATATACCTCAGCAAGCTGAGCGGGCGTGGCAGCCGGGTTGACGTCAGGATGGAGACCCATCAACACACTTGACTCGACGATCCAATGACGACGCTCATAGAGAGCCACAAAAAAACGGGTCATTTGGCCATCTGTCTTGATGGGCCTCCCCGCCGAGTCCAAAGGACTGTCGCCTCGAAGCTTCACCCACATATCTCCAAGAACTTGCATCAAAGTTCGAGGTCGGGTCTGAGAAACCAAACACCGCCGAGCTTCCTCCAGTATCGACGGAGAAAAGAAGAAAGGAAGCTCAGGGAGCATCCACCGAAGACGCTGACAAGGATGGCTCAGATCAAAAACGGCCATGAAAGCTCAAATACCGTCAAGAGAACACGGCGTAGGTGGCACACGACTCTTGCCTCCAACGAGCTCCATCTGCACCCCTCCGCTCAGTGTATCCAATAACGCATTCTAACAACGGGCTGAGCCGAAATGCATAAATGGTACCTCGCGGAGTTGAGCCATGTGAAGAGTCAAGCGACAATCCTTGGAAACCGCTTGCGAGGCCCGGGTCCGTAACGTCGCCAGCGGGAGTGTAAGAGCGCTGGGTAGAGTGATCAAAGCCGGACGTGATGCAGTCGAACTCGGCTGAGAGAGAACCGACACTACCGGGAGCATACTTGGCGAAGGAGCAGCCGGAATGGATTAAGCAGGAGCCGGATCAGGAGTTGACGGAGGCTGCCTATGCTTGTGGTGCCGGTGCTTCTTGTGATGCTTCTTGTGCTTCTTGTGCCTCTTGTGCTTCTTGGATCGCTTCGACCGGTAACCGGTAGGACTCGACTATGCACGACGCTTGCGACGCTGCTGCTTCCCCGAAGCCGACGCAGAGGTAGAACTCGTCCCGTCACCAGATCCATCGATGAATGTCGCGAGGAGTGGCGATTACTCGGTGGCAAGGACTCATCACTCATCTCATCGTCAGAACCGAAGATTGCCGCATGAAGGCTTCTCGCTTTGGCAGAACGACGAGCATCTTCGGCCGCTGAGTCGGAACCTGAAGGACTGCCAGCCGAGTTCTCGTATAAAGAAATGGGATCCAAGAGCGACCCAGCGGCAGGATTCGTCGAACCGGTGGACGGTGCAGAACCGTCACCAGGCCCTAACACCTCGGCGTCAGACGCGTCAAGGTCCTCAAGCAGCTGAGCAGTCACAGTGCGGGCGGTCGCAGCAGATCTCCGGATGGGGCGCCCAGACGGGGACGTCAACACGGCCGAGCTCGCAGGGAGAGACGGCCTGAGGACACTCACGGCCGGAGTCACTAGGTCAGTCGGCGTAGTGGATACGCTCAGACCCCGAGAAGGAGAGACGTGAGAGGATCGGCCAGATGACGACTGAGAGCGCCCAACCACCGTGGATACGACGCTGAGCGGTGCACTTGACTGGGGCAACCCAGCGAGGACGGGCGAGGTCGAGCCTGGGGCACAAACGCTCGTAGCCGGGACAGGCAGCGAAGCCACGACATCGGAAGAAGATACCGGCGGTGGGCGAGTAGCCGCGACTGACGAATTCAACAGAGGACCGGAAGACGAAGAACCCGCCGAAGTCGTCAAAGCAACCGCAGGAACGGTGTCGGCGGGCGGTTCAGGCAACTCAAACTCGAATTCAGCTTCGCTCGAAGCGTCATCGTCGTCATCAGAGCGAGCAGAGACAGCGGGTTGGGTAGCAGAACTCAACTGAAGGTGACGAACCTTCTTCCGCCGAGTCCGACGACGGGACTTTCCAGAGCGGGGCCTTCGTCCATCGGACACAGTAGCTTGAGGAGAACTTGAGTGCAAAAGGGCACTGATAGCCTCGTGTCCATCCTCCCCGGGAAGTGGACAAGCGTACGGCTGGGGCGGATGCGGCGCCGGTGGACGATGACGAGGCCCTGCAGCAGTGGGATACTTGGGGTTGGCATAACGTCGAAGCCGCTGAGTTGAAGTCAAGTTTGCCAAAGGCGTACGGTGAAGCTGGGCGAGGGTCGGCTCGGGTTGGCTCGTAGCCGCCGCTGAGCTGACCGGAGCCGCAGCCGAGTCTGCTGATGAAGTCACAGAAGAAGCCTGACTAGCTGGGGGAGCCACACTAGGACCAACAGCGGAACTCGCCACTGGAGCATCTCGGCGAGGATGGACAATCAACTCCAACCGCCGAGTTTCACCGGCTGGAATGTGAAGAACCTCAGGGAAGCGAGACTCCAAGACACGACACAGACGGGCGTTAAGGAGAAGGTCGGACGGATCAAGTCCAGGAACCTGCAAGCCACCGCCATGTGAGGGTCGTGCATCGGAATAATGCCATTCCGACGGATGAGCCGCTTCTGTCGCAAGATCACAGCCCGCTGCTCAGCGATTACCGACTGAGCGTGCCGCAAAGGTTGAGTGCCGGTGGAGCTGTACAACCGCACCGATTCCTGCAGCTGCTCGAAATGCTTGGAAGCGATGCCCTGAAGAGTGACGAACGCCGCATCCCTCTCGGAAATGGATTGGAGAAGGACGTCGATCTCGGCGTCTCGATCCAAGGCTTGCTGATGATGGAGCTGGGCCTGACCCAACGCAGCTTCAACCTTGCTCTGCTCAGCTGCGATAGCCCGAGCAAGTTTTGCCTCACTCAGAGCTACAGCCTTTCGCAGTGAAGCAAGGAGATTAGCAGACTGCGAGGCAGCAGCCTCCAATCGGGGCACCTGCTGTCGTGCCGATGAGAGCTGAGTGGACAAGTCGACGTTGCTGAGAGCAAGAGAGTCCAGTCGCCGAGTCAGTGCGCGGATCTCCTCCTGAACAGCTTGATTGTCGGCTCGGAGATCGCCAACGATCTGAGGATAATCGAGAGCGGCGTAGTTGCCTTTCAAGATATCCAATACTTCCCCCGCGGAAGCAGCATGCAAGATCGCTCGCCGCTGCGCGGGATCGGAAGGCTCCACGGAGCGAGTGAACCCGTAGGCCATGAGCCTCGCCAAGAAGGTCAATTCTTCTCGGCGCTCGTACCCTTGCTCGTTAACCCTGGCCATGAGGGAGTCAAGGCTCACTGGAGCAGCCGAGCTTGACTGACTGGTGGCGCCCGAAGTGGTGTCGCCCGGCAAGCTCGGTGGACCAGGAGGGCGCACGCGAGAAGACCCCGCCGACTCCGCGTCAGACTCATGGGAAGTTGTCAGGTCGACCAACCCAGCTTCAGGCCGGTCGCTGACCCCACGAGTGCCGACGGGTCGAGGAATCGACTCAGCTGGCGCGCCTTCACCTCGACGAGGAGTTGGAGGAGAATGGTGGCGCCGCGAGTTGTGCTGGAGTAGCATGCGAGGAGTGAGGAGCTGCCAAGTGAGTGACAGCAGAAGCAACGGACGTACCGAAGAAGGTGGAGGAGAGCCGCGAGACGTCATCAGCCGAGTACGGACCAACGGTGGCAGAACCAAATGAAGGATTAAGACACTCACCAGCTCGGCTCGTATCATAACCGGGGCAGTTGTGGTGTAGGGATTTCCAGATTCGACCATACGCCAACCTACTTTAGGTCAAGAATCGGCTCGGTCTGATAACCTAGAGCTTAGGAACAAAGGATCACGGTAAGTACTCGGCGATCTGTCCGGATATGCTATCCGGATAGCCGCTGAGCTCAACGGTCGCCTGAACTCAGCTGAAGGGTCGGTAGAGATCCGAAACGACTACATTTCACTAGATATTTGTATAAGAAGCATAGGATTAAATAGGGGAGCCGAAAAGGCTCCCAGAAGATAACAGAGCAGAATTTTCCTAGTCCAAGACACGTGTACACTTTTCCGGTAAGTCCCTGCATAGGGCTGGATTATGCCTGCCGTCAATACTCGAGAGGCATAGCTTGTAGGGTATTGATTGGTAGCGCCAAGAGATTAGGTCGGTCCGGGTAGGACAAAGTCTCGCTACGCGCGAAAGAAAGTCCCGCATACTCAGTGGGCCGGTACGTCGAATAGCCCGGGTGCCGTAACACTTCTAGCTGAGCAGCCTCTGCGCTCGGTGACCTGTAAAAGCGCTCGCGCGCCGTCGTCCATCCTTTGGTGGAGGGCACAGGGTTGTGAACGAGCTCAGCCGAACCAAACTCGGCGGAGCCTCGGAAGTGATCTGACTTGGTTAGTCGGAACCGAGTGGAAGCGAGCCACTCGTCTGTCCCGGAAGGGCCGGACCGCGAGGGGACCACCCTCTGCGCAGGCCATACAACCGCCGACCTAACTCGGCGATTCGTTGTGGTTTGTGTAAGGAATCCACATCTGACGGTATTTGTGTGTTCTACTACACCACATGTACACGTAGGTCGGGACACTGCGGACACCACGGCATACTGGGAGGCCGGCATGCTGTTAGTCTCCGCCAGGACTACCTATAACGTGATAGAAAATCAGGGCCCTTTCATGGCCTAAGCGTCTGCCAGCGCAAAGGATGGACCTCACTGCACGTGGTGGGGGACAGTCAACTCATCATCCAGCAGCATAGGCGGCGCACCCCCCTGGGCGAAGCACGTCCTCAGCCTATTCTGATAGTCCATACTACCGTGTCCATAGCAAGTGGTCCACGTCCTGGTCAACCAGGCCATGGACTTACGGACAAGCTTACCGGCGAAGCTCGGGACTTCGGACAGGGCAGATATTCGCTGGAGCGATGTACAGGCGCACGTTGAGAGCGACGTGGGACACTCACTACAGATGAAACAAGATGAGGACCTTTCACAGCCCACCTCACCACTTTAATTTAGGGGCCCATCAGCAGTCGTCAGAGGGAATGGCGCCGGCAAGGTCGTAAGGGGTTGTTAGCTCTCCCGTATTTGGTAACTTACAGCCATGTTCCCAAAGCAAATAAAATATTTATAAATAAAAATTTATTATAATAACAGCATATAAAATATAAAATTTCATTTCCATACCGCTCTAATACTTATGAAGTATTGTATTTTTCTGTCTAAATGCCGGTGGAACTGCGCTGGTACTTTAAAAGCCAAGGCGAGCGTTGTTATGGCAGGCGTTTTGACGCATAAAATGCACTTAAAACGCTCGCGTGTTTACCCAATCCATGAAGAATACTTGTAGTTGACCACTCATTAAGAAACCAAGCGAGCGGAGTGGAAGCGAGGACGGCAACGAGGACGGCGACAAGGATGGCAGCGAGGGCGGCACAAAGGGCAGCGAGGGCGGAGATGGCGGCGAAAAAGGTAGCGAGGACAGTATTGAGGACGGTGAACAGGACGGCAGCAAAGACGGCGACAAGAACGGCGAAAAGGACAGCGAAGATGGAAGTGTGATAGAGGTCACGGGTTTCAGACAACGTTGGGCTTGTATGGAGCGAAGGGAAGAGTCACCACTCGGGGAGTAGACCGGAGCGAGGACACTTGAGGGGAAGAAGGAAGATTCCGAAGTGATTGATTTATCGGAGCTTACACTGTCCTCACTACGTAGGTCATCCAATCAATTGGTGCATCCAATCACCAACACTCGTCCAATCATCCTACTCGTCTAATCATCGATAGCGTAATCTACGTACCGTAATTATCGCGGGATCGTGTTGGACCGGTTGGGTTACCGGTGTATGGGTACTTACCGCCTGAAACCGGTACCCCTTAATACGCCCCCTTAATGCGAACACGCGTTGACGCAGAGCGCCGTAAGGTCCTTGTGACGTGGCCCCGGAAGCGTCTTCGTCATGATGTCCGCCAGCATCACAGAGGTCTCGCAGTACTCCAGCTTGACCTCACCGCGCTTGACCTCATCACGAATGTGATGGTACTTGATGTCGATGTGCTTGGCCCGACCATGGTTCACTGGGTTCTTGGTCATCTTAATGCATGACTCGTTGTCTTCGAGGATCTTGAGCTCTGGTCCCGATTTCCCTGCTGCCGTCTAAATCTCGCAAAGTAGGCGGTGAACCCACTTGGCTTCTTGAATAGATAAACTTAGCGCGATGTATTCTGCCTCGCTTGTTGGCAACGACACACTTGACTGCTTTTTGCTCCCCCAACCCACGGGTGCGCTCATCAAAAGAAACGCGTAGCCCGAAGTTGACTTGCGATCGGAGTGGTCACCAGCCCAGTCTGCGTCAGAGTACCCGCGGAAATCCACTTTGTCACCGGGCTTGAAGCAGATTCCGTGCGACTTAGCTCCTTGTAGATAGCGAAAGATGCGCTTCACATACTACCGTGTCCATAGCAAGTGGTCCACCTCCTGGTCAACCAGGCCATGGACTTACGGACAAGCTTACCGGCGAAGCTCGGGACTTCGGACAGGGCAGATATTCGCTGGAGCGATGTACAGGCGCACGTTGAGAGCGACGTGGGACACTCACTACAGATGAAACAAGATGAGGACCTTTCACAGCCCACCTCACCACTTTAATTTAGGGGCCCATCAGCAGTCGTCAGAGGGAATGGCGCCGGCAAGGTCGTAAGGGGTTGTTAGCTCTCCCGTATTTGGTAACTTACAGCCATGTTCCCAAAGCAAATAAAATATTTATAAATAAAAATTTATTATAATAACAGCATATAAAATATAAAATTTCATTTCCATACCGCTCTAATACTTATGAAGTATTGTATTTTTCTGTCTAAATGCCGGTGGAACTGCGCTGGTACTTTAAAAGCCAAGGCGAGCGTTGTTATGGCAGGCGTTTTGACGCATAAAATGCACTTAAAACGCTCGCGTGTTTACCCAATCCATGAAGAATACTTGTAGTTGACCACTCATTAAGAAACCAAGCGAGCGGAGTGGAAGCGAGGACGGCAACGAGGACGGCGACAAGGATGGCAGCGAGGGCGGCACAAAGGGCAGCGAGGGCGGAGATGGCGGCGAAAAAGGTAGCGAGGACAGTATTGAGGACGGTGAACAGGACGGCAGCAAAGACGGCGACAAGAACGGCGAAAAGGACAGCGAAGATGGAAGTGTGATAGAGGTCACGGGTTTCAGACAACGTTGGGCTTGTATGGAGCGAAGGGAAGAGTCACCACTCGGGGAGTAGACCGGAGCGAGGACACTTGAGGGGAAGAAGGAAGATTCCGAAGTGATTGATTTATCGGAGCTTACACTGTCCTCACTACGTAGGTCATCCAATCAATTGGTGCATCCAATCACCAACACTCGTCCAATCATCCTACTCGTCTAATCATCGATAGCGTAATCTACGTACCGTAATTATCGCGGGATCGTGTTGGACCGGTTGGGTTACCGGTGTATGGGTACTTACCGCCTGAAACCGGTACCCCTTAATACGCCCCCTCAATGCGAACACGCGTTGACGCAGAGCGCCGTAAGGTCCTTGTGACGTGGCCCCGGAAGCGTCTTCGTCATGATGTCCGCCAGCATCACAGAGGTCTCGCAGTACTCCAGCTTGACCTCACCGCGCTTGACCTCATCACGAATGTGATGGTACTTGATGTCGATGTGCTTGGCCCGACCATGGTTCACTGGGTTCTTGGTCATCTTAATGCATGACTCGTTGTCTTCGAGGATCTTGAGCTCTGGTCCCGATTTCCCTGCTGCCGTCTAAATCTCGCAAAGTAGGCGGTGAACCCACCTGGCTTCTTGAATAGATAAACTTAGCGCGATGTATTCTGCCTCGCTTGTTGGCAACGACACACTTGACTGCTTTTTGCTCCCCCAACCCACGGGTGCGCTCATCAAAAGAAACGCGTAGCCCGAAGTTGACTTGCGATCGGAGTGGTCACCAGCCCAGTCTGCGTCAGAGTACCCGCGGAAATCCACTTTGTCACCGGGCTTGAAGCAGATTCCGTGCGACTTAGCTCCTTGTAGATAGCGAAAGATGCGCTTCACATACTACCGTGTCCATAGCAAGTGGTCCACCTCCTGGTCAACCAGGCCATGGACTTACGGACAAGCTTACCGGCGAAGCTCGGGACTTCGGACAGGGCAGATATTCGCTGGAGCGATGTACAGGCGCACGTTGAGAGCGACGTGGGACACTCACTACAGATGAAACAAGATGAGGACCTTTCACAGCCCACCTCACCACTTTAATTTAGGGGCCCATCAGCAGTCGTCAGAGGGAATGGCGCCGGCAAGGTCGTAAGGGGTTGTTAGCTCTCCCGTATTTGGTAACTTACAGCCATGTTCCCAAAGCAAATAAAATATTTATAAATAAAAATTTATTATAATAACAGCATATAAAATATAAAATTTCATTTCCATACCGCTCTAATACTTATGAAGTATTGTATTTTTCTGTCTAAATGCCGGTGGAACTGCGCTGGTACTTTAAAAGCCAAGGCGAGCGTTGTTATGGCAGGCGTTTTGACGCATAAAATGCACTTAAAACGCTCGCGTGTTTACCCAATCCATGAAGAATACTTGTAGTTGACCACTCATTAAGAAACCAAGCGAGCGGAGTGGAAGCGAGGACGGCAACGAGGACGGCGACAAGGATGGCAGCGAGGGCGGCACAAAGGGCAGCGAGGGCGGAGATGGCGGCGAAAAAGGTAGCGAGGACAGTATTGAGGACGGTGAACAGGACGGCAGCAAAGACGGCGACAAGAACGGCGAAAAGGACAGCGAAGATGGAAGTGTGATAGAGGTCACGGGTTTCAGACAACGTTGGGCTTGTATGGAGCGAAGGGAAGAGTCACCACTCGGGGAGTAGACCGGAGCGAGGACACTTGAGGGGAAGAAGGAAGATTCCGAAGTGATTGATTTATCGGAGCTTACACTGTCCTCACTACGTAGGTCATCCAATCAATTGGTGCATCCAATCACCAACACTCGTCCAATCATCCTACTCGTCTAATCATCGATAGCGTAATCTACGTACCGTAATTATCGCGGGATCGTGTTGGACCGGTTGGGTTACCGGTGTATGGGTACTTACCGCCTGAAACCGGTACCCCTTAATACGCCCCCTCAATGCGAACACGCGTTGACGCAGAGCGCCGTAAGGTCCTTGTGACGTGGCCCCGGAAGCGTCTTCGTCATGATGTCCGCCAGCATCACAGAGGTCTCGCAGTACTCCAGCTTGACCTCACCGCGCTTGACCTCATCACGAATGTGATGGTACTTGATGTCGATGTGCTTGGCCCGACCATGGTTCACTGGGTTCTTGGTCATCTTAATGCATGACTCGTTGTCTTCGAGGATCTTGAGCTCTGGTCCCGATTTCCCTGCTGCCGTCTAAATCTCGCAAAGTAGGCGGTGAACCCACCTGGCTTCTTGAATAGATAAACTTAGCGCGATGTATTCTGCCTCGCTTGTTGGCAACGACACACTTGACTGCTTTTTGCTCCCCCAACCCACGGGTGCGCTCATCAAAAGAAACGTGTAGCCCGAAGTTGACTTGCGATCGGAGTGGTCACCAGCCCAGTCTGCGTCAGAGTACCCGCGGAAATCCACTTTGTCACCGGGCTTGAAGCAGATTCCGTGCGACTTAGCTCCTTGTAGATAGCGAAAGATGCGCTTCACAGCAGCCCAGTGCTCGACTTGTGGGTTCTCCATGAAGCGAGAAACGTATCCCACGGCAAAGGCAATGTCCGGTCGTGTCGCGGTCATCAAGTGCATGAGTGCAGCTACAGCCTCGCGGAACGGAGCGTTCATCTTGGTCGATGCACTACTTGGGACTAGTCGAGAGCTCAAATCAGCTGACCTCACCACCGCCTTGCACTCATCCATACCAAAACGCTTAAGGATGTCGTCGACATATCGGCGCTGGCACATCGTCACGCTCCAGCGTTGTACACCAATTCGATTTGTAGTACGAACGCACACTTGCCACTGTCGGTCATCTCGAAGCGCTTCTTGAGATCACTCTTGGTGGTTGCAATTAGCTCAGCCGAGCTACCAGTCACCAAAACGTCGTCTACGTAGACCAGCAGAAGCACACAGTGACCATCCACAATCTTGATGTAGAGACACGGGTCGTATGCTGAAACTTGAAAGCCGATGGACCACACGTAGTCGTCGAAGGTCTCGTTCCACACGCGCGATGCTTGCTTGAGACCGTAGATCCCCTTCACCAGCTCCAGGCAGTCGAAGTCATCATCAAGTTCGAAACCTTCTGGCACCATGCAGAACACCACCTCTTTCATTATGCCATACAGGAATGCTGTCACCACGTCCAGCTGGTCCAGGGGCCAGCCGAGGTACACGACCAAAGCAATGATCATCCGCGGCGTCACATACCTCACCACGGGCGAAAACGTTTCCGTGTAGTCAATGCGATACTTCTGCTTGAAGCCTTTCGCCACAAGGCGCGCCTTGTACTTCTCGATTGAACCGTCCGCTTTGCGTTTGATCTTGAACACCCACTTTGTACCGATGGCCCGTTGACCGTTCGGTAACTTGGCAGCTCGGAACACATCGCGAGGTCGCATTGACTTAAGTTCGGCACGGATGTCCTTGCGCCAATGCACTTGATCAGGCCCGTTCACCGCTTCTTGGAACGTTGCCGGCTCAGCTATTTCACCAGCTTCCACTGCGTTGGCACATGCTCGTCAAAATACAGGCGGAGTTGCGCCATCGTCGTCTTGATCCTCGACGTCTTTTTCTTCTTCATCGGCCACATCACAGTCATTTCGCACACCTGATCGGCGCTTTGTTTGAAGCTTAAACGAGGTTTCTCGAGCACTAGCTTCCTCCAAACCGGCAGCCTACTGTGCAGCGTGCGATCTCGTAGTCATGCCGTGAACGTTACTTGTGCGGGACTTGCGTTTCCCCGCCTGCTTGAATTCCGTTGGGCCCGCAGTTTCGGTATCGTTGATACTGAGAGAGTCGAGGTCGAGATCAGAATCTGCGTCGTCGTCGCTTGGACTAGCCGTCGAAAACCCAAATTTTGATTCGTCGAAATTGACATCGCGACTGATCACCACCTGCCCCGCCTCGATGTCATAAACTCGATACGCCTTTGACACTTCTTCATAACCCATGAACAACCCTTCTCGATCCTTGGGGTCCCACTTGAGTCTATTTTTCCGTCGGAGTTAGGACGTACGTCCGACAACCAAACACACGCATGTGCTTCACACTTGGCTTGGACTTGTACACGATCTCATATGGAGTCTTGCTTTCGATCTTGGGTGACGGTAGACGGTTCTTAGCGTAGATAGCGGCCATCGCCGCTTCACCCCAGAACACTTCTCCAACTTGGCATGGTGCAATATGCTGCGACCAATCGTGACGATAGTCCTGATAGCTCGTTCTGCAGTGCCGTTCGTCTGGTGCGCGTACGGAACCGTGGTCTGCTGTTTGATGCCTCGATCTTCGTAGAACACCTTGAGTGAGTATGTCGCGAGCTCACGAGCTCCGTCATGGCGTACGAACCTGACCCGCTTGCCGAATTGCGTCTATACCTTCGTGATATAGCTCTTGAGGCATTCTTCAGCGTCCGACTTGGCTCGTAAGCAGAAACCCTTCATGCATCCACTGGCTTCGTCAACGATGAGCAGTAATTTCTTGCTCCCACCCAACGATTCTTCTTCCATGGGGCCGCCGATGTCGAAATTAAGCAACTCGAACGTGTCGTAACTGCGTTTGTCGCGGTTACTGGGAACGGTTTCTGGACCATTTTCGCTTGCTGACACCCGCGACAGACACTTTGCTCACTTGACTTCAAAGGTGCGGTGGCATCCTTGATCATGCCGTTGTTGACCATCTTGCGTAGCACGTCGATAGGAGCATGACCCATGCGCGCGTGCAAGTCAACGTTCGACTTCGAAGTCACTGCGTTTATCGAGCATAGTGGTG
>NW_003303754.1:4447872-4448868 GCF_000142945.1 Phytophthora infestans T30-4
GGGCGGAGATGCCGCGAAAAGGTAAGCGAGGACAGTATTGAGGACGTGACAGGACGGCAGCAAAGAACGGCGACAAGAACGGCGAAAAGGACAGCGAAGATGGAAGTGTGATAGAGGTCACGGGTTTCAGACAACGTTGGGCTTGTATGGAGCGAAGGGAAGAGTCACCACTCGGGGAGTAGACCGGAGCGAGGACACTTGAGGGGAAGAAGGAAGATTCCGAAGTGATTGATTTATCGGAGCTTACACTGTCCTCACTACGTAGGTCATCCAATCAATTGGTGCATCCAATCACCAACACTCGTCCAATCATCCTACTCGTCTAATCATCGATAGCGTAATCTACGTACCGTAATTATCGCGGGATCGTGTTGGACCGGTTGGGTTACCGGTGTATGGGTACTTACCGCCTGAAACCGGTACCCCTTAATACGCCCCCTCAATGCGAACACGCGTTGACGCAGAGCGCCGTAAGGTCCTTGTGACGTGGCCCCGGAAGCGTCTTCGTCATGATGTCCGCCAGCATCACAGAGGTCTCGCAGTACTCCAGCTTGACCTCACCGCGCTTGACCTCATCACGAATGTGATGGTACTTGATGTCGATGTGCTTGGCCCGACCATGGTTCACTGGGTTCTTGGTCATCTTAATGCATGACTCGTTGTCTTCGAGGATCTTGAGCTCTGGTCCCGATTTCCCTGCTGCCGTCTAAATCTCGCAAAGTAGGCGGTGAACCCACTTGGCTTCTTGAATAGATAAACTTAGCGCGATGTATTCTGCCTCGCTTGTTGGCAACGACACACTTGACTGCTTTTTGCTCCCCCAACCCACGGGTGCGCTCATCAAAAGAAACGCGTAGCCCGAAGTTGACTTGCGATCGGAGTGGTCACCAGCCCAGTCTGCGTCAGAGTACCCGCGGAAATCCACTTTGTCACCGGGCTTGAAGCAGATTCCGTGCGACTTAGCTCCTTGTAGATAGCGAAAGATGCGCTTCACAT
>NW_003303754.1:4450707-4485063 GCF_000142945.1 Phytophthora infestans T30-4
GTTGTGCCAAACAGCACGATATTTCGACAGCTCCAACATGTGGATGTACAGCAGGCGGCAATCGACGAAGCAAAGGAAGATGACCAACATCAAGCAAACGCGGAGTGCCATTTTGTGCGCGTGAAGATACGAGGTGCCCCAGTCGCGATGGAAGTAAACATCAGCGATATCCGCTCTGCGCTTGGACTTCCCATCTACTACGTACGCTCACCATTTAAAGAACCCACTGCGGTTTCCACACCAGCTCCTGCTAGCGATATGGAAGATACTTAGCTGAACAAAAGAGAGGACAAAGGAGAAACAAGGATAGCTAATTTTCCTTTATAGACAATGCATTGTGTTTGTAACCGCAGCTGCTATACAATGTTTTCGCCGACTTCTTCATTTTGCCGAGTACAATAATACATTGCAACTCGAAGCATTGCGGGTGGGGCTTCACGAAGCGGCATATTCCCGTGGCGTTGTATCCACCGTTTGGCAGCGAGAATCCGACCTCAATCGGATTGATCACTGGAGAGTAGGGAGGTAAAAAAAACGTAGAGCCCCTGTTTCGTGAAGCATCTCCTGTAGCCCCTTGTACAAATAAATATTTGCATTATCCATCATTACGATGGATCTTGGCAGCGGCCACGGATTGAGAAACGAAAGGATCTTTATGGAAACATGAGCGCGTGAAGGTGTCCTCCACATCACCTCACTAAAAACACCTCACACGTCCATCGCAGTCAGTATTAATATCCGCTTGTCGCGACTGAAGGGAAGAGTCGCGTGCGCCGGCGTCTTATTAGCAGACCAGCCATAACGATGCAGTACGGATCTAGTGCCAAATAATACAGATTAAAACAACTGAATTGACTACACATTTTTTGAGCAACCAACTTACCTCCCGTCTTTTGACGTTTCGACTACGAAGACGTGTTGGTCTGGTCCCATGTAAGAGGGAGTAAGACGACCAACATACTCCCGCCTTTCGCGAGGGACGCTCTTCCTAGCGCGCTTAGTGAGGACCTTTCATGTCAAATAAAGATCAAAGCGGATGATCCGGGAAATTGTCGCGTCAGAGACTCGTGGTAGCGCAACACAGTTCGTAGCGTAGCTCTTCGAAGTAAAAGCATGGATGTGCTTTTACGTAGTCCTTAACGAAGCCACAGGCTACCTAGATGACCTCGCTCTAGTATCCGCTTTACAAACAGTGCTTGCTGTACGGAAAAGCTTATACCATCGAGCGAGACTGCGGTTACACTGGCAGCTGTAGTTGTGTCAATTGAATAAACGTACATCAATACGATACCTCTCTAATGGATATCTAGTAAGTAGGTCATCTCTTTAACTCTGACGTCGGGGTAAATCTCCGAACGTGTAACGAATGCCAGCCATTCGGACAATTGCTCGTTCACAGGCAGTTTTTCAGTCCGATCAAAGCCCGCTGTCTAATTTTTCATCCTTCTCAGTGATTGGTACAAAATAATTTTTGGTTATCTAAAAGTGAGTGTAATATCTGAAGCCTAACCTCGACGACTAGAAAGGCAGTCCGATTTTACTTTGCTATTAAAGTCGGTGGCTTAAAGTAGAGTGATACATCGATCACCCTAAATGAGGCGACAATTGCCCATGTGTAGGCGTTTTTGAATGCGAACTAGACCAACAAATCGTACGCTGACACATGAAACTTAATCGTGTAGTGCTGATTTTCGCTGAATTACAAGTAGCCATGGACCGATAATAATGCGCTTCCCGGCGGAGCGCCTTAGGATATCCTGCATCGTGTGGGAAGAAGCCAGTATTTATATAGCCTTTCGTTCCTGTATACCTATAGCTATGTAAGAAATCCGGAGCTTTTTTATTTTCTTTCTGTAAATGGTGTTTGTTAAAGGCTTAAAGGTGTTTGTCATGGTTATTCCTTCATCAACCACAGCAGCACTGGTAGATACTTAAGTAGTATTATCCCGTTCATCCACTTACTTCTAAAAAAGAATGGTCTGGCCATTTCAGTGACGCAAAGTGCTCATCGACTACGTAGCAAATGTTGCATACCCTCATAGACTGCTAAGATACACAAAATACCACAAGATAGAACGATAGACCATCTAAACCTACGAAGGGGTCCGTGGACGAGGAGGGGCACTTTTGCGGAGAATAGGTCTGGCTTACAGCGCTGCCGCAGCATCGAGTCGAAGCGTATTGCACTTTATAAAATAGTCTACCTCCCAAGCTCATTAAATAAATGAATGGAGCTCGTGCAGCCAAAAAACGGTACAAAAATGTCCTGCTTTGGAGTAGTGACTACAAGTAGTATTATCGTGGTCGTTAGGACAGCTAAATGACTGTAATGAAACCTGTGTTTGAAGAAAAGAAGTGACTACCGTACCTCACAAAAGAAATGCTTAACAGATAAATTGCCAAAACACAAAATTGAAGCGTTTTGTTTCATTTAAAAAATATTTATTAACACCAAGAAGGCAGTATGAAACGATGATTTTCATAAGGTCTCGAGGGCAATGCTTCTAATAATAGGAATTAGACTGGCATCTGGAACTCATTTCTGGTTTTGCAAGACACTATGAAGCGGTTTCTGCTACAGGATGCATCTAACGCTGGTTGGGTTAAAGCTCAAGAAGCACGTACTCAGATTAACACAACCAGCGCCCAGATCAGACTTCAAGCATATCCAGAGCTGTCAACAAAATCTCGCTCAAGTATTGACCTCAAAATTGCACAAGAAAAGGTGAATCAGCTGCAAATACGCAGGGTGTGTCAAGACATTGCTCTTTCGACCATCGACATGACATTGGCGCAACTTTTTCCCGTTGACGACAAAGATATCTCTCGCATTCGGTCTAAAGCCCTTCACTATAATACACTGACCTGGAAGGAGCGATCGGTAGTTATCTTTTACTACCTCCACCCTCTGCTTGGGAACAAGGATGCAGAGGTGACGTGCAGGGTATTTGGAGTTCGACATGCAACCTTCACCAATTGGGTAACGAAGCACTCATATTACCCAAAGTGGGTTCCATTTGTTGAGTTTATGACAGTGCGTACCGCTCTCAACTCAATTCCAGTCGAATTTCGAGCAATTTTTGATGAGTCACAGCTCGACGTGGAGTCAGGTGTCTCAATACCAGTTCAATTCAGGACACCAACAACTAAACGCTATGTCACTGCAACCTCTCACCCTCAGCTGTCGCGTCAGAAAGTGGTGAAAATTGCCAAAAAGAGCGAGGGAGTGAAGTATTTAGCAACTTCAGTCAGGACAGTAAGTGTTGGACGCAGTCTGAAGTACCCTACAGAGACAAACTTTCTTCTGGATGAAGTTAAGAAAGGTTGTAAATCCGGTAATCCAATGTCTCGCAACGAGATTTATCTGCGACTCATACAACAGTTTGGAAATGATGGCATTTTGGGACCGCCTAGCGAGTTTTGCAGTGTGATGAAGCTTAACGGCGGAGGAATATCGCCTGCGCTAGCGCAGTGGGTTCGTAGGCGCCTCGAAGGTGCCAACTGGAGCATTCGCAAAGAGAGTGTGTCTCAAAAGGTGCCAACTGATTGGGTTTTAATTGCTCTTGTAGCCTCACAGAAGATTCGCACCAAGCTGGACGGGTGTACAGTTTTAATCAATGCCGACGAGGTGTTTATCAAGTTCTTCCCTAGAGACACAAAGTTTGTGGTACCTACTGGAACGAAACGAGTTGGATCTAATGTGGCTTCAGATGCCAAAAAGGGATGCACAGTGATGGTTTCTGCAGAAATGTACTCCTCGAAGGTCCTTCCTCCCTTTATTGTGATGACCGCGACTCACAACACTCGTCCAATCATCCTACTCGTCTAATCATCGATAGCGTAATCTACGTACCGTAATTATCGCGGGATCGTGTTGGACCGGTTGGGTTACCGGTGTATGGGTACTTACCGCCTGAAACCGGTACCCCTTAATACGCCCCCTCAATGCGAACACGCGTTGACGCAGAGCGCCGTAAGGTCCTTGTGACGTGGCCCCGGAAGCGTCTTCGTCATGATGTCCGCCAGCATCACAGAGGTCTCGCAGTACTCCAGCTTGACCTCACCGCGCTTGACCTCATCACGAATGTGATGGTACTTGATGTCGATGTGCTTGGCCCGACCATGGTTCACTGGGTTCTTGGTCATCTTAATGCATGACTCGTTGTCTTCGAGGATCTTGAGCTCTGGTCCCGATTTCCCTGCTGCCGTCTAAATCTCGCAAAGTAGGCGGTGAACCCACTTGGCTTCTTGAATAGATAAACTTAGCGCGATGTATTCTGCCTCGCTTGTTGGCAACGACACACTTGACTGCTTTTTGCTCCCCCAACCCACGGGTGCGCTCATCAAAAGAAACGTGTAGCCCGAAGTTGACTTGCGATCGGAGTGGTCACCAGCCCAGTCTGCGTCAGAGTACCCGCGGAAATCCACTTTGTCACCGGGCTTGAAGCAGATTCCGTGCGACTTAGCTCCTTGTAGATAGCGAAAGATGCGCTTCACAGCAGCCCAGTGCTCGACTTGTGGGTTCTCCATGAAGCGAGAAACGTATCCCACGGCAAAGGCAATGTCCGGTCGTGTCGCGGTCATCAAGTGCATGAGTGCAGCTACAGCCTCGCGGAACGGAGCGTTTATCTTGGTCGATGCACTACTTGGGACTAGTCGAGAGCTCAAATCAGCTGACCTCACCACCGCCTTGCACTCATCCATACCAAAACGCTTAAGGATGTCGTCGACATATCGGCGCTGGCACATCGTCACGCTCCAGCGTTGTACACCAATTCGATTTGTAGTACGAACGCACACTTGCCACTGTCGGTCATCTCGAAGCGCTTCTTGAGATCACTCTTGGTGGTTGCAATTAGCTCAGCCGAGCTACCAGTCACCAAAACGTCGTCTACGTAGACCAGCAGAAGCACACAGTGACCATCCACAATCTTGATGTAGAGACACGGGTCGTATGCTGAAACTTGAAAGCCGATGGACCACACGTAGTCGTCGAAGGTCTCGTTCCACACGCGCGATGCTTGCTTGAGACCGTAGATCCCCTTCACCAGCTCCAGGCAGTCGAAGTCATCATCAAGTTCGAAACCTTCTGGCACCATGCAGAACACCACCTCTTTCATTATGCCATACAGGAATGCTGTCACCACGTCCAGCTGGTCCAGGGGCCAGCCGAGGTACACGACCAAAGCAATGATCATGCGCGGCGTCACATACCTCACCACGGGCGAAAACGTTTCCGTGTAGTCAATGCGATACTTCTGCTTGAAGCCTTTCGCCACAAGGCGCGCCTTGTACTTCTCGATTGAACCGTCCGCTTTGCGTTTGATCTTGAACACCCACTTTGTACCGATGGCCCGTTGACCGTTCGGTAACTTGGCAGCTCGGAACACATCGCGAGGTCGCATTGACTTAAGTTCGGCACGGATGTCCTTGCGCCAATGCACTTGATCAGGCCCGTTCACCGCTTCTTGGAACGTTGCCGGCTCAGCTATTTCACCAGCTTCCACTGCGTTGGCACATGCTCGTCAAAATACAGGCGGAGTTGCGCCATCGTCGTCTTGATCCTCGACGTCTTTTTCTTCTTCATCGGCCACATCACAGTCATTTCGCACACCTGATCGGCGCTTTGTTTGAAGCTTAAACGAGGTTTCTCGAGCACTAGCTTCCTCCAAACCGGCAGCCTACTGTGCAGCGTGCGATCTCGTAGTCATGCCGTGAACGTTACTTGTGCGGGACTTGCGTTTCCCCGCCTGCTTGAATTCCGTTGGGCCCGCAGTTTCGGTATCGTTGATACTGAGAGAGTCGAGGTCGAGATCAGAATCTGCGTCGTCGTCGCTTGGACTAGCCGTCGAAAACCCAAATTTTGATTCGTCGAAATTGACATCGCGACTGATCACCACCTGCCCCGCCTCGATGTCATAAACTCGATACGCCTTTGACACTTCTTCATAACCCATGAACAACCCTTCTCGATCCTTGGGGTCCCACTTGAGTCTATTTTTCCGTCGGAGTTAGGACGTACGTCCGACAACCAAACACACGCATGTGCTTCACACTTGGCTTGGACTTGTACACGATCTCATATGGAGTCTTGCTTTCGATCTTGGGTGACGGTAGACGGTTCTTAGCGTAGATAGCGGCCATCGCCGCTTCACCCCAGAACACTTCTCCAACTTGGCATGGTGCAATATGCTGCGACCAATCGTGACGATAGTCCTGATAGCTCGTTCTGCAGTGCCGTTCGTCTGGTGCGCGTACGGAACCGTGGTCTGCTGTTTGATGCCTCGATCTTCGTAGAACACCTTGAGTGAGTATGTCGCGAGCTCACGAGCTCCGTCATGGCGTACGAACCTGACCCGCTTGCCGAATTGCGTCTATACCTTCGTGATATAGCTCTTGAGGCATTCTTCAGCGTCCGACTTGGCTCGTAAGCAGAAACCCTTCATGCATCCACTGGCTTCGTCAACGATGAGCAGTAATTTCTTGCTCCCACCCAACGATTCTTCTTCCATGGGGCCGCCGATGTCGAAATTAAGCAACTCGAACGTGTCGTAACTGCGTTTGTCGCGGTTACTGGGAACGGTTTCTGGACCATTTTCGCTTGCTGACACCCGCGACAGACACTTTGCTCACTTGACTTCAAAGGTGCGGTGGCATCCTTGATCATGCCGTTGTTGACCATCTTGCGTAGCACGTCGATAGGAGCATGACCCATGCGCGCGTGCAAGTCAACGTTCGACTTCGAAGTCACTGCGTTTATCGAGCATAGTGGTGTGCGCAGCCAGTAAAGACCGTCTTCGAGATCTGCTGTAGCCACCACTTCCTTCGAATCCTTGCGCGCAACGTGCATGGTTTCACCGTCGAACACCACTTGGAATTTGCCGCTTTGGTTGATCTGCGGCACCGATAGCAAGTTCTTCTTCATCTTCGGCACGTAGAGCGCGTTGTTGATCTCGATCTCGCGCTCATCGCCGTTGGGCAGAATCACGCGCTCGATGATGGTCCCCACACCCTTGATTGCAACGTTAGTGCCATCAGCGACCTTCAGCTCGCCCTTCTCTCGTTCGTTCAGCATGGCAAACTTAATCTTGTCATTGCAGATATGCTGTGTCGCACCGCTGCCCACAGCCCGGACATACTCTTGCCCGTCAAAACTCCACACTCCAACGAAACCGCAAATGCCACGCGATCATAGCCGTGGTCGTAGTCGTCGTTTCGCAACTGGACATTGTTGGCCCCGCGTCACGACTGTTGCAGCCGCGTCGGCCTCCTCGATTCTCATCCTTCCGCTTGGTCCAGCACTTCTCAATCACGTGCCCAATTTTCCGCAGTAAGTACACTGGCGAGACTCCCGCTCGGTACTGAACGCCTTCGCCGCGTCTTCAGTCTTCACCGCAGAGGTCTTCTCGCCTTGTCGCTTGATATGCTCGTTCGTGAGCACCTTCACAACGTCTTGCGTCTTCAGCTCAGCAGTACTCATCTCCAGGTGTAGCACGACGTTCTCGTAGCGTTTGGGGAGACTGCGCAACAAGCAGATCGCAACGTCCTCGTCCCCCATCCTGGCGCCGATGCTACTAAGCTTGGCGCTGATGTTGAGAACTTCATTGCAGTGATGCAACACATTCACGCCTTCAGACATTTCCATGCTGAAGAGCTGTCACTTCAGGTAAATACGACCAGCCTTCTGCAATCCACCGTACAACGTCTTCAGCGCGCCCACGCGGTCCACGCTTCCTCGCAGTTGTCGACCACGTGGCGGTAGTCCGCATCCATGTGGAGCAGCATCAATCCGAACGCGATGTTGCTCGACTTGACATACTCGTCCTTCGCACGAGGGTCCGTGAAGCTTGGAGTCGTCTCTTGGTCAGAAACACACCACACATGCAGCGGTTCACGTCGCGTAGTTGTCACCGTTAAACTTGTCGATGGAGACCTTATTTGAAACGTCTTGCGCAGAGGACATGTTACTTGGGCTCATAACCTGATAGAGGTCACGGGTTTTAGGCAACGTTGGGTTTGTACGGAGCGAAGGGAAGAGTCATCACTCGGGGAGTAGACCGGAGCGAGGACACTTGAGGGGAAGAAGGAAGATTCCGAAGTGATTGATTTATCGGAGCTTACACTGTCCTCACTACGTAGGTCATCCAATCAATTGGTGCATCCAATCACCAACACTCGTCCAATCATCCTACTCGTCTAATCATCAATAGCGTAATCTACGTACCGTAATCATCGCGGGATCGTGTTGTACCGGTTTGGTTACCGGTGTATTGGTACTTACCGCCACAAACCGGTACCCCTCAGTAAAGCGAGGACGGCAGTGAGGACGAGAGTGAGAACAGCAGTGGCGAGGATAATGGAGAGAGCGACGGCATGGATGATGGCGAGAGAGGCGGCCAGTGAGACGCGAAGGAAGACGCCAAGAGCAGTAGCCAACTGCCTGCTGCTAGCTTATCGTCCCCGACTGCTGTCACCTTTCTTAAATGTCTGTGTAGCTCAACGGAATAGTCCCGTACGCGGGTGGTAGAGGTTAGATTCCTCTCACAGGAGAATTGTCTGGTGGCAGCTGGGTGCTGAGAGGTACGGTACGAACAATGTCGATATACTGTATTTTTTTTTCAACGGGTAAGGCGGTCCAGAAGCACGTGGGACACCATCATTAGCGATTTAAGCGATTACAATGTAAATATCAATACAGAAACGGCTCGTTTATGAATTCGAGATAAATTGACTAATTCCCATGCCTAACACGCTAACGCGTCGTTTTGCTCATTAAGAATGGCGAACCTTTCAGCTCTTGCTGATGCAAAGTCCTGCCTTCTCCAGCGTTTGTTAATGATGAAGCGGATGGCTACCGCGTTCTTGAAGCGAAAGTGGAGGAGCACTTTGAAAGCCAGGGTTCGGGTCAGTGGCGATCCGAGCTCCGGATTTAGTTCAAGCCGTCCAGCAACGCCTATCGAAAGGATTTTCAGGTGCTATGTGGTGACGGTAACGCCTTTCAAACGCAGCTAGGCACGGTATGGAAAAAGGCGAGGCTGCGTAGCGGGGGCAAGCATGATTTGTTTAGAGCTGCATATCTAAGTGCTGAAGCCAGTCGAGGTTACGATGACACTTGTCGCGCAACAACTGCACGTATTCAATAGCAACTGCCCCGCGTCGCGGTGTGCTGCGGAAGCAAGGAATAGCAGCGGATCCAGCCACGCAGAACGACATGGCGGCTACCAGGAAATACTGCCAGATGAAGCCGCAGTTGTTGTGCCAAACAGCACGATATTTCGACAGCTCCAACATGTGGATGTACAGCAGGCGGCAATCGACGAAGCAAAGAAAGATGACCAACATCAAGCAAACGCGGAGTGCCATTTTGTGCGCGTGAAGATACGAGGTGCCCCAGTCGCGATGGAAGTAAACATCAGCGATATCCGCTCTGCGCTTGGACTTCCCATCTACTACGTACGCTCACCATTTAAAGAGCCCACTGCGGTTTCCACACCAGCTCCTGCTAGCGATATGGAAGATACTTAGCTGAACAAAAGAGAGGACAAAGGAGAAACAAGGATAGCTAATTTTCCTTTATAGACAATGCATTGTGTTTGTAACCGCAGCTGCTATACAATGTTTTCGCCGACTTCTTCATTTTGCCGAGTACAATAATACATTGCAACTCGAAGCATTGCGGGTGGGGCTTCACGAAGCGGCATATTCCCGTGGCGTTGTATCCACCGTTTGGCAGCGAGAATCCGACCTCAATCGGATTGATCACTGGAGAGTAGGGAGGTAAAAAAAACGTAGAGCCCCTGTTTCGTGAAGCATCTCCTGTAGCCCCTTGTACAAATAAATATTTGCATTATCCATCATTACGATGGATCTTGGCAGCGGCCACGGATTGAGAAACGAAAGGATCTTTATGGAAACATGAGCGCGTGAAGGTGTCCTCCACATCACCTCACTAAAAACACCTCACACGTCCATCGCAGTCAGTATTAATATCCGCTTGTCGCGACTGAAGGGAAGAGTCGCGTGCGCCGGCGTCTTATTAGCAGACCAGCCATAACGATGCAGTACGGATCTAGTGCCAAATAATACAGATTAAAACAACTGAATTGACTACACATTTTTTGAGCAACCAACTTACCTCCCGTCTTTTGACGTTTCGACTACGAAGACGTGTTGGTCTGGTCCCATGTAAGAGGGAGTAAGACGACCAACATACTCCCGCCTTTCGCGAGGGACGCTCTTCCTAGCGCGCTTAGTGAGGACCTTTCATGTCAAATAAAGATCAAAGCGGATGATCCGGGAAATTGTCGCGTCAGAGACTCGTGGTAGCGCAACACAGTTCGTAGCGTAGCTCTTCGAAGTAAAAGCATGGATGTGCTTTTACGTAGTCCTTAACGAAGCCACAGGCTACCTAGATGACCTCGCTCTAGTATCCGCTTTACAAACAGTGCTTGCTGTACGGAAAAGCTTATACCATCGAGCGAGACTGCGGTTACACTGGCAGCTGTAGTTGTGTCAATTGAATAAACGTACATCAATACGATACCTCTCTAATGGATATCTAGTAAGTAGGTCATCTCTTTAACTCTGACGTCGGGGTAAATCTCCGAACGTGTAACGAATGCCAGCCATTCGGACAATTGCTCGTTCACAGGCAGTTTTTCAGTCCGATCAAAGCCCGCTGTCTAATTTTTCATCCTTCTCAGTGATTGGTACAAAATAATTTTTGGTTATCTAAAAGTGAGTGTAATATCTGAAGCCTAACCTCGACGACTAGAAAGGCAGTCCGATTTTACTTTGCTATTAAAGTCGGTGGCTTAAAGTAGAGTGATACATCGATCACCCTAAATGAGGCGACAATTGCCCATGTGTAGGCGTTTTTGAATGCGAACTAGACCAACAAATCGTACGCTGACACATGAAACTTAATCGTGTAGTGCTGATTTTCGCTGAATTACAAGTAGCCATGGACCGATAATAATGCGCTTCCCGGCGGAGCGCCTTAGGATATCCTGCATCGTGTGGGAAGAAGCCAGTATTTATATAGCCTTTCGTTCCTGTATACCTATAGCTATGTAAGAAATCCGGAGCTTTTTTATTTTCTTTCTGTAAATGGTGTTTGTTAAAGGCTTAAAGGTGTTTGTCATGGTTATTCCTTCATCAACCACAGCAGCACTGGTAGATACTTAAGTAGTATTATCCCGTTCATCCACTTACTTCTAAAAAAGAATGGTCTGGCCATTTCAGTGACGCAAAGTGCTCATCGACTACGTAGCAAATGTTGCATACCCTCATAGACTGCTAAGATACACAAAATACCACAAGATAGAACGATAGACCATCTAAACCTACGAAGGGGTCCGTGGACGAGGAGGGGCACTTTTGCGGAGAATAGGTCTGGCTTACAGCGCTGCCGCAGCATCGAGTCGAAGCGTATTGCACTTTATAAAATAGTCTACCTCCCAAGCTCATTAAATAAATGAATGGAGCTCGTGCAGCCAAAAAACGGTACAAAAATGTCCTGCTTTGGAGTAGTGACTACAAGTAGTATTATCGTGGTCGTTAGGACAGCTAAATGACTGTAATGAAACCTGTGTTTGAAGAAAAGAAGTGACTACCGTACCTCACAAAAGAAATGCTTAACAGATAAATTGCCAAAACACAAAATTGAAGCGTTTTGTTTCATTTAAAAAATATTTATTAACACCAAGAAGGCAGTATGAAACGATGATTTTCATAAGGTCTCGAGGGCAATGCTTCTAATAATAGGAATTAGACTGGCATCTGGAACTCATTTCTGGTTTTGCAAGACACTATGAAGCGGTTTCTGCTACAGGATGCATCTAACGCTGGTTGGGTTAAAGCTCAAGAAGCACGTACTCAGATTAACACAGCCAGCGCCCAGATCAGACTTCAAGCATATCCAGAGCTGTCAACAAAATCTCGCTCAAGTATTGACCTCAAAATTGCACAAGAAAAGGTGAATCAGCTGCAAATACGCAGGGTGTGTCAAGACATTGCTCTTTCGACCATCGACATGACATTGGCGCAACTTTTTCCCGTTGACGACAAAGATATCTCTCGCATTCGGTCTAAAGCCCTTCACTATAATACACTGACCTGGAAGGAGCGATCGGTAGTTATCTTTTACTACCTCCACCCTCTGCTTGGGAACAAGGATGCAGAGGTGACGTGCAGGGTATTTGGAGTTCGACATGCAACCTTCACCAATTGGGTAACGAAGCACTCATATTACCCAAAGTGGGTTCCATTTGTTGAGTTTATGACAGTGCGTACCGTTCTCAACTCAATTCCAGTCGAATTTCGAGCAATTTTTGATGAGTCACAGCTCGACGTGGAGTCAGGTGTCTCAATACCAGTTCAATTCAGGACACCAACAACTAAACGCTATGTCACTGCAACCTCTCACCCTCAGCTGTCGCGTCAGAAAGTGGTGAAAATTGCCAAAAAGAGCGAGGGAGTGAAGTATTTAGCAACTTCAGTCAGGACAGTAAGTGTTGGACGCAGTCTGAAGTACCCTACAGAGACAAACTTTCTTCTGGATGAAGTTAAGAAAGGTTGTAAATCCGGTAATCCAATGTCTCGCAACGAGATTTATCTGCGACTCATACAACAGTTTGGAAATGATGGCATTTTGGGACCGCCTAGCGAGTTTTGCAGTGTGATGAAGCTTAACGGCGGAGGAATATCGCCTGCGCTAGCGCAGTGGGTTCGTAGGCGCCTCGAAGGTGCCAACTGGAGCATTCGCAAAGAGAGTGTGTCTCAAAAGGTGCCAACTGATTGGGTTTTAATTGCTCTTGTAGCCTCACAGAAGATTCGCACCAAGCTGGACGGGTGTACAGTTTTAATCAATGCCGACGAGGTGTTTATCAAGCTCTTCCCTAGAGACACAGAGTTTGTGGTACCTACTGGAACGAAACGAGCTGGATCTAATGTGGCTTCAGATGCCAAAAAGGGATGCACAGTGATGGTTTCTGCAGAAATGTACTCCTCGAAGGTCCTTCCTCCCTTTATTGTGATGACCGCGACTCACAAATGGCACCCTTGCTAGACGTTTTGCTACGTGGCGTGATGAAGGAGGTGATGCAAGCGTTCATTTTCAACCTTCACACTGGATGGACACGCCAACCGCAAAAAAGTACGCGGACTTTTTGGTTAGTCTATACCCGGGTCAAAAAATTGGTCTCATTTGGGATGCAGCTTCAGCTCACATTTGTCAGGAAATGATTGACTACTTGAGCGAGAAAGGTATCATGTATGAGTTTATTCCCGCTGGATTAACTTCTATCATGCAAATCTGCGATCTCTACGTCAACCGACCTTTGAAAGCTGCTATTAAGAAAAACTTTATGCGATGAAAGGTGTCACAAACCATCCCACCCGGTGGTAAGTACAAAGTTGATCGAGTCCAAGTGATTCAATGGGTCGAAGAGGCCGTTTCAATGGTAAATGAAAAGCAGAACTCTGACAGGAAGATTGAGTTCATGTTCAAGCGACTCGGCCAGGATCCACGACAGCCCAATAACCAGGCTTTTCAAGAACACATAGGCCTTCTACAAGAAAACGAAGTCTACAACTCACTTCTGCTGAACCAGACAGCAGAAAACCTTGTGTAGTGGAGAGATTGGGCGAGTCTTAACCCCTTCAACCCGGTAGCTGTATAAGCTGCGTTTGAAATCAGCTGTTACGCTGTATATACAGCGTAGTGGTTTTATACCTAAATAAACTATACTTGTTTCTGACAGATTCACAAGGTATACAAAAGCGAAGATTAAAATTTGAGAGCCGGAAAATGTATCTTCCTACAGATGAGTCTAAAGAGAGAGAGAAAGGCCGCTTCTAATTTCTCGATTTTTTTTAGATATTATAAGTGCCAGGTTTGGCACAGTCTTTCGAAGCAGTATACTTTTTGGGAGGTAAATTTCGCGCCCTTTTCGCAAGCTTGAGCGCCAGTCAAAGATTTTCTGCGGTGGACAACAAGCGGTTGAGAACTCGTGATGGTGGGGACCCGCGAAACATCTCGAGGGAGTTGTTCTGGCGGAGCAACTCCGGTACCTGTGCCCGTGCGGGGGCCTGACAGCTTCCGCGTACTCTGGGCTGGCCTTAAGTCGGCTGGGTGGACCGCGAAGCCACCATCAAGCCGAAGCCTAAATCATTTCTGGAAGTACATCAAGCCAGGCGGTGATCCCAGTGGAAAAGAGGGAGTGGACTACTTTCTTGGAGAGCAAGCTCTATTACTGTACTCTCGAGAAGGTTTGCCATACTTTGAGTTGTTTTGGTTAGTCTTTATTGACGTTGCTAGTTGTATTACATTTGTGTATAGTGGTGAAGAGAAATCACGAAGCTCGACTCCAGCAAGAGCGACAAATCGCAGAGGCGGATAAAGGTGTTTCTCCTTCTGCGGCTTCTTCTGCGTCAGCCGCTGTTCCTGTTGCTACAGCTCCTGTCGATGCTGCTGCTGACCAGCAACTTGGAACGCTACCTGAACACCCAGCACCAGGTGATGTGGTCGCTGAGAGTGCGATATCCGCACCTGTGCCAACTACTCCAGGTAATGTTGCCTCGCGCTTTGTACATTTAATATGCTGTATCTAATGATGTATAAGCTCTTTTTGCTGTATCAGCCGTCATGGCTGATACAGCTGTATCAGCCGTCATGGCAAGTGCAGTCAGCGACTCCCGGCCGGCGCAACCTCCCCCAAGGCGTGTAGCTTTGTCAACTACTCCAGGTGATGTTGCATCGCGCTTTGTATATTTGAAATGCTGTATCTAATGATGTATAAGCTCTTTTTGCTGTATCAGCCGTCATGGCAAGTGCAGTTAGCGACTCCCGGCCGGCTCAACCTCCCCCAAGGCGTGAAACTTCGTCAGCACCTTCGACTTCCGTGTCCCGTGCGCCAGGTGAGGAACAATTCAGTCGATTCTGCGCTACGATGCACTGCTAACTCGTTATTCAATGCTGACTGTGTGCTACCGTTAGCCAATGCTAGTAGCAAACCAAGCGGCTGTCGCAGCAATGATAGCGACTTGCAGCAACCGAGACGACACCATAGTCCTCTTCCTGCTCGTGGAGAAGATGAAGAATCGAAAGAAGAGAGTCGTACTGGCGATTTGGGTAGGATTACTTTCTTGAGTTGGATATACATCGTACATCATACATCGTATGCCTAACACGTACATTATGCTGTATTATTTGGTGTATTAGGTACCCACGACGTCGTTGACATGCTAGGTGACGGTGACGACGACTTGAACGCACCTGAAGGCAGTGATGATACCTACTGTGTGCTAGACTCGGGGACCGAATCAGAGGAGATAGACCTGTACGATTTGGATGTCAGTGACGCTGACTCGTCAGGATCAGATACGATCGATGAAGAGGACGATGACATGTATGCAAAGGAAGAACGCCATTTTGCAGACAGTTTTCTCAACTCAATCGGTGGCCACGACAGCGTTCTGGCTGGTGATATCATCGGACCTGCACTGAAAGATCTCGGTACTACTGGATGGCATGATCCCGAGACGCCCAATGTCACGCAATATCTGCAAACACCGTACACTCCTGTTCCATCTAGCGACGAGTATCCAGATCTGATGGGTGAACGCGGTGGACCGACTGAAGAGGCTTCGAAGCGTGGAGCGTCGCCTATCGCACTATTCTTCATGTTCATCCCAGTGGCGCTGTGGCAGCATATAGCAGAGTGCAGCAATCTTTACATGCATGAGCAGCTAGATGCCCGTGTGGATGCCTATTTTGAGAGAAAGGAACAGCAAGCACAGAAGGCGCGACGAGCTGGACGCGCAGTACAACAAGAAAAGAACAAGACAAGACGAGATGTACGCCAAGAGTTCCATTCGGTGAAGCCGATAATGCCGCACGAGCTGTGCGTCTACATCGGCCTGTTGATAGCTCGAACAATCATGCCAAATCGCGAAAAACTAGCGAACCACTGGAGGCTGTCAGAGCAAGGGGCACTTCCAAGAGGCACATTTGGGAAATTTCTCTCACGAGATCGATTCATGCAACTCACTCAAAATCTCCACTTCACGAGCAACCAAGACCCACGTGCAAAAACCGATCGCGTATGGAAAATTCGCTCTGTAGTGAACGTGTTGCAGCAGACGTTTGTGCAGTACTTCAATCCTCCAGCAGAGCTTTCGTTTGATGAAGCCATGCTACCGAATAGAAGCTCGTTCAATCGGACAAGAGTGTACATGAAAGATAAACCCCACAAATGGGGTACAAAGCTTTTCATGCTATGTTGTGCTGTGTCCGCTTATTGTATTCGGTAAGAATGCTGTCTTCGTTCTGCTGTATGCGTTTACTTATGATCTGTATGCTGTGTGACAATGTACAGCTTCGAGGTGTACTGCGGCAAGAAGCAGCACATTGCTGAGTCAGGTGCTGTGGACATGAAGTCCGGCCCTGCTGCCGTTGTTCGTAACCTGAAAGCTGTGTTTGGAGATAAGCCTCCAGAGAAAGCGATGCGACTTGTCGTTGTCGATCGGTTCTACACGTCTATTGTGCTAGCCGTACAGCTACTGCTCATGGGGTTTTACACAATTGGTACAATCATGACAAACAGAAGAGGCTTCTGCAAGGCGGTGGTGTCTAGCAAGAAGACTAGGCCGAAGGGTATCCCGAGAGGAGCGCTCACGTTTGCTCGGTCTAAGCATGTAAAAAAGATGACTTCGATATGCTGGTGGGACAGCAAACCTGTGCATTTCCTATCGGTTGGTGGAAACCTGGAGCTAGACCGTGTGGTTAGAAGGGAGAAGACCGGAGAACAGAATGAAGTGGCGTGCCCCAAGGTCATCAAGGACTACCATAAGTTTATGGGCGGAGTTGATGTGCACGATCAACTCCGCCTGCAACGGTACTCCGTTCAGCGCTCGATCACATTCCGGAAATACTATAAGTCACTGTTCCTGGGGCTGGTTGATCTCGCGATTACAAACGGGTACATCGTGCACAAAGCATATTGCAAGCAGAGGCAGATTCGAGCGATGACACACGCGCAATACATGTGCAAGCTGCACAAGCAACTGATCACACTTTCCGTGGAGGATATGTACGAAGAGAACACTTTCAGCACAGGTAAGCACTATTTGGTTGACATGCTGTATATAATGTTTACATTAACGTGTATATACAGATGGCTACACCCAGTCGAGGAGCGCGAGTCCGTCGATGCCAGCGGACACGTGCCGAAACTAAATGAAGAGTGGCGAGACCATTCCGGACAGAGGAAGCGAGTGCAGAAGAACTGCAAGGTATGCACAATTTTGACCGAAGATGGCAAGAGGGGGGCCACCACAACGTACTATTGCGATGGGTGTGACTTTCCGGGGCCAATATACTTGTGCACGAAGCCGAAGTGGCCAATGAAGGGTACAATCAAGAGCTGTTGGGACGTGTGGCACAATGAATACAAGAACGGCGCTGAAATTCCAGCGCACAAGAAGGGTAAGATCCGAGTGCGCGCGGCAAAGACTACAGGATCTCCTGGCAAGTCTCCTGCCAAGCGCCGCCGTGCCGCTGCTGCCTCCCCAGGATAAATTCTGTGTGATCAATGAAGTAGCTTCACTATTTGCGTCTCTCTTGATGTTGCGACTGCCATCCCGTCTTTATCCACGTTTTGGAGGTGTGTGGATGCACTTGTTTGATGACAAGGAGTATGTTAGAAAGTTTGTATGCACGGCAGTCTCGACATCAGTTGATTGCAGGAAAATGGCACTGCATTTCAGTATGCCAGTGCAGACGCCCTGTTTGTGACACGTTTTTCACATTATTAGAGATTTTTTCTGCTACCCAAGTGGCACACACCACACTACAAGCTGTATATATACAGCGCAATCCCCCCATGATATACAGCTTAATCAGTGCTCGAGATGACTTGATCATTTTTTACCCGCCTATCTTCTAATCCTTTCCCGCGTTTGTATACAATTTCCTATATGTTAATGCGATGTATATACAGCGTTAGGGTGTGGAAAATCAGCCGGGTTGAAGGGGTTAATTTTGAAATTTCTAAGCTAAATATTAACACGAAGATTGCATATTTGCTTCGCCAGCCCGCTTTTAAACGGTAAGATGAGTGCCATTTCCCGATGACCAAAAGCATTTCTTTTGTGAGGTACGGTTTTAGAATTTTTTAATCCTGAAGCTTCCTCAATGGAGAACTTCTAGTAATCATCACTGTCATCTCGGACGTGCAAAAAATGTAGTTGTGCTGATATTTAACAGAACTCTGACGACACCAATAATTGTGGCAGCTCAATTAAAGTCCAACCTGACAACTATTTAAAGATGTTTTAAACACAAAATACATTTGGGAGCATCATATAGGTCTATTTCTACTTTTGGGTACCTCGAGTCGAGCTTTGTAAAAAGGATATCTGATACCTTGGCCGATTGCAAAAAGTACGTATTTTGAAAACAAACGTTATAAAATGCGATTTTCCCAAAGCTTACATCTTCTGTCATCAATCTTGGACCATGGAGTGTACCCAATAATGCGCGGCCTCACTGTCAGACCCACCCTCCCTCAACCAAGTGCATTATGTCGGGCGTCTGCTCGCTCGTCGCGACCTTCGTCGTCCCAGGCGTGGGCGGTATCATCGTCAACGCTCTAGGCAACATCATCGAGCTTTGCCAGGAGCTGGAGGAGAACGAGAAGATGTGCACAGCTGTCTACAAGCGCCTGCAGTTCGTCAGCGAGGAGCTCAGCAAGATCTCGGACGAGGAAGCCATGCGCCAGAACCGCGTGCTCTTCATACGATCGCGAAATTCCTCAAGTTTCTGCAGAAACAGTCGAAAAAGAGTTTTATCAAGCGCCTCGCCAGTAATCGCAAAGTGGTGGCTGCCATCCAAGACTTTAACGAAGACATCGACGAGCTGTACAAGCTTTTAAACCTCGTGCACATGCAGGAAATGGCCAAATGGAAGCGAGAATGGGACGAGGGTCGACGCAGACAGGAGCAAATGCTGCTGAGCATCGCCGGCGAATCCACGCGGATATGCAGAACAAAGAGAACAATCTGGTGGAAAGTCTGGCCATGCTGAAATACGAAATGACCCACAAGAAAGCGCAAAACTCCATGGCTACACTGGCGATGATGAAGAGGACATTCAACAAGATCACCCGGACTTCGGGGGCTAAAGTCCCTGCTGTGCCCGACTGGTTCATCTCGAGTGACGACGTGGGGTTCGACGCCAACGACCAGTTCGATTGCGGGTCGTACGGCTCCGTGACCAGAGGAACGTGGGGAAAAGGAGCCAAAGTGGTGATTAAGTCCCTTCTGATGGACGACGAACAGGCCAAGGAGTCGTTCTTCAAGGAGGTGCAAGTCTGGAGGAATCTCAACAATCCTCACGTGGTCGAGCTGTTTGGCGCGTGCCATGTGAGTACGCCTGCGTTCTTCGTGTGTGAAGACGCGATCCACGGCAACTTTGCGGACCATTTCATGCAAGATAAGAGCACTATTTGGAGACTGTTCCATCAAGCAGCAGTGGGTTTGGACTACATTCACTCGCAGAAAGTGGTGCACGAAGACCTAAAGTGCAACAACATTCTGATCGGTGCTGACGACAACGCCAAGATCTGCGACTTTGGCTTCAGCTACATCCGCAGTCAATCGGTGGGGCTGAGCAAGAAGGCGCAGACGGATACAGTGCGCTGGAAGGCCCCCAATGTCTGATGCCCAGGGATGAAGAGGCAGATGCCCTAAACAACCCGCGGTTTGCGTCGGACGTTTACTCGTTCGGAATGTGCATCATCGAGGCGTTTTCGGACGAACCTCCGTACGCACTGGTGTTCTTCGGGCGCCGTGTCATTTGCACAATGGGGGCGGGTGTCATTTTGGCGCGGAACTCCGCTCTGAAAAAGATAACCATTTCAAATTACATTACAGCCTACCCAAAACAATACCCCCTCTATGCCGATCACTTTTTGGATTTCGAATCTCCCGCGCTTTCCCGGGCTCCCGCTCCCAGCTTTCATTTTTTGAAAATGAACGGTGGGGGCCGCCAAGTTGTCGAGCGAATTTGGAGGCGTGGAATCAATTCGATGGGAGATCGAGTAGCAGCCGTGGTCAAGTCAAGGAAGAGCGCATGTGGTAGGAAGAAGGTGGTTCGAGCTGAGCTGTGCGAGAGAATCGCTGCAGTTCCTGTCAATGAGCGCGAAAACCAGCGTCTGCTTAAGCGCGCGTCCAACATGAGCTGCTACCTGGTTCAGCAGCTGATCAAGGAAGGCTACATACGGCGTGCGCTCAGACAGACCCGCCCACTACTTACACCCACGCACAAGTTGGCGCGCTCCGGCACAAGGACAAGCAAGTACGAGCTGGCACTCTCCCCTACGTCACTGCCTTGTGACGCTACCTCACTCGCCAATGCTAACGCGTACATGCTGCTTCTTGCAGCGAGCAGTCCCCCACCGCCTACCGCTGAAGTTCCAGAAGCCCCACTGGGCGCCCCTTCAGAATGTGGCGATGTAGTTGCCGTCTTAGATCCGTTTTTGTATCTGTAGTTGTACGGCGGAGCAAGAACGCCTGTGCCTTGCTTAGTTTCTCACTGTCTGCTCTCGGTCGTAAAGCTAGCTAGCCAGCCTCTCACAAATTAATAAACGCTCAAATGAACGAGGCGGAGCGCTGCGCAAAAAAAAAACAAATGGTTATCTTTTTCCGAACGGAGGTAGTACCTAATGTAGCTTTAAAAAAAACTATGCTCAGAGCGTTTACATTTAAGCCTTGTGGTGATTTCATTACCAAGGACTGGGTTCTGAATTGTAGATGATTCTACTCAATAGTCGAATACACGAACAGTAGACAAGGTTTCCATTGCAAAAAAAAAACACGGCTCTTACGGTACTTGGTTTTAAGACTCTGGACAGCTGAGCTTGGCAGTGTCTATGGAAGCATTCTAGGCGCGAAGACGACGGGTTTCCTTAGCTTGTTGCTTCTTCAGCCATTTACGGTACAGCTTGCGAAGGTCCTCTCTGAGGTATGGCGTGTCGTTCGGATACATCAATCCAATGGCGGTGTACGGCCCGTTATTAACTTGGCTCCTGTCAAATTTTCTTGTGCTGCCTCCGCGTCCTCCCCCACCACGGCCTCCGCGTCCACCACCTTTTCTTTCTTCCATAGCTGCTCCCGTATTATCAGACAGCTCGCGGGGTTTCTTGTAGTTCGATGCTGTTGAGGTCGTTGTGATCTCACCATTGACATTGTCAATGACAGCGGTGCCACTGCCATCACAAAGAGTGGCCAGTGTTGCCGCAATGATTAATGCGGGATAAAGTAGTCGCATGAAGCGCATTAGCAAGAGCCGCCTGTACTCGACGTTCGCTGTCTTGGAAAATGCCGGAATGCAGAGTCTCTGCCAGACTGGAATTGCCAGTTGGTTACTTAATAAGAAAAAAGGAGTGGAGAGCCGGAGGCACACGGAAAGATTAGAGGCAAATCTGTTCAGTACCGGTATGTTGAGCTTTGGAGTCATCACCATCACTTAGATCTGTAGTACAGATTCAACTTTCCTAAATGACCCCTCTCCATCTACGATCTCATCTACGATATCAAATATGATAGGTACCGGGTAGCAGCAGCATTCAGCCGATTGTATCGAGCTGTACAGTACACGCTCACAATGGTGTACTTTAGCTCTTAAACCTTTGCTAACGCCGATTAAAATATTCTGGATAGTACCCGGCCACGGCTACCGTGTACCCATATGCTCTTTAATCCATTTCTGCTGTAAACGACTGTAGCTACCGTATTTGAGATCTCCTACTTCAGACCCAATATTTTTGAAGTTGTATTGTTGCAAAATACACAAGATCTGTACACGTACCGACGCATCTCTATCACGTATTATTTAAACAAAACAATTTAGTTATCAAGTTCTTCTTCGGGAACTACGAAGTTTTCTATGTCGTGACGCGTATCCACAGCATGGCGCACTACGGGCACTTCTTCCAGCAACCGTCGTAGCAGCTCCCAATCAGGTTCACTGTCGGAAAGCTCCGTTCCAGCCTCTAAGTTTTCAGTAGGCTCAATGGATAGCATTTTTGCTTTCTCAAATCCGCTTTTAACCGTTTTGCGAGACAACGCATTCCACGAATTCTTCGTCCAACCTATTAATTGCTGCCGTGTAGGTGCTTTTATCTTAAACGGAAGCGTCGAAGTTGAAGCGCGTAGTTGTTTCAACCACCCAATCTGTTTTGAATATAGCGCTGCCATTGGCCATAGAGCTGGTGGTATTTGTAAAAAGCATGATTTCGCCTCCACTGCATGTATTGAATAGTAAGTACATGTAATGCCTCCTGGAGAGAAGCAGGAGGCGGTATGAATTAAAAGCTCTCACGCTTAAACTATGTACTTACAAACATCTCCTTTCCACATGCATGTTTTCTTCTTGAGCCCCTTGGAGAAACTCGGAGTGCAAATTTACCTCCCATATCTGCTACTCCTGGTATATCTGATGGTGAGAGTGCATACAGACTGACACAAAAAACGTCAATTTAACTAAATAAATGTCACCCCCATCTCTAAACCTAACCATTATCAGAGCAGACAAATATCTATTATAGTGATCGATTTCCTCGAAGTAATAGTGTTGCTGATCCGCGTTGCAATACAGGTACCGGTACAGTACTGGACTTTCCCGCCACCTAAACTTGCAGCCTGTCCGTCCGTCCGTCTGTCAATCAGTCCGTCGCTTTCCTCTCTTCCTGCTTTTGCCTGCCTTTTCGCATGGCTACACCCGGCCTGTCTAATACAGTTTCTTCCCATCGTACCGACCGCGCCTACCTTTCTGACTCGACCTAACTATTCCAAAACTACAAATATATCCAAAAGCGTGACACAATTAACTCGCGCCCTGATTGGGCAATACCTGCCGACCTGCGACACTGTCGCACAATCAGACCGTCTATCGCCGTCGCGATTGGACGTAAGGTAAACATTTCTGCCGAGCGCGAAACGCATCGATTGGTTGCAAACAGCCTGGCGAGCTGCGTTGACAATTCTAAATTTACATTTAGCTACGCAAAACCTGTATGTGCATCAAATTGGGCACGCTTACCACCGCGTTTTGTAGGGGCTTTGCAAATATTATTTTTAACTTCTCCTGGCACTCTCCACTGTCAGCGTGCAAGAAGGCGCGCGGCCGCACGGTCATTGCGCTATCTGCTCCCGTGCACCGTACCCGACGAATGCATGCGCGCACGATACATAGTCTTTTAGTCACTTTTATTGCATGTAAAGTATGTATTTGTTTGGAAATCTGATAATAATATATTAAAGATAAGCCAAATATTAATAATATGAAACATTTTACTATTTAGCTTAATAATAAATATCAGCCTTTTATTACCGTGCTATTGGCTAATATTTGGACGAACGTAATTGGTTAAAACAATATATTTTGCTAACATACTCACAGTTTGCAAAATGGTGGGCCCTACGTGCAAGCAATGCGAGGCGAAGATTGACCCGCTTCTGCTGAACCTGCAGCGGTCTACGACGGACCCCCGAGCGCGCTGCGTCTGCTGCGGGAAGCTGCAGTACGGCTACGCATTCCGTACAATCAGCGGGCGGGACATCGTGCGGCGCTGTATTGTCTGCGAGAACGACCCAACAGCGGTTGAGTTCTGGGAGGAAAAGCCCCCACCACCTGATTCGGCCGAAATGCGCCGCCAGGAAAGCCTGGCAAACGTCAATAAGGTGATGGGCCCTGACTGGTACCCCAAGAGTAAAAAAAGACACAGCCACCCTCGCAAGCTGACCGCCCGAAACGCCAAGTACATCGAGCGAAAGAAGCAGCAGAAGAGCAGGTGATTTGGAAATACATCCTTATAGCCCTTACCCCGCATAGTTTTGTATACTGGCTGACGGTGCAAGGCTTGGGGTCGCACATACTGTAAGCTGACTGTGGCGCTACCAAGCGTGTTGACGCACCTATAGAGCGTAGCGCGTTTCATATAATAATTAGCACGAGGTATGTACTGTGTACCTATGCAAGTTGGCCGTCTCTATCTGCATACGCGTCACCGTAGATGGTACGTACACTCGCTCACGTGGGCATACGCAAAACCATGTTATCTGTACCATCAGCCCTTATAGCGTGTATTGCACTAATTGGCGCTCACAATTTAAACCACAGTATTGAGTGGGAACTACGTGCGACGAATAAGCTGCTGTTTACATAGATACTAGCACTGCGTGACAGTGCACATCGTACAGATAGACGTGGCAAGTCGATGTGTCTGAACGCAATATTGTACTTTAGTGTCCTGTCCATAATGACCGAGATAAGAGCTCGGTTGAGTTGCGGATGACTATAAGGTGTGCCCGCCTCGCGCGTATATATCGCGTTAGCTACTGCTAGCAGACGCGCGTTCAGCATACCTGTATCGCTGCAGTATGGCCTGTGTCCAGTTAGTGACCTGCTTGGTCATATAGACTGACACATCAGAAGCGTAAGCACCGTAAGCCAGCACGACGACGCAAATGCACCGAGAAAGCGACAGTGGCCCTATGCATATGCTCTGGCTATCACGAGCACGTGGTATATACACCTTGCGGGATAAGGACCGGACACATAAAAAGCACGCCGAGTTGATAAGTAGGCAGCGAATGTACTTCATTTAATGTACATGAGCTACTATTCGATTCAAGCCTAAGATGTATACGATCAGATAATCATCCTACAGTCATCTGACTTCCTATGTTCGGCATACATATCGGAACCAGTAAATGCCACTCGGAAAGGATCTACGCCACTCTGTCAGTCAGTAGCTACGGAAATAAGCCAGTAAGAACGTCAGCTATGCACGTAAGATCAATGTATGCGGAAGATAGTGGATTGCCCTTCAGTAATATCATAAAGAGTTCAGCGGAACAATTTCAAGGCATAATATTGGTGTTTGTGGCGACCATCGGCAAATACTACCTGAAAAAAGATACCTCGCGCGAGGAGCCGACCAAACCGTGCTCTAATAGACCGTCGCAATCAAAGATACGGTGTCGACTGCCTACGTGCAGATGGTAAGATGTTTGAGTAGGATATTTACTCCAGGTAACCTGGGATTCCTCACCGATGTATGCCAATTTCGAAGCATCATTGATACTGACCCGTCTTCTGAACAGCATATATTAGCTTTGCAGCCACGCGCGCCTCCGATTCGTGTCATTTTGGAAGCAATGCGCTCAAACGAGATTATAGACAGAACCTTTCCGGGTAAGATGGTGCTCTTCTTGCAGATCCCGTTAAACCCTGGTCGTGTCTACCATAATATGTGAGCACTAAGGATACTGTGTGCGGTGTTGTTTTGGAACGTACAGTAATATACGTAGATCACAGTATACATGTACTATATGTTGCTTCGCTTTGAGTAGAAATTTTAAGCCCACCGCAGCGCAGCGGAGGTAGTCGGCCCTCTCTACACCAACCAACCATGCCCTAGCGTCCGCGGAGCGGACGCCCAGACGGCTAGTAAGCTTACTAACCTTACAGTAATGAAGACGGATTGCTGTGCGCACGCACGCTCCACCACAAATCTAACGAAAGCCGTAATCTTTGTAATGAAGGTCTAACCTGAAACCTGACCTTTACTATTGCGTTCATTTGGTGTGCAGAATTTCCAGAATAACTGTAAACGTCTCTGTCTAAACTAACGAAGCGGGGTGCGTTTCTCATCAACAGCGAGTTTAATGACTTGCAGAGCCGTGACATCCGTTGTGAAATGGCTATACCTGTGCGAAGTTCGTACTGCGAACACATACTCGATTCTGGTTTGATTCACGATTTACAAGAATAAAGTGTGTATTACATGTAATACATGTCCTTTGAAGTAACACGTATCTTAGCAATGTTTTAATATGGCTAAAATACCTGTTATTACTGTAATACTGTACATGTACCGTAGCGTAGTGTTGCAATTGTCAGTGCCCAGGGACCTGGTTCCTGAAGGTTCCAGGAACCAGTCCCTTACTTCTTGCAAATCTAACATGCGGTGTAGAACTTGGAACCAGTAGCTTACTTCTTGCAAATCTAACATGCGGTGTAGAACCTCTACACTCGCTGTCAAAGAGTCGTTGTACGAGAAAGAGTCGTTCTACATGTACAGTATTATAAAAGAACAGGTGTGACTGTGACGTTGCCAGAAAACTGTCTCTATTAATAATGGTGTTCGCCCATTTCACTCAAAATCAGGAGTTCAGAACAGCCAACAATGTAAAGTAGGACGAGCTGATTAAGAGTCCATAACAATCTGTGGCTGTGCAGCTTTGATACTAAATTTTAAACGCTACAGTTCCACGTAATCTAGTTAGCTTTAATACGCTTTCTCCAGCTCCATGGGTGCAAATTCTAAAGAAAAATTAAATCCGCAGTAAAGGTAGTGGAGAAAGCAAATATATAAAGCTCATGCTTGTTGTTTCAATTTACATGAAGCGGTCGCATTTAAATTAGCTAAGGATTGAGTACACAACTGACCTTGAGAGCAAGGCATATTCTATTATGATGGGGGTCATGGCTCGTCAACAGACAACATGATTCTTTATCCCATCCCACTATTCGTCGTCGTGACGCAATAAGTTAGTATTGATTACAGCATCGGATTACCGTATTCCTTATGTGATTGGCGACGCTCGGTCATTAGCGACAAATCCAGCAGCCAATCAAATTGATTTAAATTTCGTGTCGTCGCGCTTTATGTACCTTTATAATTTTGAGCATGTTATATAGTTTTTTCGATGCAGGTATCTTTTATGCTGGCAGAAAGGCTGGACCACCTTAAGAATACGTCGCATTTCGATACAGTACTATATGATAGCAGCGGCAACATTGCTCACGAGGAGAAGCCTACCGAGAGCCCAAGAGCGACAGCGAGATCCGAGGTGGGTGGGCCGATGGAAATACAAGCAGTCGTAGAAACCAGATCATCGAGGGCTAGGTTAAAACGGGCCCAATAAAGCAACCAGACAGAACAACTTCCGCGGCAATATCTACTGAAGGGGATACGTAAAAGTCGTGCTTCCAATGCACTTTGTCCTTATAGACGCTAGACTAGCTGTACACCAGATTTCAGTTTATTTGGTTCAGTAGCGGATCTTTTTTAAAGGGCAGTGCCCACTCGCACCTCTCCTCGAGCTGGAGATAGCGAGTTAAAATCACTGAATCAGCCACAGTAGAAAACTTGCAGAAAAAACGGTGGATGAATGTGCTCCATAAACCACGGCCACGGCCTCAGTGTGACGGGCTCAGTACAACACCGTAAAACTCATACATTTGGGAAAAGAAAAAGTACGTTAAAAAACACGCCCCACCTGTTAGTGGGTATCCACCCACATTAAAAGAACTAGGCACTCTTTGCGGAAGGTGTTCCTATCATTTACGTAAATGTAAACGGACATGAATTGTACTTATGCAGAACTGTACTGGTTTTGAATCCACTTCAAGCAGATGCTTATCGTAATTTTCTCTTGGCAAGGAGAAATCTAAAGTAAATGACAGTCTGGAAATATATGACATGAGCTTCTCTAAATGTGTCAACTTTTCGACCTAGTCATTTTCAGGATTCGAATCCAGGTTGTACAGTCGTGCACCTCCAATTCGACAGGGCGGACCATATCAACAGCGCCAGGGCATAAGTGCACAACGTAAAGCAAAAAACAAACCCAGTGCACTGATATTTTATTTGTTAATTCAGTACAAAATTTAAGCCAATCTTCTGCATAATCTTGGCGTCAGACGCGCGAATCGCGGCGCCGGTCGCGACAGGCGTCCGGCAAGGCGGCAACTTCCGCGGACCGCTTAAGAATACTCTGGACGGAAGTGCGCTTTACTGCCCGGGGGGTCTTAAAGCGCTCCGTTGCCCAACGAGCAAGTTCGGAGTGAGAGCATGCAGGATCTGACTTGTGCTTCTCGCACAAAGACTGCTTTTGTGGGACATGTAGTAGGAAGGGCGATGTCCCATTGTCTTTGGCGGTAAAAATCAAAGTGTTTGTTTGTATGAAGACGTCCGATCCAAAATTTAAAATCAGATCGATGCGTCGTGTCATCCCTCGGCGAGGAGGGGAAAACCGTTGAGGTTAATTGCTAGGGTGGTGATGGGCAAAGGTAATTGCGCATCCGATTCGCGTAATCATAAAATCTGGCAAGGTATCGACTGATACCGGTGTCGAATTGGAGGTGCACGACTGTATCCGGTGCATATCCGGTGCGAAACCAAAACTACACATATTGACAATATTGTCTTCAAATGCAAAGATATCTTTGAGATTTCTAAAGCTATCAGTAATCTCCAGTAGCTACTCATCCTGTCCGTTTCCCTCATCCACATCGCAGTGCTGAACGCCAATTGCCTTATGCAGGTACCTCATTCGCAGGTACGAAAAAAAATCGTAGAGACTGTTGGTCCGTGGTCTTCCAGCAAGTAGTAGCTCCAAAACAACAAGGCACCAGATACCGCATGAGTTGCCGCCTTGCTGTGTGCACCAGGTAATCCCCTGGTACGTGATTTGGTCCTTCAGACCTACCGTAGGCTCGATTACTAGCTGTACGCTTGACTTCAGCACTGAGAGATTGGTATTCAGCTGAAGTGGATCGAACAAAAAGCAAGTTTGCTTTGGTTTGTCTACCAAATAATCTACCCAATGCGTATCCAAGCAGATATTCGCAATTAAGCGATCGTTGGAAGGATCCATCGCTCCAAACCCTGCAGCTGTCTTCTTCTTCGTGCTGAGGCCTACCAGGCTGTGGTAACTCGGGTTAACCACGCCGACACTTGGATACATCTGCTTCAGCGCTAACATGGCCGAAATCACCGATGATGTATGTAACCAAAGATTTTCGCGGAAGTCCAAAAGTGAACAGCCCAGACACCACTCAGGACCTTGCCCAGCGTCACACGTCTTACTGCGTTTCTGTACTCCAGCTACGGTGACAAAAGCTATTAGAAGTGGTATCACTAGGTACGATCCGGTACGTTCCGGCATTCTTAAGATTCACTTACCTTTGTAATATCACAAGAGTCAATAAACGGCGAAGCCACGTCCTTGATTTGCCACTCAACACCTTCGATCCAATCCAGTGTGACTTGCACAAGCTGGAATCGATTGCGTGCCTCTTGAACATTCGCCAGAGCTTCTAGCTGACCAAACTTCGCGCAGCCATAGTTACTCCAGTGCGCAAGCAGATTCAAATTGTCAGTCGCCTTGATCGACTGAATCGCCTCGTGAATCCTGTCCAGCTAAGGGATCGCACAAATCTGGGGTACTTGTTGACCGACATTGTACGGTCTCACTGAAAGACTACCTCGCACTTCAACATCTACGAGATCTAGCGCGTCAACGACTGCCTTTGCAAGGTCTAGACTGTAAGCATGTTCCTGTAAAACAGCGGTTTCATCCAGTCTGGTCTTGCACTTCTTCCTACTGTATTTAAGCTTCATCGCCAGTTTTCGCGCCGCCGTAAGCTCTTTTCTACCTGCTAAATAACGCTTCTCGCGTTTCGAGAGTCCTCTGACGCGTGGAGGTGTTGCAAATAAATTCGGAGCTTCCGCAGACCCATCCATGGGTGCGTGGTTCATTTTGTGTATTTTCCGGTGCGCATACGGACGGTATCACAAGAAGACGAATCGGGTGCAGTTGGTTCCGCTAAAATCAATGTTGTTTAAGCTGAAGGGTCGCTAGCGACTGCTCCAACGAAACCCGCACTCTTTTCCTCCAGTTGATCCACATTTTCTGTCGCTTCAAGCGTGGTGGTAGTATTAGTAGACGGTTGTAAAAAGTGAAATTTGAGTCAGTTTTCGAGGTCGACGTGGTAATTTCGGATGCATCAGCTCTCATGACAAACTTGGTTATTTCTTCTTTCTGTAGAGAGTCATAAAATGATTTCATCCACTCAAGTGCTACGCGAAACGTTGGTGAAGACTGCAACGCATTCGGTCGACAATCTTTTCTGCAAGCGCTTTGGTCTGTATGAGCTTGTTCGTAGCCATAACGGGGGTTTCTCTGTGCACTTGGAGCACAACTAATCTTTGTGAGGCCTCCTACTCCAACATCGCCGTCGTCAATATTGTTCTGGGGTGCGTGCACGATCCACCGGTTCGAAAAGGTTCGAAGTGGTGGAACAATGGTCTCGTACTTGTTCTTAAATCGAAAATGCATTATATGTCTGCAGGGCAAAAGATAAGTTTGCATGAAGATACAGCCACACGTGAGACGAAGGTGTTCTGCTGGGAGGAGGAGGACGACCTAAAATGTGCGAGGACGGTGCGCATGACGACGCGAAGGCAGACCTTTGTCAATGATGAAATGGTCACGGAAGTGATGATCGAGACGGTCGAGACTACGGAGCACGTTATGTCGATGGTGATAAAAGCGAGCTTCGAGGAGGAGAAGGATCCTGAGGTCACCGCTGCGATGAGTAGCCTGTACTCTGACTTCGCATGCGAGAACCGCGACGACGAGTCAATGACGTTCAGTGCCGATATCGACGCGGATGTACACGAGATTCACGGCTTGCGCACTGGTGTGGCTTCGGATGAAGCTTCCGTGGCAGCGCTTCTGCTGTCAAAGACCGTGGAACAGCGCTACCTGATCTGGTGGCGCTATCGCGTCCTGTTCAAGCAAAGCCTGACAGTGTGGGTGAAGAGCAAAAGCAATTACGGCATTCTATTGGAGATGCTCGCGAGCCCTCTAGTGCGTCGAGGCTGAAACTCTACACCATGCGACAGGAGGTCTGGGTACGAAGAAGCAGTGGATCTACTCAGTTGTGATGGCTCGCTCGAACACGGACATTGCGCTGATGAAGAAATCATTTCAGGAAAAATACGGTGAAGACCTGGTTGGAGTCTTGTCTAGCAATCTAAGTGGCAACCTGAAGAAGGTGATCCAAACTGCAATGCGGGGCGAGGTCGTTGACTTCAACATGTCAGTCCACACGAGAGAGAAGGCTACTACAGACGCGGACAATCTGTACAAGACTGGCGAAGGAAGGGGGGCGGACAGGAAGAAGTTGATCGACATTTTGGTGCTGAGTCCTGCGGAGCATGTGCGCTACATCAACAGAGTGTACAAGGCAAAGTACAAGGCGGATCTCATTCATGTGATCAATGCCAAGTTTGGTGGTGATGCTAAGAGTGCGCTGCTGCTCCGGGTGCGCTCGATACTGGATCCGATGGATCTGCTGGTAGAGTTGTTCGAGACGACGCTGAGGAGCGTTGGCAAAAACAACAAACTATGTTGCCAGCCTTCAGGCCGTTTACGTTACAACCTGAGTGTGTTGGTTGTGCGGTACTTTCACCTCCTTGAGCGTATTGGCAACACGTACAGGAAGTTGTACCGCCAGGATATACGCACGCGTATCCGAAGCGTGGCGAAAGGCGAGTATTGCCAACTGCTTCTCTCTGTGCTCGACGCTGCGGCGAAAACGGCCGTGTGTCCTAGCTGCACTGCAGCGTCTGATCCGAAGGAGGATTGGTGTCGTTATTGCGGCGCTTCAATACAAGGCTCTACAGAGAAGAAAGCCGAGCGTAACTCATTTATAAGGTATCTTAAAACCCATTCTGGAGCTGAAGCCTGGCGAAAAACTCACGAAGTCGCGACTGCCCTCCAGGATCTGCACGAGCAAGGAATTGTCCAGGGCAACCTGAAACCGAGAAACCTGACGATTGGACGTGATGGAAAGGGGCATTTGCTAGAACTCCAAATTTGCAAGAGGGTGGAAGAGCAAACTCGCTTTTCTGTTGAGTCTCAAAACGAGGAGCTGCGATGGCAAGCACCCGAGTGCTTGAATGGTGGACAAGCGTCATTGGCGTCCGATATTTACTCCCTCGCGATGTGCATCGTCTACGTCGCCAGTGGGAAACCTCCATGGGGCTCGAATGTATCTGATATTCAGATTCATCAGGAGGTTTCAAGCCAGCATGCGACGCTTCCTCGACCCCACGGGATGTCAGATAACGAGTGGAATCTTTTGAAGCGCATGTGTGAATACGAACCCAGTAAGAAAATTAGCATTGGCGATGTGGTTCAAGCACTCTCCAGATTATCTTCGGGCCGTGGCATTTGCCAAAACATCTGATTACATTCTCAGCCGAAAGTTTTTTCCGAGTCCAAGTCGGTATCTCGACATGTGGGCCGATGGAAAGATGCTAAAGTTGCTGTTGAAACGATGAAACAAGCAATTGGAAAGCCTAACCGTAGCTTTCGAAGTGCGACTGACTTGTGGTTCTCTCTGAAACATCCATCGATTCTCCTGCATGTGATGACGGCGACGACGAATTTTTTGTTTGCGAATTTGCAGAACAAGGCGATTTCGGTATGTACCTACGCAAAACTGGTGGAATAACTGGGAACGGGTCGTTAAGGATGCGCATCTGGAATATCTTGCTTGATGCTGCTCTCGCTATCCATTATTTGCACAGCATCGGAATTGTTCACGGCGGTGTAAGCCACCAGAATATTCTTGTTGGCAATGATGGCCATGGAAAACTTTCCGGATTTATCTCGAGTTTCGAGGTGAGCAACAGCGGTTGGACTCGCCTGAAGAGGAACCAGCAAGTGGCGATGAATGCAGTATTCCTTCTTGTGTTAATGGACATCATATCGGATTCGAGTCCGACGTGTACTGGCTGGGCCAGTGCATTGTGGATGCTTGGGGGGGGGGCAGTCGGTGGCGGACGACGCTGCAGTGAGATGCGACGTGTGCATTACGAAGCGTCCTCTGCAGCATCGACCAGAGGTTTTTACTGACCCGGAGTGGCAGTTGATATTGGACATGTGTGCGACTGAGCCGGAGTATCGGATCGAAATGCCCGAAGTAGTTGAGCGCCTTGCTCGCCTTATTGCTGTAGATGCGGCCATCGACCAGTTAGCGTCAGACCCGCCGCCGCCAAAGCTTCTTGATTGTAGACAGCGAAATCGTGGACAATCGAATCTACTTACAGCCATGTCCGAAAGCTCGACCAGTGACGACTTTAGCTCCGATTCTGATTGTGATGACGACGATATCTACGTGCTGACCTCAGAGTTAAAAAACGAAGCTCTTGAGGTGAAAGTCAAGGAACTGAATCAAGTGGATTCGCTAAAAAGGTCTGCTGAACATGCTGCAGACGATTGTTATGGCAATAACCTTGAGACATTGCTAAACGCCGAGGAACATATGGCAAGATCGAGGTCGCACGGGCTTCTAATGGCCTCACAACCACGAAAACGCTACGGTAGGCCTTGGTGCTTACCGCCAAAACCACCTTCATCCAAGTGGATTCTATCCACTGACAACATCGCAGAAGCCACTTGGCAAGGTACTGATCTTGGTTCCGGGTCGTTTGCTGCTGTTCGCCTTGGTACGTGGATTGGAGCTCCGGTGGCACTGAAGAAGCTGAAACAATTTGACCTCAAATCAGCCCAAGCACTGCGTGAAGAGGCGAATATTTGGTTCACATTGAGACACCCGCACATTGTCAGCTTCTATGGTGCATGCACGAAAGGTTACCCGCTTTTCGTGTCTGGAGGCAGGCTCGACCAGTGCCGAGGCAGCAATGCCTCCGATAATGATGGGAAAAGAAAAGTGGAAGGGAAAGTCACCGATGAACAGATATGGGGATATTTACACGACGCGGCGATCGGGTTACAAGGCCTTCATCTGCATGGTGTTGTCCATGCTGATCTCAAATGTGACAATATTCTGATTATTGCTGACGGTCGAGCGAAGCTGATTGATTTCGGGTTAAGCTGCGTCCGAACGTATGATGGAGGGGCGGCTCATGGTGCCTTACACTGGAAAGCTCCAGAATGTATTCAGGGCTCTGGCCCTACGTTTGAGTCGGATATCTACGGCTTGGGAATGTGCATCATTCAGGCATTTTCTGGCCATTGTCCGTGGGGACGAAGCCCAGATAACGCTGTCAGAGTTCTCTTGAGAAATGGGGGATTCCCCAAAAAGCCAGTTGCCTTGAATCAAGTGCAATGGGAGTCTGTAAGGAGAATGTGCTACCAAGACCCGCAAGCTCGCCTCAAACTTGACTTCGTGGTTCGTGTACTTGCTCGTTGTCAAGAGCTTCACTTTTGGAGAAGTAAGTGACATGAAGCTATGTAGAAGCTTCTTACACGGGTTTTCCTCCTCCAAGATCCCTGGTATCTGTTTAAAAGGACAAATTCGATTGGCGCAGGGTCAGAATAAAGGCCAAGCTTCTCGCTTCGCATTACCCTTTAATATCGTAATTTGGCAAGGATTTTTTCTTACTACATTTATTGAATTTGATAAGCTCTAATACACTATTGCCAACACATTCTTCTGTGTTTGCCTTGTTGCTGACGTCGTCT
>NW_003303754.1:4488225-4490903 GCF_000142945.1 Phytophthora infestans T30-4
TCGGGTTGGCAGTGGACGAAGCTACACGAGCCGAGAGAGAGCAGCCTGGACAACATGAACCCCGGTGGTCGGTACGACGACAAGGAGCTGTCCGACCACACCAAGGCGTTGGGCAACTCCGCAAGCATTGTGTTGCCTAAGCTTCACAAGAAAGAAGACTACAAAGCGTGGCGAAGCGAGGTGCCGTTGCACTTCGAGACACGCTCGCTAGGCGACATTACGTATGGAGGAGAGCGATATGACGAAGAGGAAGGTCTACTTCGCCCTAAGTATCATGAGTGGTATGCGACGCGAAAGAACAAGGCGTTTTCCGCGTTGGCCCTATCTCTATCTGTGGACTTACGCGTTACGTTCAAGATCGATGAGATAAGAGACAACATGGATGCGGCAGCAATGCTGTATTAAACGATTACCAAACACTTTGAGGCTGGAGACGGCATCAACCCTGACTACTTGCTACAGGACTTGGTGACTCGCCGATTACAACCGAGCGAGTCCGTTACTGCGTACGTGGAGGAAATCGGACGAAAGGTGACACTCCTGCGTCAAGGAAATGGTGAATTTAAAGAATGGCAACATGCAAGCCTACTTCTATCAAACTGCGTGCTGGTATTTCGAGATCTCGCGCGTGAACACGCAGACTGGATCAACCAACACAACCGACGTGGCCTAAAGCTGTCCGAGGCATTGCAGCGCCTGCGCTCCGCTGAACATCAGCGTGATCAGCTGCATCAGCAGACGAACCGGCCTACAACGCGGACGATGCAAGTCGCGCAGGTTGGTACTGGCCAAGGGCAAGGACGAGGACAAGGTCAAGGCTACGGACATGGACACAACAGTGGAAGTGGACGTGAGTCTGGAAAGAAACGTGGGAAGAACCAGCGCAAGAAGGCAAATGCTGCAGCTGAGAAGAAGCAGCACACAGCCTGCGCTAACTGCAATGGAGATGGTCACTGGTATGCAGAATGCACTGCGCAGACTGGCATGCAACTGAGACCAGACCTGGTCAAGAGACTTAAGAACAAGTTGAAGTACAAGAAGTCGCCAGCTTCCCTCATCAACTCGGTGAGACGAGTTGAAGTTGCCCAGTCTGGCAGTGAGCAACGAGCCCTATTCTCGGGTTACTCGTTGTGTGCGACGACACGACTGGCGAATAACGATGGGAACAACGATGGTGTGGCGACGGCTGCACACATGTCTCCCGTGTATTCGGTGACAACACCTGCGAGCAGTGAGGCTGAAGATATGAATCTGGCTGAAGAGGTGAAGACGTCGGCAGTCGGACTCGAGTTCAAGTGTACACCTGCAGTACACCCGAACGTGCCAACGACACCGCAACAACTGCAGCTGAGAGTTCCTGTTAATCATATGCAAGGTGGAGAACAAGAACAAAAGGATGGACAAGTGCATACTGGACACCAAGAGGTGCAATTTGCTGTACCAGCGGCGATGAAAAGCCAGTGGGAGAGTGGCCAATCACTTGGTCCACCTCCTGCTTTGGGAACTGCACTATATTATCTGGGTCAAGGACTGATGCAGAGCTCGCAAGGACCTGGATCTGAGCTATGGTACACCAAAGAGTGGACCACAAGTGGGTCCACCTGTGCCGGGGGATGTATCATTGTTGACCTAATGTTGAGCGACGCGGAACGCCAAGGACTGGACCAGATTACGGCGAAGGATATCAGTCCCACATGAGTTCTTTATGAGCTAGGACGCCAGTGTATTTATACCTGGAAAGAGCCGCTCACCTCCGCGGAACTTCCAAAGAGGAAGATCACCGCAACGTGGAAGGATCCGCTCACCTCCGCGGAACTTCCAAAGAGGAAGATCACCGCAATGTGGAAGGAGCCGCTCACCTCCTCGGGACTTCCAACGAGGAAGGTCGCCGCAACGTAGATGGAGTCGCTCACCGCCCCGAAACCTGCAACAAGGAAGACCACCGCAGTCTGGAAGAAGCCGTTCACCGAGAGGAAGATCACTGCAGCGTGGGCGTTCGCCATTGCGTTGGCGTTCGCCATCTCGTGGTCGTAATTGGTCTGCTCGTCGTGAGCCACGAGCGAACAACCAGCCGCCAAGTCATTACGGACCCCAGCCGCAAGATCCGTGGCGTAGTGGACCATCACCCGCGCGTGGACCACTACTGAATGATTGCATTCGTCGAAATGATCTTCAACGTCGGAACTTGTCGCCAAGTCGTCGTGGAAACTCGCCTAGACACTGCGAAAATCGTGGGAATGTTGGTATCGGTGGAATTCGACAGGTGAATGCAATTGGTCGAAACCAAGGAAAGCAGTCTGATGACTCAGATTGGGTGGAGTGGATTTTGGACTCTGGCTCTCAGGCGGAGAGTCTGTGGAGACTTGGCTCTATTTACTACCCTTCCAGAAGATCGCACCACTCCGGCTTGACTTTTGCCGACGGAACATCGGAACATGGCAACTATGTGTAGGTTCTGTCTTGTTACCGTTTTGTAAAGCGAAAGACTGGGGAAGCAGAGAATCGCCTCCTTGAAGAACGAGCTCCACCCTCCCAACGCAAGGTGGACCATGAGCGACCCTCCGTCACCTTTCGGACGCGAGAGGAAAAAACAAAGCTGCCTGGGCCCCAGAGAGTTGAACGGAGAGATTAGGCACTGTAGAGAAAAGCAGGGTACTTGTCCTATAAACATATATATC
>NW_003303754.1:4491003-4493549 GCF_000142945.1 Phytophthora infestans T30-4
TATGACGTGTATTTGAGTGGCCAGGGCTGTGGCCTTGGTCCTAAAGTAAAGTCAGAGTTGATTTTTCCTTAAACCTAAGACTCATTCGTCCTATTGCGAGCTTCCTCAACACTATAGTGTAAGCAAGTAACGGAGTAAATACCTGGGCTGTTACAGCTAGACTCTGTGACTTTTGTGAATGTGATGGTGCATGGCGTCGTCGCTCGACACGGGCTTCCGTCTCGGCTGTTGAGCGACAACGGTTCGAACTTCACGTCGGAAGTGGCCAAGCCCTTTTACCAGACGATCGGCATCAAGAAGCTGTACGGTGCTGCGTATCAGCCGCAAACCCAAGGGCTTGTGGAACGGTTCAACGGTACTAGCATAGGAATACTGAGGATGCACGTGAGCGAGGCTCAGAACGATTAGGATGTGTACTTACCACGAGTGTTGTTTGCCTACAGTACCGCCTATCATGAAGCGCTTGGAGGCTCCACTTTCTTCACTTTGTACGGACGTGACCCCGCGTTACCACTAGACGTAGCTTTGCTGAACCTCGGAACAAAGTGGAAGAGTAACAAAGTGGCCCAGTATAGGAGGGAACTGTACCGTTCGATGCGTGACTCTCGCCACTTAGTGGAGCGTCAGTCTTTGAAGGCTCAAGACAGGCACACTAGGCGGCGGGCGGATCAAGTGGAGGCGACGTACGAGGTCGGAGATCCTGTTTGGGTGTACCAGATTTTCAGGGCTAGGAGGGGTGAAACGAGGATGAAGAACCTCGCTTTCTCGTGGCACGGTCCTTACCGAATCTCTAGCAAAGTCGGGGAGAACGCTCACAAGGTTGCGATCCTCACTCATCCCGACAAGCTGCTGACCGTGAATGTGAACAGACTCAAAAAATTTGGAGGTAAATGGACTCGACCGTTCTTGGATGAAGTACCGCCTGACGCTGAGGAGACCGAAGAAGGAAGTAGTAATGGGCCCCTGGATGAATCCGACCTCCCGCCTTCAAGCTTTGTTGAACGGTTAACCGTTGGTCGAGAAGACACGGTCTTAGCGGGAGTCGAAACGCCTTTACTGAAAGTGGTCGCCAAGCGTATTGTGCGTCTTCAAGGGTGTCTTATTGGGCCCTTTCCTTGTCTTCTTCGTCGTCGTGGTCGTTGGTAGGGTGGCCCTCTTCTTGCTCCTGGTCTTCGTTGTCGGATGAGAGTCCCGAGTAGTACGCTAGATGCTTGGTGGGGGAGCTTGCAGCTCGAGATGGTGCCAAGCGGGATGACCTGCAGGACAAAGAGCATGAGTCCAGTGGGAGTGCGAAAGACGACTTACCTGACGAACAAAGAGTAGAGTCGCCAGCCGGTGTAGATGCACCAGTTGAAGTTGCTGCGAACGATGAGACGAAGGAGCCACCTGCGGCACCCAAGTCTGGCAAGCGACGAAAACGAAAGACGCGAAAGAAACTTGAACCAGAAAAGAAGGAGACGAAAACTTCTGAGATTTGCGATCCAACTGTTCAACCTTGTCTCATGCGACCTCGAAGGACGCAGAAGCCAAGCGTGCGGCTTCTTGACTATGTGGTGGGCAACGTGATGTCTATCAATATGGACATTGAGATACCGACGACCTACAAGCAGGCACGTCGGAGCAAGCATTGGCTTCAGTGGAAGGCTGCTATGCTTGCTGAACTACAGTCACTGAAACGACACAAGACATGGAAATTGGTGCCACGCGCGGCAGCCAAAGGCGTCAAATTTATTACGTGCAGATGGGTGTTCGCTGTTAAGCGTGACGAACGAGGGCGTGTGAAAAGATTTAAAGCTCGTCTCGTGATTCATGGCTTCAAACAACAACTGGGCGTGAACTACAGTGAGACCTACGCACCGGTAATCCGGTTTGAGACGATCCGTGTTGCCATCTACTTCGCCGTTCAACGAGGATGGGAAGTTCTTCAGTACGATGTAAAGACCGCGTTTCTTTACGGGGACCTCGATGAGTTAATCTTCATGGAGCAACCACCAGGCTTTCAAACAGATGGGCCAGCGTTTGTCTGTAAGCTCTTGAAGAGCCTCTATGGACTTAAACAAGCACCAAACGTATGGAACCGAACTCTACATGCCAAGTTGCTGACACTTGGGCTTGAAAGACTGGAGTCGGACTACGGCTTGTACGCGCTGAAGAAGGATGGAGAAGTGACTATGCTCCTAACTGTATACGTGGACGACCTATTACTAATGGGTCCACGTGAGCTGTGTGCTCGAAATGCAGCCGCGCTGCAAGAAACGTTTGAGCTCACAACCATGGGAACCGTGAAGTACTTACTAGGTGTGGAGATCTTGATCAACCGACCCAGTCGACAGATCATCTACTGCCAGAAACAGTATGTACTCGAAGTACTCAAACGATTCACATGGAGACGTGCATGGGTGTACTACGCTGAAGCTTTGACACCCTCAAGGCGTGTCTGCTACGACCGAGTACTGCCTATCGAGAGCTGATGGGCGCTCAGTATCTTGTAGTGCTCACACTGACATCGACACGCACAGACATCTCGGAATACTAGCAGCTACGAC
>NW_003303754.1:4494208-4512094 GCF_000142945.1 Phytophthora infestans T30-4
ACATGTCATACTCCGGGATATTTGGTACAAGGTACCTAGGTCATTCAAAACCAACCATTGGTTAAATGACATTGCATTTCTATAGGTAACTGATAGTTTGTATTAACCTCAAACTTAACCTACCTATAAATATACTCAGTTTACAATCTACCTTATTTAGGTCACTTCGCTCTCTTTAATTAAAGAGGGGACCTGTGAACTGCCGTTCACTGAGAGTTTGTATACTCTCCGAAGATAACTTCCTCTAGCGCAAGGTGCTGTGTGACCCCGTCACACGGTCGCAGACATAAATGCACATGTGCTGGCTCTCGCGTATGTCGTGTGAGATGCTACTTGCTACGGTCTGCCAGTGTCCAGTGCCAGACGTCATTGCCACAGCCCAAGACACTGGCAATACCAGTACTACCGATCCAACCTACAATCCTACGCGTGTCTATGCATGTACTGCATCCCGGCGTACCGGTCTGCAACGCGCTCACGTGCGAGCGGCGTGCGGAAGATACCAAGGACTGTATGAAGGACGACATTGGTGGCGGTGAGCAACTGCAACTGCGTTGCAGGTGATGGTGAACTACTTAGCTTTCTATAGACTATCTTAGACTGAGTATGTGCTAATCTAACTTCGCGGAACATGGAGGTTCAGGTGCTGGCAGCTCTCACTCTCACAACTGCTTTTGCTGTGCTGCGTGCACAACGAGTGAGAGGCAGCAAGCACCAGAACTCCGTGGTCCTGTCGTGGTACTTTGCCCGGCACTCACGTGTCTTACATTCTATTCCTACTTGCTCTACACCTACTGCCCTACAAGTCTGTGCTTATGGCACCTACGTTACGTAGTGATAGAAGGTCGGAGAGCCCGGTGACGCGCCATGCGTCATCTCAGGTTATGAGCCCAATCAGGGCGCAGCGATCGACTGACGTGGGCTCTGGTGTTGAAAACACACAAGAAGAAGCTTTGACGAATCAAGGAGGAGATTTCCCGGGATAGGTCGAAAGACTGAATGGCCCGGATGATGCGACATTATCGCAATCGGATGCTGAGCGACTAATTCACTCATTGGTCGGAATTACTGGTGGGCGACCGTTGCTTCAAGTGTTACTCGAAGGTATGCAGAATTCGAACACAATCGAAGAAACGGGGCCAGTTAAAAATCCGCCCCCTCCGCCTCCACCACCGTCGAGCCAAGGATCGGTTGGCAGTGGACGAAGCTACACGAGCCGAGGAGAGAGCAGCCTGGACAACATGAACCCCGGTGGTCGGTACGACGACAAGGAGCTGTCCGACCACACCAAGGCGTTGCGCAACTCCGCAAGCATTGTGTTGCCTAAGCTTCACAAGAAAGAAGACTACAAAGCGTGGCGAAGCGAGGTGCCGTTGCACTTCGAGACGCGCTCGCTAGGCGACATTACGTATGGAGGAGAGCGATATGACGAAGAGGAAGGTCACGTCGCCCTAAGTATCATGAGTGGTATGCGACGCGAAAGAACAAGGCGTTCTCCGCGTTGGCCCTATTTCTATCTGTGGACTTACGCATTACGTTCAAGATCGATGAGATAAGAGACAGCATGGATGCGGCAGCAATGCTGTATTCAACGATTACCAAACACTTTGAGGCTGGAGACGGCATCAACCCTGACTACTTGCTACAGGACTTGGTGACTCGCCGATTACAACCGAACGAGTCCGTAACTGCGTACGTGGAGGACATCGGACGAAAGGTGACACTCCTGCGTCAAGGAAATTATGAATTTGAAGAATGGCAACATGCAAGCCTACTTCTATCAAACTGCGTGTTGGTATTTCGAGATCTCGCGCGTGAACACGCAGACTGGATCAACCAACACGACCGACGTGGCCTAAAGCTGTCCGAGGCATTGCAGCGCCTGCGTTCTGCTGAACATCAGCGTGATCAGCTGCATCAGCAGACGAACCGGCCTACAACGCGGACAATGCAAGTCGCGCAGGTTGGTACTGGCCAAGGACAAGGACGAGGACAAGGTCAAGGCTACGGACATGGACACAACAGTGGAAGTGGACGTGAGTCTGGAAAGAAACGTGGGAAGAGCCAGCGCAAGAAGGCAAAGGTTGCAGCTGAATAGAAGCAGCAAACAGCCTGCGCTAACTGCAATGGAGATGGTCACTGGTATGCAGAATGCACTGCGCAGACTAGCATGCAACTGAGACCAGACCTGGCCAAGAGACTTAAGAACAAGTTGAGGTACAAGAAGTCGCCAGCTTCCCTCATCAACTCGGTGAGACGAGTTGAAGTTGCCCAGTCTGACAGTGAGCAACGAGCCCTATTCTCGGGTCTCTCGTTGTGTGCGACGACACGACTGGCGAATAACGATGGGAACAACGATGGTGTGGCGACGGCTGCACACATGTCTCCCGTGTATTCGGTGACAACACCTGCGAGCAGTGAGGCTGAAGATGAGAATCTGGCTGAAGAGGTGAAGACGTCGGCAGTCGGACTCGAGTCCAAGTGTACACCTGCAGTACACCCGAACGTGCCAACGACACCGCAACAACTGCAACTGAGAGTTCCTGCCAACCATATGCAAGGTAGAGAACAAGAACAAAAGGATGGACAAGTGCATACAGGACACCAAGAGGTGCAACTTGCTGTACCAGCGGCGATGAAAAGCCAGTGGAAGAGTGGCCAATTGCTTGGTCCACCTCCTGCTTTGGGAACTGCACTATACTATCTGGGTCAAGGACTGATGCAGAGCTCGCAAGGACCTGGATCTGAGCTATGGTACACCAAAGGTGGACCACAAGTGGGTCCACCTGTGCCGGGGGATGATCATTGTGGACCTAATGTTGAGCGACGCGGACGCCAAGGACCTGAGCAAGATTACGGGCGAGGATATCAGTCCAACATGAGTCCTTATGAGCTAGGACGCAGTGGATTTATACCAGGACGAGCTGACTCACTACAACTACAAGGATGGAACCGCTCACCTCCGCGGAACTTCCAAAGAGGAAGATCACCGCAACGTGGAAGGAGCCCGCTCACCTCCGCGGAACTTCCAAAGAGGAAGATCACCGCAACGTGGAAGGAGCCGCTCACCTCCGCATAACTTCCAAAGAGGAAGATCACCGCAACGTGGAAGGAGCCGCTCACCTCCGCGGAACTTCCAAAGAGGAAGATCACCGCAACGTGGAAGGAGCCGCTCACCTCCTCGGGACTTCCAACAAGGAAGGTCGCCGCAACGTAGATGGAGTCGCTCACCGCCCCGAAACCTGCAACAAGGAAGACCACCGCAGTCTGGAAGAAGCCGTTCACCGAGAGGAAGATCACTGCAGCGTGGGCGTTCGCCATTGCGTTGGCGCTCGCCACCTCGTGGTCGTAATTGGTCTGCTCGTCGTGAGCCACGAGCGAACAACCAGCCGCCAAGTCATTACGGACCCCAGCCGCAAGAGCCGTGGCGTAGTGGACCATCACCCGCGCGTGGACCACTACTGAATGATTGCATTCGTCGAAATGATCTTCAACGTCGGAACTTGTCGCCAAGTCGTCGTGGAAACTCGCCTAGACACTGCGAAAATCGTGGGAATGATGGTATCGGTGGAATTCGATAGGTGAATGCGATTGGTCGAAACCAAGGAAAGCAGTCTGATGACACAGATTGGGTGGAGTGGATTTTGGACTCTGGCTCTCAGGCGAATGTCTGTGAAGACTTGTCTCTATTTACTATCATTCGAGAAGATCGCACCAGTCGGCTTGACTTTGCCAACGGAACATCGGAACATGCAACGATGTGTGGTTCTGTCTTGCTAAGCATTGTAAGCCAAACAACTGGTGAACAAGAAGAACGCCTCCTTGAGGACGTGGTCTACACTCCTAATGCAAAGGTGAACATTATCAGCCTCGGTCACTTGCAGACGGCTGGGAAGTACAAGCTGCTGGGCTCAGATGATCAGCAGTCGGCTTGGCTCTCAAAGCCAGGTACTTCGTTGAAGTTTATCATGCGAGACAATATCTACCGATTGAAGGGAGAGCGAGTGTCAGGAGTGATGGTGATGGCAGCACGCAAACAAGACATGGACAGCAGAAAGACGATGGAGTTACTGCACCAACGGTTCGCTCACATGAGTATGGACACTGTGAGAGAGCTGTCGAGTAAGCTCGATGTCGGAGTAAAGATTAATGCACAAGGTCTGAGCTCCTACGAGTGTGTTGCGTGTGCTGCTAGCAAGACGGTTCAGACTTCCTGAACGGAAGTCTGAACCGCTCGAGATGTTGATGATGGACATATGCACGATGAATGAACCGACGGAAGGTGGTGCAACTATGTTCCTGCTAATCATTGATGAAGCTACTCGCTTCAAGTGGGCGTATCTACTCGAACGAAAGAGTGCGGCTACACTGTACGTCAAGATTTTGCTACATCAACTTCGGACTCAGTTTCCCAAGCTCACTGTTCGGAGACTGCACTCTGATCAGGGTGGTGAATTCACCAGTAATGCGCTGAGAGATTACTGCAATGAGCATGGTATTGTGCAGCAGTTCACGAATGCTTACTCTCCTCAGGAGAATGGTGTGGTGGAGCGAGCGAATGGCACTGTACTGCCTCGCATCCGTGCTGTGCTAACCGCTACACATCTTCCTAACATGCTATGGGGAGAAGCACTTCTACACATTGTTACGACACTGAATTGGCTACCAACTAAACCGCTAGGACTGGTCTCGCCATACAAGAAGCTGTACAGTGTGACACCCGATGTGGATGAGCTTCGGACTTGGGGATGTGTGGCACACGTGCGTGTCCCTCCTGAGTCCAGACAAAAGAAGGAAAAATTGGAGCCGAGATAACGAATATCTCTATTACTTGGTTATAGTCATGATACCAAGGGCTACAAATTTCTGGATTTGAAGACAGCTCAAGTCGTGACTGCACGTGGACGAAACACGCGATTTCACGAGGAGTTTACAAGTGACGGCACTTACGTAAAGCAACTCCTAGAGAACGCATATCACGATGGTGATCATCAGCTGCCCGATAGTGTTCCGGTGGCACGCATCAAGACTAGTATGGAGACGTACCTGCCTGGTTGGAGCTCTGAGTCTTCGAATGTGACGAAGCAGCTCGAGATGGTGCCAATAGCTGATGACCTGCAGGACAAAGAGCATGAGTCCAGTGGGAGTGCGAAAGACGACTTACCTGACGAACAAAGAGTAGAGTCGCCAGCCGGTGTAGATGCACCAGTTGAAGTTGCTGCGAACGATGAGACGAAGGAGCCACCTGCGGCACCCAAGTCTGGCAAACGACGAAAACGAAAGACGCGAAAGAAACTTGAACCAGAAAAGAAGGAGACGAAAACTTCTGAGATTTGCGATCCAACTGTTCAACCCTGTCTCAAGCGACCTCGAAGGACGCAGAAGCCAAGCGTGCGGCTTCTTGACTATGTGGTGGGCAACGTGATGTCTATCAATATGGACATTGAGATACCGACGACCTACAAGCAGGCACGTCGGAGCAAGCATTGGCTTCAGTGGAAGGCTGCTATGCTTGCTGAACTACAGTCACTGAAACGACACAAGACATGGAAATTGGTGCCACGCGCGGCAGCCAAAGGCGTCAAGGTTATTACGTGCAGATGGGTGTTCGCTGTTAAGCGTGACGAACGAGGGCGTGTGAAAAGATTTAAAGCTCGTCTCGTGATTCATGGCTTCAAACAACAACTGGGCGTGAACTACAGTGAGACCTACGCACCGGTAATCCGGTTTGAGACGATCCGTGTTGCCATCTACTTCGCCGTTCAACGAGGATGGGAAGTTCTTCAGTACGATGTAAAGACCGCGTTTCTTTACGGGGACCTCGATGAGTTAATCTTCATGGAGCAACCACCAGGCTTTCAAACAGATGGGCCAGCGTTTGTCTGTAAGCTCTTGAAGAGCCTCTATGGACTTAAACAAGCACCGAACGTATGGAACCGAGCTCTACATGCCAAGTTGCTGACACTTGGGCTTGAAAGACTGGAGTCGGACTACGGCTTGTACGCGCTGAAGAAGGATGGAGAAGTGACTATGCTCCTAACTGTATACGTGGACGACCTATTACTAATGGGTCCACGTGAGCTGTGTGCTCGAATTGCAGCCGCGCTGCAAGAAACGTTTGAGCTCACGACCATGGGAACCGTGAAGTACTTACTAGGTGTGGAGATCTTGATCAACCGACCCAGTCGACAGATTATCTACTGCCAGAAACAGTATGTACTCGAAGTACTCAAACGATTTCACATGGAGACGTGCAATGGGTGTACTACGCCTGAGGCTTTGACACCCTCAAATGCGGTTGCTCCTGCTACGACCGAGTACCTGCCCTATCGAGAGCTGGTTGGTGCGCTTCAGTATCTTGTAAGTGTCTCAAGACCTGACATCGTACACGCAACCAGACATCTCGGGAAATACCTAGCCAGCTACGGCCATACTCACTATGCGCAAGCCAAGCGGGTATTGCGCTACCTGCAGGCTACACGTGACTTTGGCCTGGTGATGGATGTTGCGTCAGCGTGTGACCTACGTGTGGGTTGCTATTCGGATGCTGACTATGCTAATGATCCAGTTAACCGCCGCAGCATCAGTGGATACGTGACGACAATGGACAACAATGTTGTCTCCTATGCATCGAGGAAACAAGAAATCAATGCTCAGAGCACATGTGAAGCTGAGTACGTTGCAATGGCTGGAGCTACAAAGGACTTGCTGTGGCTTGCAGGGCTCTGCCGAGAACTAGTGTGGAAACATGCACTACCTGTACTACTCGGAGATAATCAGGGAGCCATCTCTCTAACGACTAAACCCGGCAAGCACAGCAAGCAAAAACACATTGACAACAAATACCACATGGTGCGGCGGAACGTGGAACTAAAACGGATCATTACACAACACATCGGGACGGAGGACATGGTGGCGGACATCATGACCAAACCACTTGCGGTGGTCAAGTTCTCTCGATTTCGAAAGATGCTGAAGGTACTGCCTATCGTGGCAGACAGTGACATGGCCGCCACTGTAAATGAAAAGGTTACATCTGCGTCAACTGCGATGCATGATACCTTGACTGCGTCACCTGCGATGCGGTCAAGAACGACGGATTAGACATTACTGACGACGATGACATGTAGTGTGCCTGTGTGCCGACTGGAAGAACCAGTTTCGTGTGGCTGTACCACAACACTAGCATGCAATCAACTGCGCTGGACTACGGACATGTGCGATTCGAGTGGGAGACTATGCAGCTAGCAAATTACGGTGGTGGTGGCTATCGTACGACTATTCTCAGTGGTGTGTGTACGGATGAAGCGATGTGATCGCGTCGATTCGGCACTGCATCGCCGAGATCAAGTGGGAGTGTGAGATGCTATCCTGCTACTGTGAGATGCTACTTGCTACGGTCTGCCAGTGTCCAGTGCCAGACGTCATTGCCACAGCCCAAGACACTGGCAATACCAGTACTACCGATCCAACCTACAATCCTACGCGTGTCTATGCATGTACTGCATCCCGGCGTACCGGTCTGCAACGCGCTCACGTGCGAGCGGCGTGCGGAAGATACCAAGGACTGTATGAAGGACGACATTGGTGGCGGTGAGCAACTGCAACTGCGTTGCAGGTGATGGTGAACTACTTAGCTTTCTATAGACTATCTTAGACTGAGTATGTGCTAATCTAACTTTGCGGAACATGGAGGTTCAGGTGCTGGCAGCTCTCACTCTCACAACTGCTTTTGCTGTGCTGCGTGCACAACGAGTGAGAGGCAGCAAGCACCAGAACTCCGTGGTCCTGTCGTGGTACTTTGCCCGGCACTCACGTGTCTTACATTCTATTCCTACTTGCTCTACACCTACTGCCCTACAAGTCTGTGCTTATGGCACCTACGTTACGTAGTGATAGAATATCGGAGAGCCCGGTGACGCGCCATGCGTCATCTCATGTCGTGGCAGTGATCGGCTGCGGTGGCTAATGCTTCATATTATATTATAAGAGATAGCTTAGTCCGGGTATGACGAAGTCAATAGTTGGCGAAGGTGTTACCATAGTAGCGTTCGGAAGTGAGCTCAGTACTGAAAAGGGTGCTGTATGAAACGTTGAATTTTGTGTTAAATTCGGTTTTATTTTCGAAAGTTATCCATTCCCCATACGAAAGTTATCCATTCCCCATAACTACCTTTAAAATACACATATTGTCAATTATTTTAGAGATTAATAATTGACGATAGCCCCTGCTGGCGCGCGTTGAAGTATCGAATAACAAGTGATGGTCATTCGAAATGGCTGACCATTTTCGAAATCGTTTGCTCAATTCTGCCTTATATACCTTAACTTCAAAATTAGAATCATGGTCCCAGTACTTTTCACCTTTTTTAGTCCAGCCTTTTCAACCATTTTTAAAGTTTCAGCAGTCCCAAGACCCTGTAATACTTCTCTCTTTAATGAAGTAGGCTGTAAGGACACCATAAGGCAATAAATCTGTAGCCTTGGCAACGACACGTACGTATTAGGCTTAAAAGCCTTGCAGCAATCCAGAAGACCACCTTCTTATTAAGAAGTTTTCAAGCGCCCCGTGTACCCATCGCTGGAGGCCAGCAAACCATAAATCAGCAAGATCTTCTCTCAACATTTTTGTGTCATTCCCACATTCACCCTGCCAGATGCACGCGACAAGTCTCCATCCGCAATGTCGACCGAAGGATTCCCCATCGACGGACTGAAGGGTAGCCCCCTCAGTGCCAAGACACTCGCAGACATGAGATCCCGCTGTCGCCGCATGCCTGAGAACGAGCTTCTGTGTCGCCAGGTGTTGGAACGTCTCCAACTCCTACACGACTTTGTGACATCTTTGGGCTTCAAGGACCCATCCAAAGTAAAGTATATGGACATCGTCGTGCGGTTCGTCAAGCTCATGCGCCGCAAGCCGCTGCTGCTGCGTCTGGCGAGCAGCGAGACGCTGGCTATCACCATCCGTGAGCTGCACCTCAAGCTCAGCGACGTAGGTCAAGCCCTAGGCGTGGCGGACAAGCCTGAAAGGACGAAGTGGGAGACCCAGTGGGACAGCGACCGTGACGAACAATACGGCAAACTCAGTCAGTTGGTGTCCGGCGCCTCGGAACGGATGCTCGTGAACGAGTTCCGGGGCGACAAGAAGGTGAAAGAGGTGCTTATGAGTCTTAACAGTGGCATGAAGTGGAAGGGCCAATCGACCGAGATGTTTGAGCTTAAGCAAACTACTTTCAGTCGTGTGTCGACGTACTTAAACCAAAAGGGGCTGCGAATGTTCGATTGGTTTATCCCGATCGACGATGTCGAGTACGAAGACGAAGCGATAGGAGACCGAGGAACATTCGGAGACGCGAGTAGAGGCACGTGGGTGCATGATGGAAAACGAACGGAAGTGGTGGTTAAAAGACTGCTCCCTGAGACGTCCGGTGACTCGGACAACGCATTCCTCCGTCAGCTAGAGCTGTGGGGAAATCTTCCGGATAACGAGCATATTTTGAAACTCTACGGCGGGTCACATGTTAGTAACCCGCAGTTTTATGTGTGCGAGAACGCACACTATGGCAACCTCGCAGACTTTCTGAAGGACAAAGAGCACAGTTTCCTGTTTTGGCGGCTTTTTAAGCAAGTCACTCTTGGTCTCAAGTTTCTACACGACAGGAAAACCGTTCATGGAGGACTAAGGTGCAGCAATATCCTGGTCGGAGCGAACTTCACTGCAAAACTCGCTGACTTTGGCTTCAGTACGGTTCGCACTCTGTCGGCGGGTTTGAGTGGGAATGCGGACAAGGCGAATGCCAAGTCGGTACGCTGGAAACCGAAGGAAGTGCTGGAGGAGACCGGTATGGATGAGCCACGCTTTAAGTCCGATATCTACTCACTCGCCATGTGCATGATCGAAGCAAAGAACCAAGAAGCTCCATTTGGGTTGATGGACGACTCGGAGGTGATGTGAAAGGCGAGAGACACCCTTGTCCTCATGGTCTATCCGAAACAAGTACGGACTGGGCGTTTATTAGCCAACTTTGTGACCCAGACATTGAAAAGCGACCGTCGCTGGACGAAGTGCTCGTGGAGATTTATGTTTGCTGAAGCAGAGGAGAAGCAGCACCCCATAGCAAACGTGGCTTAGAAATGAACAAATCATTTGTTTTTTTACGAAAATTTGTATTTGATCAGAAACAAGCGGAGCGCGATAGAATACAAGTAAAGCACAGTGACCAAATAAACTAGCAGACCAAATAAACTAGCCGATCCGTCTACGTCATGTCGACAGAAACTTGGTTTTTCTTGCAAAATAGGTTTTAGCTTTACTACTGTACTGTAGATGAGCTGCTTGCTTGTCTATTTTAGAAAAGCGCCATTCATCTGTGTTGCTTTTAAAAAACGTTTTTTAGAATGGACACCTGCCAATTATAGATTAAACGGGTGATTTACATGTATCTGCAGCAGATATGTGACGGGGTCACACAGCACCTTGCGCTAGAGGAAGTTATCTTCCGAGAGTTTACAAACTCTCTGTGAATGGCAGTTCACAGGTCCCTTCTTTATTTAAAGAGAGTGAAGTGACCTAAATAAGGTAGATTGTAAACTGAGTATATTTATAGGTGGGTTAAGTTTGGGTTTAATACAAACTATAAGTTACCTATATAAATGCAATGTCGTTTGACCAATGGTTGGCTTTGAACGACCTTGGTACCTTGTACCAAATATCCCGGAGTATGACGTGTCATACTCCTGAAGTGTGAAGTGTCACACTTCATGTAACCAGGGTACACTTAGGGCTACGTACCCCGTTACATCCTCCCCCACTTAGGTTCGGTTTACCGACCAATCAGAGTGAAGAGGTGTTCGTCACAAACTCTCATTCTCAAAGTCGAAAACATCGACTTGGCCGCGCGAGCGCGGCGGAGGCTCACTTCACAGTTAGAGCCTCGAGCAGCAACCTGTGCGCTCTTCGTCTAGGTCTCCAATTCGACCGTTATCATGCCTCGCGACACTACAAAGAGCGGTGCTAAGACACGCTCCAAGGCTGCTGCCGGTAAGGCGCAAGCCAAGAGCACTAAGCCTCACGGCAAAGACTCTGCACTCAAGGAGGCTACTCAGGTGGCCTCCGAGGCGATCGGTTCCTCGGGTGACGCGGCTGTGGACAAGCGCGCAAGCAAGCGCCGCAGTCTGTCGCCCTCATCTTCAGACAATCGTCCGAGCCCTCGGTTCGTAGAACGTGAGTTCAACTCGGGTAGTGAGGACGATGCCGAGTCCGAGAGCACTCATGATGCTCCTGCGGGCTCTGTGGGAGGGCACAGCCCAGTGCCCAGTAAGAACAAAGATGACAGCGTGCAGTCGCTCGCTAGTGATCAAGGTGATCACAGTCCCAGGACTTCTGTGCGCTCTGAGAGTCCGGCCGTCAAGATTAAGGGCGCTCCCAGAGCCGGTGGCGATGAGGAAGAGAATCCTCGCAAACGTCTCTCGCTTGCCGAGGGTCTTGCGCGTGCTAAGGCCTCTAAAGCCGAAGGCGCCAAGCCCTCAAAGAAGCGTACAGCTTCTAAGTCTCCACTCCGCGAGGAGAAGGAGACTCGACGCTCCTATCAGAGTATCTTTGACTCCTCGGATGAAGAGGAGGAGAAGAAGGAAGAAGAGGAAGAGGAGGGTGCTATTCGTTGAGCCCCCGGGAGGTCTCCCAATGACCTCGACCAGCAGCAGGACGGAGTTTTAAACTGCCCAGCGTGTGCGTGGGGGTTCGGTGGTGGTGTGGTGTAGCGGGATCAGCAAAATCTGCGAGATTGCCAGATCCAACTTACCAACTGCGCCCAGACACCGACTAACGGAGGGGGTCCCCCGATGATCCGTGTTCTGCTGAACTTTCCTCACCTTGTGTACCCGTCGGTAGGGCGGGATCTTGCTGTCTCGGTAACTTCCGAAGAGTTCAAGTGGTGGAGCTTGAGTGTCTTGGCGAGACGTGGGGATGGAGTGGAGCAGCAGTGGAAAATCTTCACTCTGCGTCCGTGGATTGTTCCGAATCCTAAGCGAATACTCGAGCTTATGGATCCGGGGCCTAGATCGTGGATCTGGCCGTAGGGTTGCCTGCGGGTGTGTTCCCTTGCCTTTGTAGTTCCTTTGCGTCGTACTTGCCGCCTCCTGTGACGGGATCTTGAGAGTTGAGAACCTCTAGGGTGTAACCGACCAAGTAGTAAATTCGGTTAACCTGTTGGATCTGCACGTGTATAGGAAAAGCTCACTAGGTTGTAGGATCTGGCCAATGTATTATCCAGTTATCGCTACCAACACTAGATTCGCAATTCCCAACCTTCTCCTAGCTCGTACGGCCAATGTAGTTCCGGTTCTTGAGGGCAGGAAGGCACTTGCGTGATACTGTGCAAATTGGGTTCTGTATTGATATTTAAGCCTATACCTGCCTGGAGTTTTACCTTCTATGTCTTTCCCTCGTTAAATCCCTTACCAGGCTCGGCTGCATGTCCCTTCTTCCCTTGACCCATCATCCCAGCTGTATTATCTTCAGATCCACCGGATCCATGGCGTAATCATTATGGTCACCCTATTATGGGTACACTCGTTCGGATCCAGGTCGCTTGGATCCACTTCACTGTAAGTGTACACTCGTCGTGGATCTGAGCTCTCCAATCATCCAACATCATCTCGCAACCGTCTGTGATCTCCATTGTCTCACGAAAGTTCGAGATCCACTGCATCCATCATCCCTATACCCTGGATCCAGGTCCCTCAAGGCGGGATCCTCCCTCCTTGGATCCGAACTCGGAAGTATGGGATCCGGGGTACCTCGCGGTGGATCTTGACTCCTCATTAGCCGTGGCTACTAGATCCACCTTCAGAGGGCACCTACCATCCTCCCTTCATAGGATTCACACCCGATCCACTCTTGTATAGTATATCCCATATCCATTTAAGTGAATCCAGGTAAGGGTGGATCCGAGGTAAGTCTTGGTGGATCTTGCCTTCTCGTACATCGCTCATACCAGATCCATCGTCATTTCATACGGGGTGCTGCTCGTCATGGCTAATCCACCACCGGCAACTTGCATCCGTGCCACCAACCCAAATCCTCTCTAATCACTTGAAATTGTCACTGATTCGGGATAGTGACCCCGTGTCAGGCCCATTCTCTTATTTCTGAGAAAGCACTTCACCACAATCGCCTCCTGTACGTTGTCGGCGCTGCACAACAGCGTTCACGGCGTGCATTACCAGCATCCACAACCGCTTTCTCCCCTTCGCGACACATGTCTCTCGCCAAGCGTACCGGCAAATCGTCGGGCAAGGCCCCATCCACCACCCCTCCGGTCAGTCCGTCTTCAATGTCGCCCACCGATCTGCGGGTTCTAGCCCAGGCTCTTTCCGATCAGGTGCAAACCTTGACGGCGGAGCTCCAGACGGCTCAAGATGCCCAAGACCAAGCTGCGTCTCTGCACACTACCCAACTTCAGACTTTGCGAGCCCAAGTCCATGACCAGGCTATGGAGATCCAGGGGTGGGAGCACCGTGCGGCCTCTCGGTCGCAGGACCTGCGACTCTTGTTGGCTGATCAGGCGGTCGAGATCCGCGACCTGACCGGACGGCTGGATCGCGCCTCCCGTCAGCGAGATGTTATGCGAGATAACAACGACCATCTCCATAGGGAGATGGCGCTCGCCGGCTCTGAGATCCACCAGCTCCAATCCCGGATCCACGACCTCGAGCGGGATCTGGAGGATTGTCATACTGCTGGGGCAGCCGCGGATGCGAGCTGGACCGGCTCCGTGACGAGCTGCGTCTGACTAAAGCGGAGGTGGTGACCAACGACTATGTGGGATCCACTCATGGCGGATCCGCCTTAGGGTCGGCGCGTGGAGGGTCCCCCGCGCCAAATCCACCTCCCTCATCGCCGGATGTAGCCCTGGCTCAACTCTCTGAAGAGTTGCAAGACACCAAGGAGTCGCTCGAGAAAGCGTCTGCCGGACGGGATTACGCGCTCGAAGAATTCGTGCGCATGACTCAATTGCGCGACGAGATCCAAGCGAAGCTGGCGGACAGCGAACTCCAGCGGGACAAGGCGGCTACCGAGTGGGCGGCTGCCAAGCGTGCACAAACAGAGCTGGAATCCAAGCTTCGCCGCACGAGTACGTGGATCCTCTTTTAGCCCTTGCTAGTAACCCCATATTCACTCGTTATTGTCCAGCCAGGTGACAAATTGAAAGAAGCCGATGCGACCGCCGCGAAACTCCGGGATCAACTCGCTGCAGCCCAAACTCAGTAGCAACAGCTGGTCCTGGAGCGCGATCGTGGCTTATCGGAGCGGGATTTGGCTCGTCGACGACTGGCGCTGGTGACAGCTGCCGTGTCGGATCCCCTTCCTCCCTTGTCGGGACCTTCTCGTGCTGCCAGCGTCTACGCTCCTCTCCCGTCTGTAAGCGGGGCAGATCCATCAGTTGCGAAACGTCCGCGTAGTGCGTCTCCCGCTCCTAGCACCGGATCCCCCCGTCCCCATAAGCATGCTCGAGCTTCCCCGAAAGCCAAACCCAAAACGACTCCGGTCTCTAAAACGGCTTCGCAAGCGGGATCCACCTCTGCGTCCAAGGCGGGATCCACATCCGCGTCCAAGACTTCCGCTTCCCCCTCGAAGTCGGGTGCAGAATCCAAGTCTGGATCCACCGCTAGATCGAAATCTACCTCGGTGTCCAAGACTGGATCTGCCACTACGTCCAAGTCTGGATCCGTTGCTACGTCCAAAGCGGGAGTGGGATCCAGGGCTGGATCCACTGCCAAGGCGGGATCTACGGCCGTATCCAAACCGGGATCGGCGTCCAAGACGGGATCCACCGCTGGTCCTTCGGTGACGACGTCCGCCGTTCCCCAGCCCGCTTCCATCAGCCCTTCGCCGGCCCGTACTGGACCCGGGAAGGGGAAGGCCAAACGTGTCATTCCCCCTGGATGTGGACTTGGCAGCTCGGAGGACGACGAGGATGAGGAATCCGACTGGTCCGACGGCTCAGGACCTCCTATCCGGCCGTCATCGAAGCGTACGTCGTCCTCCGGCCCGTATCCCTTCACTCTGGGCGATGAGGACGATGACGACGACGACGACGATGAAAGTCCAGAGGATTCGGAGGAGGCTCGAGCCGCTGAGGATGCCTTGGAGGAAGACACGCGACGAACTCTATCCCAATCTCGATCCGAAGCCCGGCGGAGATCCCTCTCGACGCCGCCTCCACAAGTCGCTGGCACAGCCGGATCCGGAGGCGACACTGCGGGATCCGCGATCCAAGTCGACAGTGACGGCGGATCGGGTAGCGATGGTGGGAGGGGGTCGCCTCGTGGTGGCGGACTCCTTGGATCTGGCGGAGGGGGGGTCGCCTGGTGACGGGTCCCCCGGATCCGGTGGAGGGGGGTCACCTCATGGTGGTGGATCTCCAGGATCGCCCCATGGTGGCGGTTCCCCAGGATCGCCTCATGGTGGCGGATCCCCGGGATCGTCTCACGGTGGCGGATCCCCTGGATCTGTCTTGAATTCCGCTCCCCCCAACTCATCGCTGCCCGGGATGCTCCCCGTGGCTCCGTTCGGTCCGGATGCCGCCTTCATTCCTGGTAGACGTGCTCCTGTGGCCTTCGCTACCAGAGACATCGAGCCTTGGTCCGCCAAGAAGTTGAACCGGGTCGCGGTCATCTCAATGAAGATCACGGTCCTGTTCCCTGAGTTGCCTTTTCGAGCTGAATGGATATTCCCTCGGACAGCGGACGCCATCCCGAGGGCCGGGTACGTGGATTCGCTCGTCACCAGACCTCTCGTGGAAGAACTGACAAGTGCTGCCCCGTGGGATACGCTGGTCACCACACCGGTGGATCCGGTTAGCTTCAGGGGTGATGTGCGTGGGCGACTCGGGGTATTCGTTCGTGCGTTCCGGGATTTCGTCTCCAAGCACCGGGTTGCTATATGGGAGGGCACTCACCGATTACCCATCTCTCGGAATCAACTGCAGGGTTCGACTTGGTTGTCCAACTTCAACAAGCAGCGTGGTAACCGACGTAGCCATGCTGGCCGAGCTTGGAAGAGAGTCCTTGTGATCCTCGTGTTGGCCATCCAGGACGGTTGGTGTGACGTGGATATTTTGTTGGATCCATCCTTCTTGCATCTTCCCCGACGCGGGGATAAGGTAGCTTGGTTTCCGGGATCCGTATCCCGTCAAGCCAACTTGGAGGATCCCAACCTCCATCGCCCAGAACCCACGAGCCTATTGGAAGCCTTGCGAGAGATCGACGAAGCCGAGCCTTGGCGTATCCAGTTTCGCGGGGACCTGAGTCAACACCCAGGACGCCAGATCCAGCGTCTAGTGGGCAAGTTCTTCAACGTTCAGCCCAAGACCACCTGATCCTCATCACTCTTTGACGCCACGCCCCCAGTTTCAGTCTTCGTGGATTCGTTTCGTAGCAGTAACTAGCGACTGGAAACTGGGTCGAGCTAGCCCTTTGTATAAGCTATTATAATCCACACTCTCTTACTTGAATATGTCTATAACATTCCCTCGTTGGTTGAGAAATCTAGTCAGAGCCTTTCAGTGTACACCTGGATCTGGGCTGGATCCACCCTTTCAGTGTACACCTGGATCTGGGCTGGATCCACCCTTTCAGTGTACACCTGGATCTGGGCTGGATCCACCCTTTCAGTGTACACCTGGATCTGGGCTGGATCCACCCTTTCAGTGTACACCTGGATCTGGGCGGGATCCACCCTTTCAGTGTACACCTGGATCTGGGCGGGATTCCGGATCCGGTTGGATCCACGCCTGAATTTCATCCAGATCTAGCGCCAACGACCCAGTTTCAATTGGGTCAGTATAGTTCGGGCTCTTGAAAGCTCGTGCTTGAGATCAAGCAGGACTCCTCACACGTAAAACGTCACTCTTATGCATAAACATTTACTCCTTCCTCCTAATCCACCCTGTGGATTCGTCTTCTCTTTCTTTCCGATGTGACCAACTCACATCAGCGATCCTCCTCCTATTGGCCCACACCCTTCCTGTGGGCCCTTCTTCATCCTCTTATCGACATGACCAACTCACATCCATGGATCCCCCTTCTACTCTTCTTCATGAGACTGCATCACGCCGAATCTATTACGATTCGTACGATCCCTCAAGAAATCATAGAGTAATGCTCCACAGTTCAGATCTGCCTCGTCTACCCAACTGGGTTCGTCATATCCACGCCAATACACCAGAAATTCACGGTAAATCCGTCCGTATCTAGTTCGCTTCCCCGACCTCATATCGGTGATCTTCTCGACTTCGAACTCGTCGGCTTCGAGATCCACATTCCAAATATCTTCCGGCAGGAGGACTTCGTCGAAGTCGACGCGATCGGATCCATCCACCGAAAGACGGATCTGCAGCCGATCCGGATATTCTTTGGCCAACTTCAGCTTGGATACGTGTACTACAGGGAACAGGCGATATTCGGTACCTGCCGTTTCCAGCTTTACCGCGTGTTCTCCAATCTTCTCGCTCACCCGGAACGGTCCATGCCATAGATGGGCCAATTTGCGGGCGTACCCTTCTTTCACTCGATCCAAATAAAGCCACACCTGCGATCCCACTTGGATTTGATGTGGACGGGCGTCTTCGTTGTGTCGATCCGCTCGATCCTGTATCGCACTCCGCAGTCGTTCGTTCTCCTGGGATCTAGCTTGCCGGAAGTATTTCTGGACTTAGTATCGCCATAGCCTTGGATCTCGGTTTCTCTTCTTGGTGCTGCATACTGGAATGGCCGCTTCTAGGGTGGATTTGGGATCCCAGCCCATGTACCAAGTAAAATGGGGTATCACCCCGGCTCCCTATGGGCGGGCGGTGTTCATCGCGAAGGGGAGCCGTTCTG
>NW_003303754.1:4513355-4516181 GCF_000142945.1 Phytophthora infestans T30-4
GAGCAGCTGAAGCTTCGATGTGGTGGGAATCTTAAAGCGAATAAGACAGGCGCTTGGACAAAGGCAGCGCTTTGCTCGAAGAAGCTCTGACATTCGAGAAACAGCGGATTTTGTTTAATTTAACCAATCCGTATCCTGATATTGAAGTTACATCTAAAACAACTATATTAAACTGCGATAAAGTTTTCTTTCACTGCGCCACTGGCAGAGCAGAAAACATCGGTGTCGTGCTCGGGCTGGCGCAACGCAATGCAAGTATACGTCGTATATCCGTTCTATCCCTTGTCAGGATCCGGATGGATCTTCCCACTAGCAGGTTGTAATTCAGATCCAACACGCGCAGGAGCGCGAGTATCTCTTTCTTCACCGCTCTGTAGTTCAGTTCATTCGGCTTCAGTGTCCGGCTGACGAAGGTGACTGGATGACAGATCCCCTCATGTTCTTGTACCAGAGCTGCTGAGACTGCCCAGTCACTGGCATAAACTATCACCGTAGGTTGACGTTCCGGATCGAAATGACGGAGGATAGGTGTGGTCGCGATCGTGTTCCTCAGCTCCATAAATGCGTGTTGAGCTCGGATCCACCGAGATTCTGCCTCTTCCGATCTCCCCTCCGTCGTCTCTATCCTGATTGGATCCTCTTTCTTTTGGGCCCGGGGCGGATCCGGCTCCTGTTTTGAGCCCTCTTTTGGCGTCGTACTACTTGGATCCCTTCGTGGATCCGACATCTCCCGGGCCAGAGCTTGTTGGATTTTGATCCGGACAGCTGGAGTGGTCATCGCAGCAAAATCTACCTCTCTCGATTCATACAATACCGCGGCAAACAGTGCGTAATCCTCGATGAACCAACTGCTGTAATTTAGACTGCCCAAGAAGGATTGCATCGCCCGTAACGACTGTGGGAAGGACAAGTCGGCTAACGAAGACAGGTTCTTAGTATTCGCCTCCAATCCATCCTTGGAAACTCGATGGCCTAAGTAATCCACCTTGCGCATCCCCCAATAGCTCTTTACCACACTGATAGAGAGATTCCACTTAGTACACGCCTCCAGTAGGAATGTCACTCTTTCGCACAACTGATCCCACGATTCCGCCGGGATTAGAATGTCGTCGATGTAAGATCTGCGTCCTAACACAGACGGGGTCCCAGGATCCCCTGGCTCCCCCGATTCGAATGGATCCACTTCCGTATGGTCTTGCACGGATCCACCCGTTTCGGGCTCCGGTATTCGGGTGAATCCATAGAGGGCATTATCGATCAGGCGTTGGTAGATCTGGGGTGCGTTCTTCAATCCAAACGGCATCCGGTTCCACTCGAACAAGCCAAACGGTGTGATGAATGCGGATATTGCGCGAGCTCGATCCGTCATAGTATCCACCCAGAAACCACTGGCCATGTCTAGAGAGCAGTACCAGAGTACTTTATCCAAATCTTCCAACAGCTCATTGATTAGAGGCATCGGATACACCATCAATCGAGTCAGGCTGTTAACCTGCCGGTAATCAATACACATACGTATATCCACCCCGTTCTTCTTGATGATGATTACCACCGGAGATGCCCACGGGGACGTTGAGAAGCTGATGATCTTGGCTTGCAGCAGGCCCTTAATCAGATCCGACAGTTTTTCTCGGAACTGAGGTGCCACCTTCCGCACCCTTTGAGCGATCGGTTTCGCGTCGCCGACATCGATGTCACATTTGACTCCGCGGGCGGCGGGCGGTAACGCATTACCTTTACCGATCAGCAGATGTCGGCTTTCCCAGATCTTCTGACGTAGACGATCCACTTCAGTGGGTTCGTTCGCCCCTGGATCCACTTGGATATCATCAATCGTGACCTCCTCTGTGGTCAGTGGTACCTTCGGGATCACCGCCATACCTTCTCCAAGATCCTCGGCGTGTAGATCACCGCCTTCACGGTAGCAGACTTGCTCATCTTCAGTCTTTGTCGGATCCACCATTGGATCCATACACTGCGACTCTCCTTCAGCCGTCATCCCTTCCTTCTGTCTTCGTGGGGTAGCAGACTTGCTCATCTTCAGTCTTTGTCGGATCCACCATTGGATCCAACCACCGCGACTCTCCTTCAGCCGTCATCCCTTCCGTCTTCGTGGGGTCGGGTATCCTGGTACTGGGGAAGCCACCTTTTGGATCGACTTGATCATCTGGTGGGTTTACCCACGATGATTCCTGTTTAGCTAGTGTGGCCACTCTCGACAAAGATCCAGGCACTTTATCCAATGGAAAGCTTGGATCCACTTGTGGATCGGCGGGATCCGGCTGTTCGGCTTTAGCCCTCTGCAATCCTTCATCCACCGACCCTGCGTTATCTAAGGGCCGACTCTGGGGATCGTCCCCCGTCATGGATCCAACCTCCATTGCTTGGATCTCAACCCGTCGATCTCTCTGCAGGATCTTTCGCGGAGTTGGATATGAAGGCCGATCCACCAAGGGGCCAGTTGGCTCCACCGGGAGCTCCACCTCTCCGAGAGATTCGATCTCGGTAGTCGCCTCGTACACCAGATTCTGTCATTCTTTGTAGCGGCGGGATCCCACTGACACATATCCAGGTCGCCTAGGGATACCGTCCTTCGCCAACCATCGTCCGATCTCCTCATAATGGTCCAGTAATAGTCTCTTGTCGCTGACGTTCGTGACCTGGAGGTATTGCGATCGACCTGGTCCCTGGATTCCGGTAGACACCCATTTCTCGCCCCGAGTGACCCCCTGTTTCTCATGTTCCACCCACTTTAACCTATCTGGCAGCTCCCAGGTTTCCCCGGGCTCGGTCCAGGTTGTCTAATCAGCGCTATGATCCTCATCT
>NW_003303754.1:4520044-4523368 GCF_000142945.1 Phytophthora infestans T30-4
CCGTTTTCGTTGGTGCTCTCACCGATTCCCTTAGATCTTCGATCTGTCGTGGATTCAGGATCTGCATGACAGGATCTTGATGCAGGAAGTCGTGTAAAGCTTGGTGGCGATACACAAACTCGAGATCCTTGTCTGACCAGCCTGGCCTGGATCCAGCTTGGTCTTCTTCCGACTCTGGAGCTTGCATCTTCTTCCGCGTAGTCTTACTCGTTTTCGTCTTCTTTCTCGTTTCTTCGACTAGCGGGGTTGGGTTTAGGTACAGTGTTGGCTTAACCGGTGAATCTGCAAATGCATACTGTTTCGCCTTCACTTTTCCTTGTTTTGTTAGCGGATCTTGACTTGCGTCAAGATCCGCAGGGGTCCCCGGGGGGACCTGGGGAGGATAGAGAGGTTTTTCTTCTAGATCCGGATCCGGATCCACCTCTCTTCCGTCGACAGAGTTCCTCCCAAAACTCCATCGATCCGCGGATCTTGTTTCATTCAGCAGCGTCTTCGCCGATCCGACTTCCGACGACGCCTCTTCCCCTGGCTCAATCTTCACTTAAGCATCTTCTTGGGACTCACGGTGAAATCCCGAGTCACCAAAAGATCCGGGCACGCGCACCATTGTGGTGTAGCGGGATCAGCAAAATCGGCGAGATTGCCGGATCCAACTTACCAACTGCGCCCAGACACCGACTAATGGAGGGGGTCCCCCGATGATCCGTGTTCTGCTGAACTTTCCTCACCTTGTGTACCCGTCGGTAGGGCGGGATCTTGCTCTCTCGGTAACTTCCGAAGAGTTCAAGTGGTGAAGCTTGAGTGTCTTGGCGAGACGTGGGGATGGGGTGGAGCAGCAGTGGAAAATCTTCACTCTGCGTCCGTGGATTGTTCCGAATCCTAAGCGAATATTCGAGCTTATGGATCCGGGGCCTAGATCGTGGATCTGGCCGTAGGGTTGCCTGCGGGTGTGTTCCCTTGCCTTTGTAGTTCCTTTGCGTCGTACTTGCCGCCTCCTGTGACGGGATCTTGGGAGTTGAGAACCTCTAGGGTGTAACCGACCAAGTAGTAAATTCGGTTAACCTGTCGGATCTGCACGGGTATAGGAAAGCTCACTAGGTTGTAGGATCTGGCCAATGTATTATCCAGTTATCGCTACCAACACTAGATTCGCAATTCCTAGCCTTCACGGAGATCGTACGGCCAATGTAGATCCGGTTCTTGAGGGCGGGAAGGCACTTGCGTGTTACTGTGCAAATTGAGGACTGTATTGATACTTAAGCCTATACCTACCTTGGATTTCTACCTTCTATGTCTTTCCCGCGTTAAATTTCTTACCAGGCTCGGCTGCATGTCCCTTCTTCCCTTGACCCATCATCCCAGCTGTATTATCTTCAGATCTACCGGATCCATGGCGTAATCATTATGGTCACCCTATTATGGGTACACTCATCCGGATCCAGGTCCCTTGGATCCACTTCACTGTAAGTGTACACTCGTCGTGGATCTGAGCTCTCCAATCATCCAACCTCCTCTCGCAACCATCTGTGATCTCCATTGTCCCACGAAAGTTCGAGATCCACTGCATCCATCATCCCTATACCTTGGATCCAGGTCCCTCAAGGCGGGATCCTCCCTCCATGGATCCGAACTCGGAAGTATGGGATCCGGGGTACGTCGCGGTGGATCTTAACTCCTCATTAGCCGTGGCTACTATATTCACCTTCAGAGGGCACCGACCATCCTTCCTTCATAGGATCCACACCCGATCCACTCTTGTATAGTATATCCCATATCCATTTAAGTGAATCCAGGTAAGGGTGGATCCGAGGTAAGTCTTGGTGGATCTTGCCTTCTCGTACATCGCTCATACCAGATCCATCGTCATTTCATACGGGGTGCTGCTCGTCATGGCTAATCCACCACCGGCAACTTGCATCCGTGCCACCAACCCAAATCCTCTCTAATCACTTGAAATTGTCACTGATTCGGGATAGTGACCCCGCGTCAGGCCCATTCTCTTATTTCTGAGAAAACACTTCACCACAGTGGCACTCGTCAGCCAGGGAGCTGCCATCAACTCAAGAGGGTATTGGCCTCCCGAGGAGAGCTCTGGGGCTGACCTCTTCGTAGAGCTTCTCGTCGCTCCTCGTGGCCTTGTTGGCGGCCACACTTCTAGGGGCATCTATGAACGAGCCCTTGGTCAGAAAGAACAGTTGTTCGTTGACAACTTGGAGGCTGCTCGGTGTGTGCTTCTCGCGCCACACCGCTTTCCCCTTAAGGACTTCACGACTTGTCGTAAGAAGCCCGAGACCCGGGGTGGTCTCTATCCTCTTTGGGGATACCCCTGGGTTATGCCCGAGAACTGTCCCACGTGGAGTTCTTGTGAGGACATGTTCTGGGCATGGGTGGAGACTCTTAAGTACTCACCCACGGAGTTACGGGAACTCCATGAAGATCAGCTCCTGTCCCGTATCCTGGACCAGCGTGATCTTCGTGTGAGGTTTGCTCACTTGATCAGCAAGCGCATGCTGCTAAGGGACATCCTGAAGCGCGCGGATGAGCGCGGGTACGGAATGTATTCATCGTCCGTACCCCGTTCGGACAAGAAGCCCCGGACTACTTATGAAGCTGCCGCCGCTTCTGTTCCCAGATTGCGACAGCCTTCGGGCAGTCAATCAGGAGCCGTTCAATCGGCTCCCACGAGTTCTCGGAGTGGGCATAACCCCTCCACTTCACGAAGAGCTGTCGCTTACCGCGACGCCGTTGCTCCTGGAGGATCCGCTCCACGTGGAAGTGGACCTCTCCATTCCGGTCAAGCAGGGGCGGAGGTGCCCTCGTACGAGTACGAGTACTCGGCGCCTCCCGAGAGCCACTCTCGTCCGAGTGCTCCGACTGCGGGTCCGACACAGGACCCTGAGGTTGACCGCCTCCGTCAACGTGTCCTCGTGCTTGAGATTACACTTGGCCTTGGGACTGGCGGTAATGCTGCCGCCCAGGCCGGGAATCAGGGCGAGCTCGCTCGTCTTGCAGGCCGCCTGGACTTGGTGGAGCGAGAGGTCGCGAGCCTGCACCTGCGGGTGGATCGCCGGGCCTCTTCGTCCGATCTGGACGAGGCCTTTCGCATGATCCGACGGATCGAGGCTTTGTTGCCACGTCCGGAGCCGTTTGCGGCGCACTCCTAGACGTACGCGTATGGTGCGTACCCGGCGTACTCAGCGTACTCGGCGTATGGCGCCGGGGTCCGTTCGTATGGAGCCTCTCCGGCGTACGGTCTTGACCGCAGCCTTGCCGTCCCGACCGAGGCTGGGTGCCTGCTCCGACGACTCGTCGACGACTGTGACC
>NW_003303754.1:4523689-4578329 GCF_000142945.1 Phytophthora infestans T30-4
TTCCTGACAGTGTCAAGAGGTAGGTTCCTCGTGTCTAGCACACACTATAGTCCCCAACCTCAAATATACTTAAGTTTCCTCTTCCATGTTTGTCTGAGTACTCCTTTTGTTTATCTTGGGTCGCTGATATGCCATCGCAATTCCTGCTGACAATGCTCAGCTTGGTATCCATAAAGGATTCCACCTGTTTCCGCAGCGAAACTGGTCTTACATCCGAGACCTGGGAGGAAAGGGCTTTCCGAGCCTCTCCCCCACTTAGAATAGAGGAGTCAGTGTCTCCTCGAAGAGTGAGAGGCACTCTGGGGTGGCGGAAGCCGTTCAAGTAGAACGGCGTGAACCCCGTGGACGCGTGCACCGCGTTGTTGAGCGCAAACTCAACAACTGGAAGCTGCGTCGATCACGTACGTGGTGCTGCCGCGCACACACTGCGCAGAGTGTCCTCGAGCACTCGATTGACGCGCTCGGTTTGGCCGTCTGTCTGCGGATGGTCCGCAGTGGACATCTGCAGACGAGTTCCCAGTAAAGGGAACAGCGTTTTCCAAAACGCAGCAGTGAACCGCGGGTCTCGGTCCGAGACAATAGTCTCCGGGAGACGGTGATAGCGGAACACGCCATCGACGAGCAACCTTGCGGTTTGTTCGACCGTAACAGTGACGGGAACTGGAGCAAGATGTACCATCTTGCTCAGCCGACATACGAACACCAAAATTTCGGTGTTGCCGTGTCCGTCGGCGGGAAGCCCAAAGATGAAGTCAAGACTCATCGACTTCCAAGATTCAGCCGGTATGGGCAGGCTCTGTAGTGGAGCCGAAGAGTGCCCTGCGGGTTTGACCCGCTGACATGTTTCGCATGTATTAACGTACCGAGCGACCCACTTGTACATGTGGGTCCACCAGAAGGACTGAGAGACCGACAGAAAGGTCTTCTCGCGGCCCAAGTGGCCGCTGGAGGGCGCGTCATGCGCCTCCGCGAGGATGTCGAACTTAAGATCCTCGTCGTTGGGTACGACCACCCGTGGAGGATCAGTTGGCTCCACCCGGTAATAGAGGAGACCCTCCTTCAACTCATATCGGTGGAGCTGGGAGCGCTGTCGCGACGAAAGCCAGTCGGACTTCGCGCCCGTTCCTGCTGCGAGGAACTTGACGATAGGCGCGACAGCCTCATCATCCCGATACGCCATGCGTATCCGATCATATAGCTCCGTTGTCACCTGTGTGATGTGGGCCAACTCGTAGTCTGGACGCCGAGTGAAGGCGTCCGCAAGCCCGTTGAGCTTGCCCGGCTTGTACTCGACGCGGAAGCTGTACTCCGCGAAGAAGGACAGCCACCTTGCCATCCGTTGGGAGAGGTGAGGCGAATTTGTTACCGTCCTCAAAGGTTCGTGGTCTGTGTAGATCACGAAGGGCTGAGAGCCCAGAAGGTGAACCTGAAACTTCACAACGGCATACCTCATTGCCAGGGGTTCCTTGTCGTGGACACGGTAGTTCCGTTGGGCGGCTTTGAGCTGGCCGGTCTGGAACGCGATGACTCGTTCATGGCCAGCCGTGTCGGCCTGTTGGAGTGCACAACCAATGACATAGTCAGAGGCATCGCAGACAACGCTAAACGGCTTCGTCTCATCCGGCAGGGCCAGGACAGGGACCTCTTGGAGACTGGCCTTGATGCTGTTGAAGCCATCCTGGTGCTCTTGCTCCCAGCGCCAGTCGACGTCCTTCTGAAGGAGGCTCGACAAGGGCTTAGCGAAGCCCGCGTACCCTGCGCTGTACTTGTGAAGGTAGTTGGTCAAGCCCAACCACTTTCGAAGATCCTTCTGGGGTCGGGGCGTCGGCCATGATGGTATGGCCTTGACCTTGTCTGGGTCAGCCCGAACGCCCACGTTGCTTACGAAGCAACCGAGAACCTTAATCTCTGGTGACGCGAAATCGCACTTGTCGATGTTGGCGTAGAGCTTGTTCGCTCGCATTACGTCCAACACTCGACGGAGGTGTCCTAGATGCACCTCCATGGCCGTCTTGCCTCCCTCGGCACGGCTATGGACGAATATGTCGTCGAAGTCCGTCTGTACGAAGGTACGCAAAGGGCGGAGCAATTGCGTCACCAGGCGATTGAACGTCGCCGGGGCGTTAGACAAGCCCTGCGGCATGACGAGCCACTCCCAACGCATGCCGCTTGGAGTGCTTACCGCGGTGAGCGGGATGTCACTCTCGCGCATCAGGATTTGGTAGTATCCGTCTACCAAATCCAGCGCACTGTACAGTACGCTCCCGGCCATGTTGTTCAACAACACATCCTTTCGTGGGATCGGTGTTTGGGCCGGCACCGTTGCGCTGTTCAGCTTGTTATAAGCGTGAACCAGACGCCACTTTCCGTTCGGCTTACGAACGCAGAAAGTCGGCGTCGAGTGCGGGGATTTCGACTCCCGCACCATGCCTGCCTTCGCTTTCGCGGCGAAGAAGGCATCAATGACCTCGCACTGTTCGCGCGGGAGAGGCCATTGCCTCGTGACACAATACTTTGTGCCGGGCACGAGATCAATCTCGTGCCGTACGCCTCGATCCGGTGGGAGTTGGGTCGGTGGGTGTTTGCTCACCACGTCCGCGTACTCCGTCACCAAAGGATACACTGGATCCTTGGGGTTCTTGAGAATCTCAGAACCCAAGCGCGCCTGACGCTGCTTGTTTATGTCTTCTAGGACGTTCTCGTCCAAGACAGAGGAGAATTCAGCTTCTCCTGAGTGGTCTCAGGTCTCATGAGTACCATCTCAGCAATCTCTCCAGCCTTGAGGTTGGTCAGGAAAGACTCAGCCGTCATTTCCTCGAGGTGCAGTATCTCTGCGACCTCTGGCAACGGTTCTAAGTGGACACCAGATGCCTTGACGGGTAAGCCGGTCTCGCCATCGAAGATGTGATAACACTCTTCCGCCGGCCTTGTCGGAGGAGCCCGGGCCCTGGACTCCGAGTCGCTTGAAGCGACGTCGATCGGAACGAAGCTCGGATCCGACTTGAGGCGGCGGCGGCGTCGTTGCCGACGGCGGCTGTGACGGGGAGCTTTGCTTCCCACGTTTAGGGATGTCGTCGCTACGACATCCGAGGCACTCGTTGCCTCGTGTGATACTGTGGTACCCACACAGGAAGCGTGTTCAACGCCTTCCTCTTCAGTTAAGGTCTGGGCGACCGCGTGTGGCACTGTGTTACCCACACAGGAAGCGTATCCGACGTCTTCCTCTTCAGTTATGGTCTGGGCGACCGTGAGTGGAACGCTGTTACCCACTCTGAACACGCTGTTCTCAGTGTTCATGACAGCTGCAGCTGCCTGCGGAACTAAGTTACCCGCCTGTGGACCTAAGTTACCCACTTGGGCAGCGCCTCTTCTGGGCGCGGCCACCATCAAAACATCCTCGGAGTCGTCATATACGTCGACGACTCCCAAGCACCTGCCGGATGCTTTGGTACCCTGGCAGCCCTTGCGGGCGCCCCGGGTCCTGACAGAGGTGGGAACATGACTCACCAATGCTCTGTCGGACTGCGCAGGGCGGCTGGCACCGATTGTCTTACCTCGCCAGTCGATCCAGGGCTCGTGCTTCTCAAGCCAGGGCATGCCCAGGATCATATCATATGGATCCATATCGAGAACAGTTATTGTTCGAGGCTGTCAAACTCTTCAAACTTGACGGCCAGATCCACTTGGACGTTGGGGACAGTGACGACCTTCCCGTCGGCCAGTCGCACTGACACCGTCCCGTTGCCCTTGCTTTCTCTCAAAGCATCGGACAACTTGTTGCTGTTGCGAGCAACCGTCTGGCGGCGTGCGAAATTCTTCGACGCACCAGAATCGATCAAGATTCTAAAGGGATGATCGTATTCCCGTACACATCCGTGTACTACGATCAATTCGCCGCTGCTCTTCGCCGATTCGAGAGTGCGAAGACTCTCAGGGGCTAAGTCCCCGTGGTACGCGCCACCCGCGCACCCATCACGAAGACTTAGTTCTTCCCCAGTAGGGCGCCCCGCCCCTACTGGCTCCCGGCTTTTTCCTGTCCCCGGGATCCTGGCTTCTGCCAGCGACCCTTGAGGACGGGCTTGGGAAAGGACCGTCTGCGGAGTCTTTCCGCGGGACAGTCGCGCTTGAAGTGGCCCATCTTCCCGCAGCCAAAGCAGCGGATGTCACGCTGTTCGGCGGACCCGAGTTCCATGGGAACTGGTCCGTTAGGGCTTGTTCGACCGGGAGCCGACAAGGAACTCCCAGGCCATGCTGAGGCCGGCGTACGCGCCTGGCGGTGGCTGTACTTTTCTTGAAGAGCCACTTGAATCGCCTCTTCAAGGGTGCTTGACTGCACCCGGAACAGCTGAGTGCGTGCGGGGCCCACTCGAAGGCCGTCCATGAACACAGTCATCTTGATGTGTTAGTTGAGTGGGTTTCCCACTAGGGACGCCGTGAGCTCCCGAATCTCTTGCACATACTCGTGCAGCTCGCGATTTCCTTGTTTACACGCGAGGAAGCGCGAACACTGGCGGTACTCGTAGTTCGCCGGGAGGAACGCGGATCGAAGCTGTTCGCACAGCTGAGCCCAGGATGTGAAACATCCAGGGGATGTTGCTTCCCGTGTGTACACCCAACGCTTAGCACGGCCGCTAAGGTTGGAGAGTGCAAAAGCAACACGCAGTTGCTCGGTCGAGATCAGAGCCGCGTCCATCGCGAGCTCTACTTCTCGGACCCAGACGTGAAGGTTCTCGCCTTCCTTCCCTTCATACGGCTTAACCTTCAGCCATATTGGCTTCGGGTGAGGCGGATTTGCTTCCGCCGCCGGAGCCTGCAGGTTCTCCCGCACATGCGCGATGAGGCCCTGCTCGTACGCGTCGAATGCATTGACGCGCTCGAGCTGCTCAGCCGGTGTTGACACCACCAGGCTCTGCAGGGCCTCCACCCGAAGATGCCTGCCATCTTCCGAACCGACTCGAACTGAGAGTCGCTCATATGGGAGAAGTCGTTCCTATCGAACTTCGGAGAGGTTCAGGTAGTCTACCGGCGGTGGCGTGGATTGACTACAAGTGCTACCAAGTGTGACGGGGTCACACAGCACCTTGCGCTAGAGGAAGTTATCTTCCGAGAGTATACAAACTCTCTGTGAACGGCAGTTCCCAGGTCCCCTCTTTAGTTAAAGAGAGCGAAGTGACCTAAATAAGGTAGATTGTAAACTGAGTATATTTATAGGTAGGTTAAGTTTGGGTTTAATACAAATTATAAGTTACCTATGAAAATGCAATGTCGTTTGACCAATGGTTGGCTTTGAACGACCTTGGTACCTTGTACCAAATATCCCGGAGTATGACGTGTCATACTCCTGAAGTGTGAAGTGTCACACTTCATGTAACCAGGGTACACTTAGGGCTACGTACCCCGTTACAAGATATGTCAGAGTTCAAGATGATATATGATCCACCACAAATAGTATACCACTGCTCTCTGTGACCGAATATTTTTGCCCCGAATCAGGTAGTTACATTAAAATATTTGCTGTATTTGCAAATGTATCCGTCCCTTTTCTTCGGACACCACCAGACGCGCTCACGTTCGTATTTTCTCACTTCCGAATTCGCGCTCGTCTCTAGAACAAGTGGTGATGGCGGACGACCAGTCGGACGTCGCGCTGGTGCCTTCTTGATTCTGACAAGGCACGGAACGAGGTCCGACGAGAAGTGTACCAGTTGCTAGTGGAAGAGGCGTGAAAGACCGCCATGCGGAGCAGACACTACATAGATAGGCAGTGCCTTGACACTCGGTGTGACTCGGCGTGGATGGTGCTGTATAAGTACGACAATGACGGCAACTTCTTAAATATTACAAGCTTTAATAGGTCAGCCATTTTTAAAGCTAAACTCCTTCGCATCTACCTAACTCGAGCAACCTCAGATCGGCGTTCCACCAGCTCCTTCGACGATCCAGTCGCTACTACTACATCTCTCACCATACGTTTCGCGGCCGACCGCCTAAGCTAAGGTACCTCCACCAGATTCTGGGCCTTGTGTTGCCCTTTAACGTCGGCTCGATGGAGCTGAGTACCCTTTGCTTGGCGTTCGGGGTGCCACCGAGCACACTGTCGAGAATCCTACGTCGTGCAGAGGAAGTGCTGTCCAGGGCGCCGACGGGATACGCTCTGGCATGGCAAGCGTGGCCGTCTCCTCCTCGTCGGGCCGAGCTGGCCAAACTCGTTGAAGCTCGAGCTTCTTCTAAAACCATACATTCGGCTTTATAGATGGTAAGAATCTGAGGGTAAGGAGAAATCATATTTCGGTATGAGTTATATTACTGCGACAAGATTTCAAGTCTACTGATATCTTATTGTGGTGTAGTGATTTCTCCAGAGTTGCGGATAATCGCCCGTCAACAAAGATGCGGCACCGTCGAAGATGTTCAAGCGACGAACCCTCGGTCACGTGATTTACGGTGACTCCAAGGTGCAAAAGACTCGACAATGTCACTACCGAACACTCAACGGATATTGGATACGGTTAAGATGTCACTGAATCCAGGCTGTCCTTATTACTAATAATGGACTGGTCGGATTCGCATTTAACGGCCAAGAACTGACCATATACGGTACGAACCCTCGGTGGCGGGTGGAATGAGTTCGCGGAAGACTCCGCGACTCTTTGAAGGCGCGGTCCCCGTCCTTGACAGGGCGCGAGCTGTTAAAGATGCTCATGTGACGGTGCAGACGACGCTTGGAGTGCAAGAAGATCTATAACGGATCATAGTTCACTTGGTATTTGTATACACAATTAGGATTCTTATAGGAAAAGCCGAAATGGCAAACATAAATACAGAACAGAATTTCCGCTCAAGCACACAGAGGGACGTCGGGCTTCAAGGTTGGCGTCTGGTCAAGCTTGTTTGAGTGTATTATGCCTGTCGGTGAGCTCGAAGCTCTGTAGCGAGGGTTCATCCGACAAGGCCAAGAGATTGTGTGAGTATTGGCCGATTACTATCGGGAGGTTTTACGTGACGGCTTATTGTTGCCTATTTGCACGACTGGGAGTGCTTGAATTGCATCCCTGTTATTCTTCCAACCGAGTGTTGAACACTCGGTGACCTCGTAAAAGGCTTACCCGTGCCTGGTACCCTTCCGCTGTTGGGACCACGAGGATTCATAACACCTATTAGTTTTGCTCATGGTAGTAGCGTGTTCTTTTTCTTACTGGTTGGCCTATATAAGTAGTTTACAAGGTCCAGTCTGTCCTGGTGCAAGGACAGAACTGGGTTCTTCAGGACCGCCTGAACGATCGTTTGCTATCCTAGCAGACGTATTGATGTGGGAACGTCCTATCTACACTTGTAGCTAGTGTTCACGTGGGATTTTAAACACTACAACTGGTGCCGCGACTCGGGAACAGAGCGTGACCATTGTGAACTGTTTGTATGGCCTTCCAGTTAACGAGCTACCAAGAGAAGAAGAGGGAAAACAAGAAAACAAGAAACATGGCGAAATGACAACCGACGGTACGAGCTACTCCTACCAAGTCTGGCAGAGCTCGCAACGAGAGTTCAAGTCCGGACGCGTCGGCTGCACGCTTTGCAGCCCCACCGAGCTTTCAGCGAGCTTCGAGGACGAGGCGGACATCGGTCCTGACGCCCATGATTACGACGATTACGAAGACAAGCCGCCGTCTCCAGAGCCAGTCGCAGCGACACCGGAGACGGCCACGCTATCATCAGGGCTGAGCGGGGCGACCAGGTCCCTTTCAATGAACCTCGCCGACGAGCTAGATAACGTCGCGGGACCAGAACCAGTCTATGAAGAATATGACGATGGGACCGAGGGTTCTAAACCTTCGGTGGCGAGTGCAAAGCATTCAGCGTTGCTGAAAGCACCTCGACCACCTATCAACGGTGATACACCAGCCGCCAAGCGCGTTTTCGACCGCGTACAAGCGCTGATACAGAATGATGAGTAAATGCAGCTGTTCAAGTCCATCCCCAAGAGACAGGCCGACTGGCCCGCGCTTGCGCAGGAACTTTAATACCCCGTCAACTCGGTTTCGACTAGCCAAGTGAGGATTCAGCCTCACTACTATTGTCGCTAGGCTTCGAGAACGAGACTTACCCATCAACGATGTCGCTCCAACATTGGCGTCGTCATGAGGCCGGAGCCGCTCTCCCGAAATGGAAGAATAAGCTTCGGAAGACATTTGGTGCTGGCGGCATCAACGCTGGAAAGCAGCCTGTGAGTCGACCGACCGTTCATGATGAAGATCCGTCCACGATCCCGCTGCCGCAGACACCCCAACGACTCGACCATACTCCTCCGGTCAAGCGTGGAGCTGACCGTGGTGCCGTTGGCTCTACCGAAGCTTCACCGCAGTTTCAAGACTCGCACATGGTTACGCCACGTTCGGAGAGCCGTATGCGACGTATGAACGCTGATGACGACGGTTCATTCGGTCATCGGGGTGGTGCACGAGCCTCCAAAGGCGGTGCCGGCCGTCGCCAGGCTGATAGCGATGGTTCGTCAAGTGACGATGACATTTTGGTGCGTACACTCGAAGAGGAAGACCCTCAAGTCGAGTTAATGCGCCAGATGAATGCGCTGTCAACGCTGAACGACGCGGACCCAACACCGATGCTACGCGACGATGCGTACTCCCAAAGGTGGTGCCGGACGTCGTCAAGTCGACAGCGACGGCTCGTCAAGTGACGATGACATTTTGGTGCGTACATTCGACGAGGAAGATCCTCAAGTCGAGTTGATGCGTCAGATGAATGAGCTGGCGACGCTGAACGACGTGGACCCGACACCAAGGATTGAAATGGCATCACACCGACCGTTGGATCGCATCACGCCGTTCTCAGGCTCTCGCAAACTGTATACAGGTGTCGGCACCTGTGTGGGACTGGAACCCACACAGGTGCCGACAAATGGTGCATTCCATTTGAGCTTTGGCTCCGGGACGGAGCCATTCATTGGTTCCGTCAACTTCCGAAGAAGCCGAAGCGCAAGTGGAAGCTGCTGAGCGATGCGTTCATCCGCTACTACTGCTCGCAGTTTACGCAGACGGCACTGTCACGTTACTACTCTCCAAAGCGGGAACGTAAGGAACATATGTGCGACTACATAAACAGGCTGAATGGCTACGCTCGGACCGCCCGTCTACAGTTTGGGAAGAGTGGTCGCGACGCGAAAGAACACGTACAGCAGTTCCTGGCAACATGCGATGATGACAAGCTGGCGGAGAGTCTCTACCATGCTCGAGTCGCCGACATTCACGAGCTCGAAGAGATCATCGAAGATGTTCTCAAGGGCAAGGAGAGGATGGCCAAGCGTGACAGTGAGTATCGATACTCCAAGCGTCGTGACGCGCGACGCGACGATGGGTATACCCGCAACAATCGGTGTGATGACCGTCGCCGCGATGATAGCCGCAACAAACCAAGAGTGACGCTCATTGATGCCACGGTGGATGACCTACTAGCTGAATTAAAGGGTCGTGAAGCTGCTCAGTGAAGCACCGAGTATTCAAACGAAGATCCGAGCGCTTACAACGATGTGCAAGACGAGTACAACAACTTTCAGCCCGAGAATACGGATGGTGATTTCTCATTGGATGAAAATGAGCGCCGTGCACCTGCTCAAGGTTCAGACAGCCGTCAATCACGTGGAAACACGCCTGACCGCGAGAACGGCTTCAATCAAGATCGCCGAGGTGGTGACCGTGGGTTCAATCAGGACCAACGCGGTCGACGCGACTTCAACCGCGACAACCGACGCCCACAGTACGGACCATGCGCGGTGTGCGGTGGCATGAGTCACCCCGCCCATTACGGCAACAAGCGAAGCAAGTTCTACAAACAACTCCACGATGCTGGTCAATGCGAACTTTTCCGCAACTTCCAAGACCTTGCCAAATTCGTGCGCACCATAATCATGAAGGAGGAGTTCCCACCGGAGCTCAAGGCCGTCGTTCAGGAACGCCATTTAAACTAGGCAGCCTGCCAGCACCAACTGGGTTGGTCCCTATCGGGCTGCCACAGTTAGCCGAGCCTTCAAAGGAAACAAAGTGTATCTTTGCTTTCATGGGGCAGAGTGAATGGCCTGATGATTATATAACAAGTGTGAGCGCAACTGAAAATGAAAAGGAGAGGAGTCGAATCCTCGGTGGAGGTGTTGGAGAGAGAGTGGAGTGTGCTGATGCTGATGAGGGCACCAGCGAGGGTTCGTTCGGCGTGGTTTCGAGGGCAGCGCGAGACGAGCCCAAGGGCTACTCCAAGATGATGAAGTTGAACCCCGGCGAGAGACAGGGGTGGTGGTCGGCCAAGAAATTTGACCGAAGGATCAGAATGAGAGCTCTGATGCAAGGCGCTGAAAACGATAAGCGTACGAGGATCCTCCTCGACACAGGAGCGAACGTTAGTGTGATCACTGACGCCTTTGCCAAGAAGTTGCGGCTCCGAGATGTACCCGATCACGGACGCCGCATTAACATTCAAGGAATCAACGAAGGCAAGGTGTCTACGACACGACGAGCGTGTGTTAAGATTACGCTCGGATGGGAGATGGTGTACGAATTCGAGATGTGGGTCATGGCGCATAGTGCAGGCGTCGACGTGGTTATCGGGGCCAACTTTATGATCCCAGCAGGTATCCGGTTGAACCTGTTTCACGGCGCAGCGCAATTTCCGCACGAAGCTCAAATCCTGCTGATCAAGACCAAGTATATGATCGACAGTGAGTAGTATGGCTCTCAAGTTAATGCCGGGCCGCCCGAGCTTGGACATTCAAGTGCACGAGTGGCGAGAATATGGACTTGTGAAGCGTCAAGTTGGGCTGGAAGGGCACGTACTGTGGGTTCGTCGAACGGACAAGTGAATCCCGTCAGTGGCGAGGTTTGGACGTGGACGGCCTCAAAGTATTCGGTTGACCAATTTGTCTGACCAAACGGTGTACCTACCAGCACACGACTCGATTACTATGTGGATTCCGGATGGGGATTTGCCGCGAGATGACGGCTATGTGCGTCTGGACCCAAGATTGGCAAGTGATGGCCTATGAAGGTTGCAGAGACCGCGAGCTGTTTCAGCGTGAGTGTGAAATCTACGAGCAATGCCTTACAACTCAGCCTTCGGCAGTCGAGCGACCAGACTATCCAGAATCCCGTGGGGTGCTAGCAATGGCCTTTGAAGACTCGCTAAAGGACTCGGGGGGGGGGTCGTCTGACGTGTGCAGAGCGCTGGCCGACGATCCTGGAGGAACGCGAGCGAGTGGAGGCCTGTCTGGAGTCCGGGGTGACAGCCGGGGACTCGGTTGATGTTCATTTTTCCGGAAGTTCTTTAGACACTTATATGACAGCTCACGGCGGAGGCAATAATGCAAACGATGCTTCCGCAGCGCGTACACACGATTCACGGAGCGCGGTAAACGTTGCACATACGCCAACGAGTGTTCGTTTCGAGTCTGGGGTGACGACGAGAACGACAAGTAACAGCACTGGATCAGATGGCGACACCAGTCTGGATGCAGTTACCCCGGCCTTGCGCGCAGTCATATTTGCGAACGAATCATCGGTGGGTGGTCCAGAGGATGCAGACGTTGCACTGAAGGTGATGAACACGGCACCGAGTGTTCGCTGCGAGATTGGAGCGAATACCTGAGTATCACGACAACGGTCATCCGAGACACTGAACAGAGGTCACCGGCCCAATATGTCGGCTGTTTGCCCTTCAATATTGCGAACAAAGGATTGGCAGTTGGTCCAGAGATGGGAAACCAAGCAGTGAAGATGATGGACCCAGTACCGAGTGTTCAAACCAATGCGGATACAGGCGCTGCGTGGAGGGAAGAGGTCGTCGCGACTTTGGACGAGACATACATGTCGGTTGCTCGCGTGTTAACAACCGAAGGAAATGAAGCAACGGAGGACACATAAATTGATTTCTGTGAACACCCAGCTAACAACATCGGTCTGGAAGACTACGCAAAGGAGTTGGCCTTCCTGCCGGACCTTACCGAAGAAATCAGCACAACGATAAACTACAATGCGCCCAATGTTGCCGATCTCCAGCTGTCGACCGATCGCCGAGAACGTCTGGTTGCAACGCTAAATAACCACGAGCAAATCCTTATTGCTAGTGGTAACGCACTGCCACCACCAGCCTACGGCACTGTATCACGCAGGGGCATGTCCCAATTAAACAGCGTGCCCGCCGCGTGCCGCTACGTTTCCTCGGGAAACTGTACAAGCTACTAAGGGCTTTGTTGAGAGCAGGACAGATTGTCTTTTTAGAAAGTCCATGGGCATCGCCAATCGTGATTGTGATGAAAAAGAACGGACTGGATATCCGGCTCTGCATTGATTACAAGATGGTAAATGCCATCACCGCAATCATGGAGTATGCAATGCCGCTAGTCGACGATCTGTTGACCGATCTCGAGTGTTACCTATAGTTCTGCTCGCTGGATGCTGCTAGCGACTTCTGGGCGGTCATGATGTCGTAAAGTGTCGGCGTTTGTCTGCTCACTCGGACACTTCGAGTGGTTACGAATGCCCTTCGGATTAAAAAACGCGCCGATGATCTACCTGCGCATGATTGACAACGCGCTCTGGGGTTCGTTCAGCCAAACGGAGGCTGGTTTGAATACTCGGAGAGGATGCGTTTAGCTGAAGTACAGGCCAAGGAACGTCGTGGGCCAAACATCGAGGGTTCGTTTCAAACGAAGCTTGCGGCAGACCGCGAAACACCGGTGGAGGACGACCCTGTATTACAACTCGTCAACAGTCCCGTGGCTGACATGTTTACGAACGGGGAACCAGACGAATCATCGATGGTGCCTGTGTTTGGTCGACGATCGTTTGTGGATGATATTAGGATTTCGACAGCTGCCCGGTGACGCTGGACCGATTACTGGCGGGATTTGCACACTGTCGGATCAGCATTAATTTTACCAAGCCCAACGTGGACTTTCTGCGCATGAAATTTCGCCAGAACGTATCAGAGTTGATCCGAAGAAGCTTGCAGTCATCACCGAGCTTTCGTTTCCAACGGGCAAGCGGGGCATGCAGTCGCTCCTTGGAGCAATTAATTACTACAGCCGCTTTATACAAGACTTTGCTGTCTACGGTGCGGTGCTGTACCAGCTTAAAGATGAAGACTTTGTCGCTGAAGGTGGCATTTCTGTGGCACGTCGTTCCTTCGAATAATTGGAGACGAGTGTTTCGCATTCACCCATCCTAAGGCACTTCGATCGGTCGAAGGCAGTTCACGCCATGCTCTTCGCGAATGAATGGGCGCTGAGCACGCCTCTTATGCAAGAACACAGAGGAAAAATACACCCCGTACGATTCCTCGGCCGTGTGCTCAAGGAATCCGAGATGAACTATCATCCTGCTGAGAAGGAAGTTTTGGCGTTACTATTGCAGTTGAAGATCTGTTACGTCCAGCTGGCAGGAAAGACGCTACATGTCTATACACGATTCTCGACATTAGAGTGGGTGCAAAAATCGAAGTCTCTCTTCGGACGCGCGGTCCAATTCGCGGTGCTGCTTTCGCAGTGGCACTTGAAGGTACAGCGCGTGAAGGAGAAGAATGTCGCCTTCCCGCAGCTACTGCAGTCAAGCATCACGAGCTTCGTCGACTTGGAAGACTCACTCGCGCCGGTGGCACCTCTAAACAAGGGCTCTCCGACTATTCAAATGGACCCGGCGTTGCTTTACGCCAGGCTTCCCCGTAATTAATGTGGATTCGTCATGTCTTTTGACGGATCAACGAAGACAAGGAAGTACGGTGGCTACGGGAGCTGCTCATGGGTGTTGTGGAGCCTTACTGAGTGATAGATAGTGATTGCTGCAAACGCTTACCTTTCGGTCACCACGGTGAGTGAGGAAGAGTACACATGGATGATAAACGGTGTCAAGGCTGCTATTGCGCATGGTGCCGAGGATTTAGTCATCGCTGGTGACTCAAGGTTCACGATTCAACATCACTAGGGGTGATCGCATGCAGGAAGGAAACTCTGCTAGCGCTGCTGAATATCCACAAGGAACTCGCGGCCAAGCTTCGATCAGTGAAATATCTTCACGTTGTACGAGAATACAGCGCTGCCGCGGATTCATTAGCCACTGAAGCGCTGGAATCGAAGGTCAGTCGTGTCATCTTGGCTGAAACTCGCAAGTCGGAATTGGCGTCGCTGAATCGCATCCAGGAAATGATCTACGAGCCGGATGAAAACTCGGTAGATGTTTCGTCACATGGAGCAGAGCGCCAAGTACATGTACTGTCAAGCAGCGAGTCTTCAAAGTGGAAAACTTTCGAAAATTTCGTGGTTGATTACAGCTCACCAGAGTACGATTATGGTAATATGGCAGTGATGACTAGGCGACAGACGAAAGCCAATAAACGCGTTAGGTTTGCAGATGAACACTCGGAGTGGGTCGCAAAGGCTTAAGAACAGCATGAAGAACGATGAGAGGTGTCCAACGAAGATTCAATCGGCGAGGATTTGCTAGACCATCCTCACAAGACTGTGCCAGCGGCATTTCCCGATGCGGAAGATGTTGACCCGATAGCAATACAGCGTGAGCGACGCAGACGGATAATGGTGGCACAAGACGAGGAGCAGAGGTGGTCTAGCATCAAGTAGGTGCTTCAGGTCAAGCAGAAGAGCTGAGTTATAAAGAAGCTCGAGATGCCTGGAAGTATGCTGACCGGTTCGTGTTGTCAGAAGACAGCGTGCTTCACTATCTTGGATTGAATCGTCGGTACGACCACGGTTGGCAAGAAGAGACCAAGCTGCGGCTTGTGGTACCGACAGCGATGATTCAAGAGGTCTTGCAGAACTGTCACGACTCGATGGAAGGTGGACATTAAGGCGTGGCTAGAACGTTCCATCGTGTTAAGTCCAATTGTTATTGGATCGGCTTGTACGCTGACGTGGAGAAGCATGTGATGTTATGTCCGGATTGCAGCTCGAGTAAAAGCAGTCTGCAGCTTCGCGGTTACGCTCCTGGCAACGTACTAGCCGAACGACCGTTCCCGATCGTCTCGATGGATTTTGTGATCCCACTACCGAAATCGCGCAGGGGCAACACTGCGTTGCTCCTATTTCAGTGCTCGTTCACGGGATTCGTTATTGCCAAGGCTATGTCGGATACAGCGGCGCTGGGTGTTGCTCAAGTGTTCGAAGAATGTGTGTACCGACGGCTCGGAGCCTCATCATTGATCAGACACGACCGCGACCCACGCTTCATGAGCGAGGTGTTCCAAGCATTCGCGGAGATGATGCAGTCAAGGTCACGAGCTACTTTGAGATATCGGCCACAGGCTAATGGACAGCAGGAACGCTTGGTGAAGGCGGTGATGGGTTCCGTACGAATGTATGCGGAAGATCCTCTACAGCAAGACTGGGGCGACATCGCCGAGAAGCTGGTATTCGCTATTAATACTTCTCAAGACACTACGAGGAAAGAAACACCGTTCTACCTCGTTCATGGTTGGGATGCGCAGTCGACGTTGCGGGCGATGTCGTCATCACTTAAACGAGGGCTCGGCAAGCAGTCTGACGCACTGGCGTGGCGGCGTGAGATCAATCGACAACATGAGGTCGCCCTCACTATGGCCAAAGAATATCAGGCTGTAGAAAAGGAGCGAAGGGCTAAAAAGCATAATGATGCCCTGAGTCAACTGGAAAAAGCTGCTGTACCTCAACCAAGTGGAAATGAACACTCGGTGAACCCTCCAGAAGCTTCGGATGAGACAAATGATCCTGCAAGAGCCACACCCAGATCTCTTTTTGAGATTGGGAGCCGGGCGTGGTTGTACATGGAACGCGTCAAACCAGGCCTGACGAAAACATTAGCTCATCGGTGGCATGGACCTTTTCGGATCAAGTGCAAGGTGGAAGATTTAGCGTACGAGCTGGAACTGCCGGACCGAAGTGGGTATCGCTTCTACCCAGTGATGCATGTGTCGAGACTCACGGCTGTCAACGAATTCAGCAGTCGAGCGATGACTCGGTTGGTACTAGACGCGACTAATGAAGCAAGACTCGATTTCGACGAGGTGTTGTTGCCTGAAGACAGCTGAGAGCCAGATCAAGTTGCCGGCGAATAAGAAGTCGAGGCCATCCTCGACGACAGAATACCACTGTCGACGAGCACGGGGCGTGCAGTATGCGAGTACAAAGTCAAGTGGCTTGGCTATGGAGATCCAACTTGGGAACCAGCATCCAACGTGTCATGTGGAGGTCTGCTGTACGACTACTTGCGAGCCAAGAAGAGCGAGAATCAGCTGCAGATGGCGCAAGTTGCGGATGAAGACTAGCGTGACTGGATCACGCGTGAACTGTCCACAGGGCGATGCAGCCTGTGGTAACAGACGACACAAGCTACTGCAACAACATATTGTATATGCATTTGAAGAACAACATGAACATGATTACGCTGTGGAAATGATGAAGAATAAGAAAACCATGAATGTCGACAGAAGTGCGACCACTGAAAACGAAACCTCGCTGGACCCCTCAACAGTTACCTGGGATGTCGGAGGATGTTGTGGAACAAGCAGCGAGGATTTAAAGTGACTCCAATTGCCTGGCAGCGGCGGCCAGGAGTGTCAACGAAGTCGAGACCTCACTCTCCCTCTTCTCTTCGTCGGGGAAGCTGAACCTCGGCGGCTGGAATCGCTTTCGTAGCCTGCAAACCCTCGGCACCGGCTTTAACAGCAGCAGCAGTCAGAGGAGGACGTGGGGTAACCGGTGGTGAGTCAAACAGGTCGCGCCAGGTCGGAATGAGTTCAGGTGGAGCCAGAGCCGGATCGACGACCACGCTGCGGTACACATCTACAAAGCGCGTACCACGAGGATTGAAGAGTTCCGAATTGCTAGCACGAGTGTTGTACGGGTTCTGGTGCGGCGCGTTCATCCATCCAGTACGCCAAGGATGGCGAACGTCGAGAACCGAAACTTCGGAAAGTCAGTCAGATGTCCGAAGAGCGAACGACAAGTTTTCAATGGGATACCACGGCGTCGACGGATCCAAAAGCAGCTCGGGGCGAATGAACGGTGGATCAGAAGAGCCGGAGGAAACCGAGTCACGACTCCACGCCATGTACTGCTTACGGTACTTGTTGCGGAGACGTTCGGCACGACGGTCGCGCTCACTGAAGAGCTTCTTCAACAGATTTCTCAGTACCTTTAAGAGCCCCTTGTCGTGAGCGACCTTCTTGGCTTCCTTGACGAGACCTCGCTCGATACTAGCTAACGGAAGTCAGTGGAGACGCTCCCATAACGCGAGCCCGAGGTCGCCCTGTTTGCCGCCGTCACCCCGAAGATTCACCCAGATCATCTTGAGGCGGGTCTCGATGGGGAACGCTTGGAAATGGGGACGCTTGGGTCGAAATCGATGGTGTCGAAGAGACACGCCTAGAGGGGATAGAGCCGCCGGAGTTGCTTATACGGATGATCGGGATTCGAATAGTCGAAGTACGCTTGGAGGTCTTCCAACGTCGCACGGACCCCACGACTACTTCACCGGCTGGTTCCGGTAGAGTCATGCTCAAGAGACGCTCATAACACTTCTTGGCACCCGCATCGGTGAGCTCCATGTCCAGGTACGGGAGAACCCACGGTGGCAAGGTGGACGAAGCCTGCACCGTAGGGGGAGCGCCGGGCATCACGCGGTGAGGCAACGCCTCAACCGACGGTGCACCGCCACGACGCGGCACCGATGCGTAGGTGGCCGTAATCTTAGTCGGTCGAAGAAACACTTGGTGCGGCAGCTGATGGAACGGTCGGAGCCGGCTTTGAATGCACGGAGGCTTGTGGAGCAGCTTCAACAGGGGCAAGCCCTGCTGCAGAAACTACTCCCGAGACTTTAACCGTCTTGGAAGCCGCAGCAGACGACGAAGCAGCCTTGCCGAGTGGGATGGTGTTATCCGACTCATCATCTTCGTCATCCGAGCCGAACATGAGTTGAAACTCTTCGGCCTCACGCAAGGCCTCTTCGGCAGCGCGTATGTCCGCTGGAGAAGGAGAGATAGTCGACGCTGACGGCTTGACCACGTCGGGAGGACCTTGAGGTGGAGGCGAAGACGCGTCAGGAGAATCGAAGACATTGTCGGGAGCCCCAGATCCCACATCTTTACCCAAAGACTCGGTGATAGTATCCTGAGCCGAGGGGGCCTCACTTGAATTCAACGTCCACCATGTCCACGTCGCTCTGGTCACCGCTACGGTCTACAACGGCGGGAGTTGAGGATGACGCTGGCTTGCAAGGTGGCGACCATGAACGAGGAGACGATGGCACAGACTGTGACCGAGTCTTCGAATGACGCCGGGGCGACTTGCCGGGAGAACGAAGTCGAGTCTTCTGGTGCTTCCTCTGAGCCGCTTGCTTCCATGCCGTTGGGCTGAACAGCGACCGACGTGCAGACTTGGGGGTCGAAGAGTCGGGAGGTGGCGCATCACCGAGACCGGCAGCTGTCATAGACGTACTGGCCTTGTCCGTCGGGATGGGAGTCTTATCTTCGTCGGAATCTTCGACTCGTCATCTGACTCCTTGCCACCTGGTCGAAGACGCTTGTGGTGCTTTCCATGAGCCACTTGATGAGCGGCCTGCGCCAGAGCTGCAGGAAGAGCTTGGGGGCCATGCGAAGACGCGGCAGCAGACTGTATGCGCTGCAAGGCGACCAACGTCTCCTGGTCCAAGTCCAGAGCTTCTAGATCCAGCTCATCCGCTGTGAGACCTGTCACAAGGGATTGTGAACGAACGTTAGTTGCTGAACGCACGGTGGAAAGAACAACATGAGGAACGTACCATTAACAGCCAGACGAAGGACCTCCGGATCCATCCCGGCCAGACTCACGTGTGCACGGAGAGTACGGTTGACTTGGAGGATGTGGGCGTTGCGAGCTTTTTTTGATTCTCGAGGACCTTGAGCGTGTCGTTGTCGATAAATTTTCTCTCGGAAAGCTTGACTAAAAGGAGATAAAGGTAAAGAGTCCAGGGCAGGAAGCGCCGGAGTCCAGCTGACGACATTGCCGTCAAAGGAAGTGTGGCAGGCCGAGGGTCGTTCGAAACCTCGGTGTCGCCCTCCTGAGAAACGAGACGAGTAATGCATGGTGATGAGCAAGGCACCGATGATTCAAGAAGAAGATGAGCTGACGTACCTCCAGCTGTTCACGTTCACGTCGTCGGCGAGGATTAAAGACGCCGGAGCGCGTTATTCACGACCCGATTCAGACGCTTGGTGACTGGATGGTGAATTGGAGAATGAAGAAATGTCACAGCAGGCACCAGTACCGTGGCTTCCATTGCGACAGAGGCAGTTGTGGTGTAGTGATCTCTCCAGAGTTGCGGATAATCGGTAGTCAACAAAGATGCGGCACCGCCCAAAATGCTCAAGCGACGAGCCCTCGGTCACGTGATGTACGGACTCCAAGGTGCAAGAGACTCGACGGCGTCACTACCGAACTCTCAACAAATATTGGATACGGTCCAGATGTCACTCAATCCAGGATGTCCTTATTATTAATAATGGACTGGCCGGATTCGCATTCAGCGGCCAAGAACTGACCATATACGGTACGAATTCTCGGTGGCGGTTGGGATGAGTTCGCGGAAGCCTCAGTGACCCTTTGAAGGCACGTTTACCGTCTGGGACAGGGCGCGAGCCGTTAAATATGCTCATGCGACGGTGCAGACGACGCTTGGCGTGCAAGAAGATCCATAACGGATCATTGTTCACTTGATATTTGTATTCTTGATTAGGACCTCTTATTAGGAATAGACTTGAACGGGTAAACATAAATACAGAACAGAATTTCCACTCAAGCACACAGAGCAACGTCCGGCCTTAACGTAAGCGTCTGGTCAAGCTTATTTGAGTGTGTTATGCCTGTCGGTGAACTCGAAGCTCTGTAGCGAGGGTTCATCCGACAAGGCCAAGAGACTTTGTGTATTGGCCGATTTCTATCGGGAGGTTTTACGTGACGGCTTATTGTTGCCTATTTGCACGACTGGGAGTGCTTGTATCGCATCCCTTTTATTCTTCCAACCGAGTATTGAACACTCGGTGCCCTCGTAAAAGGCTTACCCGTGCCTGGTACCCTTCCGCTGTTGGGACCACGAGGATTCATAACATCTATTAGCTTTGCTCATGGTAGTAGCGTGTTCTTTTTCTTACTAGTTGGCCTATATAAGTAGTTTACAAGGTCCAGTCTGTCCCGGTGCAAGGGCAGAACTGGGGTCTTCAGGTCCGCCCAAACGATCGTTTGCTATCTTAGTAGACGAATGGTTGTGGGAACGTCCCAGCTACATTTGTAGCTAGAGTTCACGTAGGAATTCCAACACCACAGCTACACCAGCTTGATGATAGAATGCAGAGAGGAGGGTGCGGTAAGGGGGCTGATGTGGGAGTGTTACATGGTGGTGGAGGTGCACGAACGCCACCAGACGACGGTACTGCGCAAGTACGACTGGTGCAGCGACGAGATAAAGGAGAATCCGACGTGCACCCCGAGAATAGTACGGAAGCGGACGACGGTCTGCCAACGGCCATGATAGAGATGTCGGGTATGCAGAAGCCCATTAAGCTGGACAGCGGGGCGAGGCTGATCGTGGCTGATACGGAGTGGATGGCGCTCGGTGATAGGGTGTCTGTAAGGGCGCCCGTAGACTACATTGAAGGAATCGGCGGGCCCGTACTAGGTTTGGCAATTTGTGGTGAGGACCGTGTTTAGAGAAGAAATTAGCGTGAACGCATGCATAGTGAAGGGCTGCACGAGCGGGTTACTGCTCGGAGTGGACTTCATGGACGAGAACAACGCGACCATGGACTTTGGTCAGAATGAGCTGAAATACACTACGGGTAGTCGACAGTTAAAATGGAGGTCTGATCCTGGAATTGTGCAAAATGCTATCCCTCTTGGTAATTTGTTGTTGTGATGTGTGTCAAGGTGATTTAGCTCCGGATGTCCATTTGATTGGCCATTCCGATGACATTTTGTCATAGCAGTTTGTGTGCCAGAGTACATGTATATGTCAATGTGTTGTTCGTCATTTTTTGTCCATTTCAATGCTGCTGTATAGTAGAAGGTTTACTTACATGCACACTCAGTGTTCATTCCTTGCTGACTTGTGATGAGCTGCCACCATTTGATTGGCTAAACGGATTTTGACACTATGACTCAGCATTCTAAATATCTCACTCACTGCAGCAATGGAGACAACGACGCGATGGCTGAACGAGGAACACACGAGTCTCTCGGGGGCATCGCTAGGTAAAATCATATCCACGGGGCTGCTACTTGGCGTCGTGCATGTGCTCACGGGTAATAAACACCCCATTATCAATTGATTACAATAGCTGTTAGAGATTAAAAAGACCCTGGACCTGTCTCAATTTTGTATGCAGGTCCTGATCACTTGTCCGCCTTGGCCGCCATGACCACGGGGTCTTCTTGGCGAGCGTTCACGCTGGGCATACGATGGGGCTGTGGTCATTCCATCGGTCTTATCGTCATGGCACTCATCTTCTTCGTTGCCGGCCAGACGGTGGACTTGGACGCTGTGGGCGGATATCTCAATTATGTAGTGGGCTTCTTCATGATCGCGCTAGGTGCCTGGACGGCGGTGCACGTGAGAAAGAAATACCACAATCAACTGAAAGAGGGAGTGCAGTCGCTCGTGAGCGGAGAGGGTGGACGTGGTGATAGCAATCGTGCCAGTCACAGCAGCACGGGCGCCACACCGACCAATTTGGTGGAGCTTGTGCCACTGTCTCAGCGGAGAGTGTCGAGTGCTACGTCTCCTGCTGCTGCAGCGTCTTCGCCACAAATCCCGATGAGATCGACAAACATAATCGCGCTGGGAGAGACTTCGTCATCATCCTTCCATCTCTTGGTCAAAGAGGACGGTGACTCAAGTCAAGCTGAGCCAGTCAAATTCTCGAAGGTGCACCCTAACAAATGGAATTGCTGCCGACACGCGAGTTTCGAGAATCCGGCTACACAAAAGGTTCGTGTCCCCTTAATCTTTGGTGTGTGTGCGATCTAACGGTAATTTTCGCATGTGGCAGATCATGGCTCTACTTGTGGGAATTATCCATGGTTTCGCCGGACCCGGTGGCATCTTGGGCGTGTTGCCTGCCGTAGTGTTGAATGACTGGGTCAAGTCTGCGGCATACTTGGGCTCATTCTGCGTGGCCTCAATCTTCATCATGGGTGTCTTTGCGGCGCTGTATGGTGAAGTTACTGGCCGACTTGGAGGCAACTCGTTAGTGATGGAGTTCCGAATCGGCATTTTCTCCGCCTTCTTCTCGTTCGTTGTCGGTGTTGCGTGGATTGGGCTGCAGGCTACAGGCCAAATGTCTGCCGTCTTTGGGGAATAGATCATTTGGCAACATGAACAATACTACCTCGAAGCATGAGAAGAGAACTGCCAACCTGTTAGCTTCTGGACACGATGTGACCCCATTAATATCGGGTAAAGTAGTAGCAGGGATCTAGTTGCTCTTTGCTTTTTCTTAGACAATTACTGAAGTAATGTGGATAATTAGAGACTGTAAGAGTCCGATTCCGAGACTGGTAACAAAAAAAATAACATGAGCCTGGTTTTGAAATCTCGATAAGGAATTTGATCAAGAATTATAATACGATTGTTATTTCGGACACGAAATCCGAAACAGAAGTACTCATAAAATTGCTAAGTTGTAGCAAATTTAAGAGGGTCGAGACGACGTCGGTGTGGGGCTGCACCTAAATTCGGTGTTAACCGACACGCTTCTGGTAGGAATACGCTGTAGGAACTTCCCCCCTTTCTCCCCACGAGTCAAAGCTAGCGTTGTAATGCACAGTGGAACGTCGAACAGCCTGTAGCAGCAAGTGTTAGCTGAATACCTAATATTTAGGAATACGTGCAGTCTAAGACTTGTTAACGGCAGCATACTACAACTAGCAAGTGGTGGTCCTTTAGTTATAGCGATGACTGCTCTCCTTAGTGTGCTGTGAGAGCCGCGCAGGCCAAGCCCCTCCTGTCGTGATCGCTCTGCCTTCCGGAGGTCTTGCCTGCCTTACGTCTTGTTTCGTTTCCGATTCTGAATAGGATTATTATGTGCGAAACATTCGAGCCATTCCGAATCTGGAATCAACTAATTGGAAACGGATTACTTCGAAGTAGGATTCTGACAGTTGCGAAAGCTCTCTAAATATTAATGCAATCGCTGCTGTGAAAGGTCGCGCTACCCAACAATTCCTGAAAACATGGATGTGGAAAATGATGCAAACCTTCTTAACAGCTCAATGTGGCGAGTTGCCTTGACTGCCACCTCCCTTGGCATCGTCCACGTGCTTTCTGGCGGGTGCAAAGGCTTCCTATCTCCTGGTTCGGGTCTATATCCCTTACTAACGCTATTTCGTTCGTACCTGCAGGGCCAGACCATCTTGGAGCACTGGCGGCTCTCTCAAATGGGAAAACGTGGCGCCAGGCGTTGTTGCTCGGTGCCCAGTGGGGATGTGGGCGCTCGCTTGGTATCCTGGCCGTTGCGCTGCTCTGCGTATTTGTAATTGGCCACGCTCTGGACCCCAGCAGCATTTTTAGCGCCGTGTGCAAATACCTCACGGGACTTTGTGTTCTGTTTCTCGGAGTCTGGACGCTGGGTGATGCTCACCAGGAATTCAACGAGACTACCGGTGGTCATGTACCTTCCAGCCCCACCCATTTGGCTTCATCGCCGAGCTCCAAGTGGAGTCAAGTGCACTGTCAAGATGCGTCCTACGTTCTGTTGCAGTCGCCACGTGATCCCAGTATGAAATTACAGCTTAGTGCAGCGTCAGCAGCCAGCATAGGAGCAGGTATTGTTCACGGGGCTGCTGGACCGGGGTGTCTATTGGCAGTGCTGCCTACACTCGCAATGCAGAACGACACTTTGCGAGCTCTGCTGTATCTCGGATGCTTCTGTGCAAGCTCCATTATGTCGATGGGGTTGTTTGCGGCACTCTACGGAGAATTAACGCAGCGAGGTGGGAGAGCACGATCTCCGAGTGCAGCATTCTACGTTGCTGTAGCTTCATCGGTTCTATCGATAGGTGTAGGAACTGCATGGATCGTGCTGCAGGCTACAGGTGTGTTAAATAGCGTGTTCGGGGATTGAATTATCAATTGTTACAGATCCATTCTATATCAATCTTCTTAAAGAGTCAACAGCCAACGTCAAGAGACCAAAAACATGGCTCAGACGCACTATAGACCATTAATAACTGCTACTAGCAGCAAGGGATCGAGTTTGCCTGCTGATGTCGAACGACTCCCAGGAAACAGTGCAAGTTGAAGTTGGCCAACGACGTATTCGATCCACCAATCAGTGTCTCCTTGAGTGAAACCTCTAGTCCCTAATGCTATTAAAAAGACAGGAAGGTGGTTTATATCAGGCTTTTAAAGCATTTTTATATGCTTATATTATTGATAGAAAAACTGCGTAAAGACTGCTTGACACAAATAAAGAGGAAAAGCTTACCAGAACTACAACAAACAACTACAATGAAGTATCTTCTGCATCTTACGTGAACAAGACCTGATCCAAAGCGCCCCCCTTGACGAGCATTCTTCCATCATAATGGGCGCCGCAGATACCGTCACGGCGCTGGAGGGCGCATCTCTACCTGGTATCATCGCGACGGGCCTGCTGCTTGGGCTGGTGCACGTTTTAACGGGCCCCGACCATCTGAGCGCGCTCATCGTGTTAAGTGCCGGATCGTCGTGGCGCTCGTGCCAGTTGGGCATGCGTTGGGGATGTGGTCACTCTACAGGGCTTATTGTGGTCACCGTGTGCTTCCTGGCACTCAACCAGAGACTGGACGTGGACACGTTCGGCAGCTACTGCGACTTTATGGTGGGGTTTCTCATGATGGGGCTCGGCCTTTGGAGCCTACGCTACTACCTGCTCCTGAGGCGCAAGTTGCAACTCAAACACCACCCGGCAGGAGAGACTACACCGCTGCACCTTGAAGCGGAAGTACAACGACTTAAGGAAGATGCTTTGGATAGCGATACGGAGGTGCAAAAGATATTGCACGCCCACCAACTGGACCACCACGGTCCTCCGACGTCCATTGAACTGCAGGAATCGACCAAGAAGACCTGCTGCTTTGGTCTCATTAAAGCGGACATCAAGAACCCTCGCACGCAAAGGCTCACGGCATTCGCGTACGGCACGGCTCATGGCTTGGCTGGCACGGGCGGCATCCTGGGCGTGCTGCCGGCTGTGATCCTCAATGACTGGGTCAAGTCGTCCGCTTATCTCGGCGCCTTCTGTGTGTCTTCCATCATCGCCATGGGCGGCTTCGCGGCGCTGTATGGAGAAGTCACGGGCCGAATGAGCCGCTTCTCAGACTCGTCGCTCGTGCGTGTCGGTATCTTCTCGTCTTGCGTTTCGCTGTGTGTGGGCATCATGTGGGTCATCCTCGTCTCGACGGGAACTTTGGACGAGGTGTTTGGATAAGGCACTGGTTGAGTATTACACTGTGTACATCAAGATGAGATAAAGACTGCGGTAGCCTCATCTTCTAGAAATGTATTGCACTGTATTACAAACCGATGGGTAACTGTCATGGCCCCACGTTCTCCCCTGCGTGCATTGCGCTCTTCCACTTCAGCATCATCTACATGTACACTCGAAAACCTAGCCGTAATCTTCGCTTGATGACCTCGTCTACTCGGTCTTGGCCTTCGTCTCCTTTTTAGCGTACGGGAAGCTAGAGTAAATGGCCATACTCGTGGCAACGAGGCCAGCAGCAACGAATACCTCATTGGGTAGCACAGCACCGTACACGTAGCTCTCCACAAAGGCGGTGAAGGCAATGCCGCAGATCAGCGCAAAGGACTTAAGCACGCCGCCGACATATTTAGTGACCGTACCAACGAGTAATCCACCCAGGGCATTGCTCACGACGGGAATGAGAGTGTAATAGGTGCAGCCTTTAAAGACCTTGTCGATGTTCGTCAAGACGTTGGCAGCGGGCGACTCCGAGATAGGTGTCTTGACGATAGTGGACCAGATAGCCGGCATCATCAGGAAGAGGCTGCCGTAGACGGACAACTCCACCGTCACAAGGGCAGCGTCCCGCTTGTGTTGCTGCATGGAACGCTGTGTAAGCGCCGATCCGAGTCCTGATAGCAGCGAAGCGAGCAGCACGGGCACAAGACCGAGCTCGACGGAGATTGCCGGGGTGGCTGCGTCGTCAGCGCCACCGTCCTTGGCGAGTGAAAGTAACACGGCGGCGCTCAGCAACAGCATCATGGCGAAGCACTGCTGCAGCGAAAAGCGCATACCCATGAGGAAATAGAGGAAGAGTGCGGCAGACAGTAGCTTCGTCTGGTTGATGAGGTTGAAAACGATGGATGGCAAGTGCTGGTACGCGATCTGGATGAGCACGTTCTGCACGGCGTAGGTGCAGGCAGGGAGTCCCGAGGCTATGAGGCTGTCGTGCAGACTCCACGTCTTGACGACACGACCCAGAGCGCCAGAGGACAGCAGCGTCAGTAGCGACAACAGCAGCTTGCACAGTTCACATGCAATCACCAGCACAGAGCGGTTCTTGACCTCGCCAGCGAGCTCCTTGTACAGAATAGGCTGCAGACCGAACTGCATCGCCAGCAACACCATCGCCACATAGCCGATCCATGTGCTGGATGGTGTATCGGCGGGGGCGGGCGTGGATGCAGGGATCTTGACGGCAGCCATCTTTTCTTGGTATTCTACGATTCGAGTGGCAAATAGAGAAGTGAGCCGTCCGTTTCTGTTTTTTTGCTAAGCAGCACCTCTGATTGGACATTAAAGTCACTTTGCTAGTCGGAAGCGTGTCATGGTGGTTGAAGCGGGTAGTAGTACTTTCCTTCGAGGTAACTATTATTAATGTCGGCATCAAAAGCAAAGCCAAGTACTGTGGTATTCGCTACTATAATGGGTAGTAGTAGGGCTGTACTGGTAGTACTACTCGCGCGGAGCAAGAAGTTGTGAACTGCCTCCAGGCTGACTGACTGACTACACGACGAAGGTCTCCGGTAGGGTGCCGAAACGTAAACTGTCACTGGCTAAGAAGGCGGACGCGTCGATTTGCTTGCTGGAGGACACCGCGTAAGCTGAAAGATCGTCATCCATTAGTTTGATGAACATCTTGTCCGCCTTGTCGCTTGTGAACAACATACTCAGCTCCAGCGGCTCCCCGCACGTTGTCTCCATTTTCTCCGCCTTAATGGCATCGACAGTTTCAGCAGACTCTCCCTGGAGCAGCTGCACGCACTGTTGTGCGATGACTCGGTTGCAATGGCTCGGACTGAGGCGGCGCTGAGCGTCTCGATGGAGCTGCGCCAGCTTCGCTTGTACACACAGTTCGCTCGCAATCACTGCAGTGGAGCGCGCAGTAGCTGATACCAGCACCTTGGACGAAATTAATCGCTGCGTGAGCTCCACGAACAGCGCGCTGGGCAGCGTGAAGAGCTGCAACATGGCGTCTAAGTCAAGTGAATCTCCTCTCTCCACCAACGCAAGCATGCATGTTTCTATGAGCTTCTCGCTTGCCGAGTGGAAAAGCTCTGGTTGAGCCCGTGCCAGCGTCTGCGCCGCATTAATCACCTGCAAAGTGCTGCTCAAGCCTTCCTTTCCCCGACAGATTTGCTGGTCAAGAAATCGTTTGGCGCTGAGGCGAATTTCGTCGCGCATCTCTAAGAACTCGATGGCGCCGTTCACGGCCGCGAGATTCGACAATGAGAAGGAAATCTCGCCCGTGTAGCAGTAAATAGCCAACGTCTCGAACATCTCAGCACCGCCAGGGAAGGCTACCAGCTCTAGAACAGGCACCGCCCCTCCAAAATTGCTGTTGTTAGCGCTACTCTCCAGCATCTGGCGCGCCATTTTGCGCAGTTTGCAGCTCTCCAGCAGCATCGGGTGCTTGTGCAAATTGAACTGTGTGCCACAGACCAGCACTACCAGGTTGCAGTACTGACGCCGAGATGTCCACTCCTTGAACTCGCAGAGCGACAGGTCTCCGCCGAGGTTGGCGTCCTGCAGGAACGCGCGCAGCTCCGCTTCGAGCAGGTAGTATCTGGTAGCTGACTGCTGCGGTTTGCTAGTCGCTGCGACGGCTGCTGTGGGGGCGGTGGTCACTTGCTGACGGTGGACAGGTGGCAAGGGAGCTGGCATGAACTGGACGCGAGACTGGGTCTGGACGAGCGGCATCGTCACACGCGGACGTTTTGCAGCACGACCCGCAGATGATACGAGGTTGCGGCAATGGCAGCACGTAGCTCGGTTGCTGTGTAGACACCGGTCGTCACGTGAGCAGTCCTCGCGCTTACAGCCTCGGCCGGATCCTTCCCGGCGACCTCCGCACCGCCCTGAAGCGTGGCGGCCGCAGCGACCGTCACAAGTGCAGTGCATGCAGGTGCCTGGCGGGCTGTTGCATGTTGGGAGCGAACAGGATTTACGCAGCTTGCGAGTAGGCGCTGCGGCGACGCTGGGCTCTTTGCGCTTGCTGGGGCTCATCTGAGTTGCCTGCTGCAAATTGTGGACTGAGCTCTCTACGTAATCGAAATCAACGATGGGATGCCCCGTCTCTGACGCTTTCGCTAGAGTTGCGTCGGCAAAAGATGACCCGTGGGCGATTCGCTTTCACCATGTCGGAGCTCAGCGTTCCGCTCCTGCGCGGCCTGTAAGCGAGAAAAGCGAGCGGATTTGCTTGATGGATCACTGGATCGCAACCATCATTCGTCCGTGGATTCTCCCTTGTTTGACGCCCGGAGAGTCTCACACGCCCGCGGTATCGGACCGGATTCGATCGCTGGGAGAGCACCTGTGCAACGTCGAGACATGCCCCTGAGCCACAGTGCCAAATAGGTTCACTACAGCAGCGTCTGCCATCGGAGGGTGGCCGCCACTGGCATCGTTGCGGCGCTGTTAGTGTAGAGCTGCTGGCGACAGTGGCGCCGGAAACAGCGGGCGCGTGCCAGCGATTGTATACATACTGCAGAGACGTTCACCATGGTAAGTATCTTGTATTCTACATTGCAATTTGCACGACTGCTAAGGCGAGCGGAGCCGTTGGCGTTGCCGATAGTCTCGGTGGCGCGTTCGTGTGCTGAGCGGCTAGAGAAAGGGATGGTTGCCGCATCAAATCCAAATATAGAGACGGGCCACGCGTAATCGTGTCGAGCCCAGATTACGCAAGCGCATCGAACACACCGCATTTGATGAGCTTCTTCCTGCGTTTTGCCATCCAAGGCTTGGAGCCGCTTGGACCAAGCGGCTGAACGAGTGCTTTCAAAAAGATCCCAGAAGCGGTTAAGCTATTGTGAACTTCATACCATCTTAAACAAGAAGCTTGCCGTACACATATCAAGCGAGTCGTTACTACAACTTTACCACAATTACACGATAGGTGGTTTAGAGCAACGCAGCAGCTTGCTGTGTTGTTCGGTAATTTATCGAGTTTATCTTCCCGTGAAGTTGTAACCAAACAATTAGACTAAAAATTTGCAAAATCTTGTGGTTGACAAAGTACGACATTTCCAGGAACGGGAGAAACCTACAGTGATATGGCGAATGTAACGGGGTACGTAGCACTAAGTGTACCCTGGTTATATGAAGTGTGACACTTCACACTTCAGGAGTATGACATGTCATACTCCGGGATATTTGGTACAAGGTACCAAGGTCATTCAAAACCAACCATTGGTTAAATGACATTGCATTTCTATAGGTAACTGATAGTTTGTATTAACCACAAACTTAACCTACCTATAAATATACTCAGTTTACAATCTACCTTATTTAGGTCACTTCGCTCTCTTTAATTAAAGAGGGGACCAGTGAACTGCCGTTCACTGAGAGTTTGTATACTCTCGGAAGATAACTTCCTCTAGCGCAAGGTGCTGTGTGACCCCGTCACACTTGGTAGCACTTGTAGTCAATCCACGCCATCGCGGGTAGACTACCTGAACCTCCGAAGTTCGTTGCCATGGATAGGAACGACTTCTCCCATATGAACGACTCTCAGTTCGAGTCGGTTCGGAAGATGGCAGGCATCTTCGGGATGGAGGCCCTGCAGAGCCTGGTGGTATCAACACCGGCTGAGCAGCTCGAGCGCGTCAATGCATTCGACGCGTACGAGCAGGGCCTCATCGCGCATGTGCGGGAGAACCTGCAGGCTCCGGCGGCGGGAGCAAACCCGCCTCACCCGAAGCCAATACGGCTGAAGGTAAAGCCGTATGAAGGGAAGGAAGGCGAGAACCTTCACTTCTGGGTCCGAGAAGTAGAGCTTGCGATGGACGCGGCTCTGATCTCGACCGAGCAACTGCGTGTTGCTTTTGCACTCTCCAACCTTAGCGGTCGTGCTAAGAGTTGGGCGTACACTCGGGAAGCGACATCCCCTGGATGTTTCACATCCTGGGCTCAGCTGTGCGAACAGCTCCGAGCCGCGTTCCTCCCGGCGAACTACGAGTACCGCCAGCGTTCGCGCTTCCTCGCGTGTAAACAAGGAAGACGCGAACTGCACGAGTATGTACAAGAGATACGGGAGCTCACGGCGTCCCTAGTGGGAAACCCACTCAATGAACACATCAAGATGACTGTGTTCATGGACGGCCTTCGAGTGGGCCCCGCACGCACTCAGCTGTTCCGGGTGCAGGCAAACACCCTTGAAGAGGCGATTCAAGTGGCTCTTCAAGAAGAATACAGCCATCGCCAGGCGCGTACGCCGGCCTCAGCGTGGCCTGGGAGTTCCTTGTCGGCTCCCGGTCGAACAAGCCCCAACGGACCAGTTCCCATGGAACTCGGGTCCGCCGAACAGCGTGACATCCGCTGCTTCGGCTGTGGGAAGATGGGCCACTTCAAGCGCGACTGTCCCGCGGAAAGACTCCGCAGACGGTCCTTCCCCAAGCCCGTCCTCAAGGGTCGCTGGCAGAAGCCAGGATCCCGGGGACAGGGGAACGCAGGGAACCAGTAGGGGCGGGGCGCCCTACTGGGGAAGAACTAAGTCTTCGTGATGGGTGCGCGGGTGGCGCGTACCACGGGGACTTAGCCCCTGAGAGTCTTCGCACTCTCGAATCGGCGAAGAGCAGCGGCGGGTTGCTCGTAGTACACGGATGTGTACGGGGGTACGATCACCCCTTTAAAATCTTGATTGACTCTGGGGCGTCGAAGAATTTCGCACGCCGCCAGACGGTTGCTCGTAACAGCAACAAGTTGTCCGAAGCTTTGCGAGAAAGCAAGGACAACGGGACGGTGTCAGTGCGACTGGCCGACGGGAAGGTCGTCACTGTCCCCAACGTCCAAGTGGATCTGGCTGTCAAGTTTGAAGAGTTTGACAGCCTCGAACAATAACTGTTCTCGATATGGATCCATATGATATGATCCTGGGCATGCCCTGGCTTGAGAAGCACGAGCCCTGGATCGACTGGCGAGGCAAGGCAATCGGTGCCAGCCGCCCTGCGCAGTCCGACAGAGCATTGGTGAGTCATGTTCCCACCTCTGTCAGGACCCGGGGCGCCCGCGAGGGCTGCCAGGGTACCAAAGCATCCGGCAGATGCTTGGGAGTCGTCGACGTATATGACGACTCCGAGGATGTTTTGATGGTGGCCGCGCCCAGAAGAGGCGCCGGCCAAGTGGGTAACTTAGGTCCACAGGCGGGTAACATAGTTCCGCAGACAGCTGCAGCTGTCATGAACACTGAGAACAGCGTGTTCAGAGTGGGTAACAGAGTTCCACTCACGGTCGCCCAGACCATAACTGAAGAGGAAGACGTCGGATACGCTTCCTGTGTGGGTAACACAGTGCCACACGCGGTCGCCCAGACCTTAACTGAAGAGGAAGGCGTTGAACACGCTTCCTGTGTGGGTACAACAGTACCACACGAGGCCACGAGTGCCTCGGATGTCGTAGCGACGACATCCCTAGACGTGGGCAGCAAAGCTCCCCGTCACAGAAGCCGTCGGCAAAGACGCCGCCGCAGCCTCAAGTCGGATCCGAACTTCGTTCCGATCGACGTCGCTTCAAGCGACTCGGAGTCCAGGGCCCGGGCTCCTCCGACAAGGCCGGTGGAAGAGTGCTATCACATCTTCGATAGCGAGACGGGTTTACCCGTCAAGGCCTCTGGTGTCCACTTGGAACCGTTGCCAGAGGTTGCAGAGATACTGAACCTCGAGGAAATGACGGCTGAGTCTTTCCTGGCCAACCTCAAGGCTGGAGAGATCGCTGAGATGGTACTCATGAGACCTGAGACCACTCAGGAGGAGCTGAACTCCTCCTCTGTCTTGGACGAGAACGTCCTGGAAGACATGAACAAGCAGCGTCAGGCGCGCTTGGGTTCTGAGATTCTCAAGAACCCCAAGGATCCGGTGTATCCTTTGGTGACGGAGTATGCGGACGTGGTGAATAAACACCCACCGACCCAACTCCCACCGGATCGAGGCGTACGGCACGAGATTGATCTCGTGCCCGGCACAAAGTATTGTGTCACGAGGCAATGGCCTCTCCCGCGCGAACAGTGCGAGGTCATTGATGCCTTCTTCGCCGCGAAAGCGAAGGCAGGCATGGTGCGGGAGTCGAAATCCCCGCACTCGACGCCGACTTTCTGCGTTCGTAAGCCGAACGGAAAGTGGCGTCTGGTTCACGCTTATAACAAGCTGAACAACGCAACGGTGCCGGCCCAAACACCGATCCCACGAAAGGATGTGTTGTTGAACAACATGGCCGGGAGCGTACTGTACAGTGCGCTGGATTTGGTAGACGGATACTACCAAATCCTGATGCGAGAGAGTGACATCCCGCTCACCGCGGTAAGCACTCCAAGCGGCATGCTTTGGGAGTGGCTCGTCATGCCGCAGGGCTTGTCTAACGCCCCGGCGACGTTCAATCGCCTGGTGACGCAATTGTTCCGCCCTTTGCGTACCTTCGTACAGACGTACTTCGACGACATTTTCGTCCATAGCCGTGCCGAGGGAGGCAAGACGGCCATGGAGGTGCATCTAGGACACCTCCGTCGAGTGTTGGACGTGATGCGAGCGAACAAGCTCTACGCCAACATCGACAAGTGCGTTTTCGCGTCACCAGAGATCAAAGTTCTCGGTTGCTTCGTAAGCAACGTGGGCGTTCGGGCTGACCCAGACAAGGTCAAGGCCATAGCAGCATGGCCGACGCCCCGATCCCAGAAGGATCTTCGAAAGTGGTTGGGTTTGGCCAACTACCTTCACAAGTACAGCGCTGGGTACGCGGGCTTCGCTAAGCCTTTGTCGAGCCTCCTTCAGAAGGACGTCGACTGGCGCTGGGAGCAAGAGCACCAGGATGCTTTTGACAGCATCAAGGCCAGTCTCCAAGAGGCCCCTGTCCTGGCTCTGCCGGACGAGACGAAGCCGTTTAGCGTCGTCTGCGATGCCTCCGATTACGCCATCGGGTGTGCATTGCTGCAGGACGACACGGCTGGACAGGAACGAGTCATCTCATTCCAGTCCAGGCAGCTCAAAGCCGCCGAGCGGAACTACCCTGTCCATGACAAGGAGCTCCTGGCAATGAAATATGCCCTTGTGAAGTTCCGTGTTCACCTTCTGGGCTCTACGCCCTTTGTGATCTACACAGACCACGCGTCCTTGAGGACGGCGACTAACTCGCCTCACCTCTCCCAACGGATGGCGAGGTGGCTGTCCTTCTTCGCGGAATATAACTTCCGCGTCGAGTACAAGCCGGGCAAGCTCAACGTGCTTGCGGACGCCCTCTCTAGGCGTCCCGACTATGAGTTGGCCCACATCACGCGGGTGACAACGGATCTATATGATCGGATACGCATGGCGTATCGGGACGATGAGGCTGTCGCGCCTATCGTCAAGTTCCTTAAGGCCGGAACGAGCGCGAAGTCCGACTGGCTCTCGTCGCGACAGCGCTCACGGCTCCACCGATATGAGTTGAAGGAGGGCCTCCTCTATTATCGGGTAGAGCCCACTGATCCTCCACGGGTGGTTGTACCCAACGACGAGGATCTGAAGTTCGACATCCTCGCGGAGGCGCATGACGCGCCCTCCAGCGGCCACTTGGGCCGCGAGAAGACCTTTCTGTCGGTCTCTCAGTCCTTCTGGTGGACCCACATGTACAAGTGGGTCGCCCGGTACGTCAAGACATGTGAAACATGTCAGCGGGTTAAACCCGCAGGGCACTCTTCGGCTCCACTACAGAGCCTGCCCGTACCGGCTGGTTGTTGGAAGTCGATGAGTCTTGACTTCATCTTTGGGCTTCCCGCCGACGGACACGGCAACACCGGAATTTTGGTGTTCGTGTGTCGGCTGAGCAAGATGGTACATCTTGCTCCAGTTCCCGTCACTGTGACGGGCGAACAAACCGCGTCGATGGCGTGTTCCGCTATCACGGTCTCCCGGAGACGATTGTCTCGGACCGAGACCCGCGGTTCACTGCTGCGTTTTGGAAAACGCTGTTCCCTTTACTGGGAACTCGTCTGCAGATGTCCACTGCGGATCATCCGCAGACAGACGGCCAAACAGAGCGCGTCAATCGAGTGCTCGAGGACACTCTGCGCAGTGTGTGCGCGGCAGCGCCACGTACGTGGTCGACGCAGCTTCCAGTTGTTGAGTTTGCGCTCAACAACGCGGTGCACGCGTCCACGGGGTTCACGCCGCTCTACTTGAACGGCTTCCGCCACCCCAGAGTGCCTCTCACTCTTCGAGGAAACACTGACTCCTCTATTCTAAGTGGGGGAGAGGCTCGGAAAGCCCTTTCCTCCCAGATCTCGGATGTGAGGCCAGTTTCGCTGCGGAAACAGGTGGAATCCTTTATGGATACCAAGCTGAACATTGTCAGCAGGGTCCGCGATGCCATGGCAGCGGCCCAGGATAGACAAAAGGAGTACTCAGACAAACATGGAAGAGGAAACTTAAGTGTATTTAAAGTGGGGGACTTAGTGCTATTAGACACGAGGAACCTACCGCTAGACACTGTCAGCTCTGTCGGCAGCAACAAGCTGAAGCACCGCTTCATCGGACCTTTTGCAGTCCTGGCCAGACATGGTGCGTCGTACACCATCGACCTTCCAAAGTCAATGACGACGCACCCGACGTTCTATGTCGGACGTCTTAAGCGGTACTTTGACCCGCAGGGGGTTGCTGACTCGCAGACCCCCCTTGACCCAGCTCCTCGAAGCGAGGGCCGGTCACAGTCGTCGACGAGGGCGTCGGAGCAGGCACCCAAGCCTCGGTCGGGACGGCAAGGCTGCGGTCAAGACCGTACGCCGGAGGGGCTCCATACGAACGGACCCCGGCGCCATACGCCGAGTACGCTGAGTACGCCGGGTACGCACCATACGCGTACGTCTGGGAGTGTGCCGCAGGCGGCTCCGGACGTGGCAACAAAGCCTCGATCCGTCGGATCATGCGAAAGGCCTCGTCCAGATCGGACGAAGAGGCCCGGCGGTCCACCCGCAGGTGCAGGCTCGCGACCTCTCGCTCCACCAGGTCCAGGCGACCCGCAAGACGAGCGAGCTCGCCCTGATTCCCGGCCTGGGCGGCAGCATTACCGCCAGTCCCAAGGCCAAGTGCAATCTCAAGCACGAGGAGACGTTGACGGAGGCGGTCAACCTCAGGGTCCCGTGTCGGACCCGCAGTCGGAGCACTCGAACGAGAGTGGCTCTCGGGAGGCGCCGAGTACTCGTACTCGTACGAGGGCACCTCCGCCCCTGCTTGACCGGAATGGAGAAGTCCACTTCCACGTGGAGCGGATCCTCCAGGAGCAACGGTGTCGCGGGAAGCGACAGCTCCTCGTGAAGTGGAGGGGTTATGCCCACTCCGAGAACTCGTGGGAGCCGATTGAACGGCTCCTGATTGACTGCCCGAAGGCTGTCGCAATCTGGGAACAGAAGCGGCGGCAGCTTCATAAGTAGTCCGGGGCTTCTTGCCCGAACGGGGTACGGATGATGAATACATACCGTACCCGCGCTCATCGTGAGCGCTAGAAGCCGCGCGCTTCAGGATGTCCCTTGGCAGCATACGCTTGCTGATCAAGTGGGCAAACCTCACACGAAGATCACGCTGGTCCAGGATGTGGGACAGCTGCTGATCTTCATGGAGTTCCCATAACTCCGTGGGCGAGTACTTGAGAGTCTCCACCCACGCCCAGAACATGTCCTCACAAGAACTCCATGTGGGACAGTTCTCGGGCATAACCCAGGGGTATCCCCAAACAGGATAGAGACCACCCCGGATCTCGGGCTTCTTACGACAAGTCGTGAAGTCCTTAAGGCGGAATGCGGTGTGGCGCGAGAAGCACACACCGAGCAGCCTCCACGTTGTCGACGAACAACTGTTCTTTCTGAACAAGGGCTCGTTCATAGATGCCCCTAGAAGTGTGGCCGCCCACAAGGCCACGAGGAGCGACGAGAAGCTCTAAGAAGAGGTCAGCCCCAGAGCTCTCCTCGGGAGGCCAATACCCTCTTGAGTTGATGGCAGCTCCCTGGCTGACGGGTGCCGCCACCGAACCCCCACGCACACGCTGGGCAGCTTGGAAATCCTCCTGCTGCTGGTCGAGGTCATTCGAGACCTCCCGGGGCTCAACAATGGCACCCTCCTCTTCCTCTTCTTCCTCCTTCTCCTCCTCTTCATCCGAGGAGCCGAAGAGACTCTGATAGGAGCGTCGAGTCTCCTTCTCCTCGCGGAGTGGAGACTTAGAGGCGGTACGCTTCTTTGAGGGCTTGGCGCCTTCGGCTTTAGAGGCCTTAGCGCGCGCAAGACCCTCGGCAAGCGAGAGACGTTTGCGAGGACTCCCTTCCTCATCGCCACCGGCTTTGGGAGTGCCCTTAGCCTTAACGGCCGGACTCTCAGAGCGCACAGAGGTCCTGGGACTGTGATCACCGTGATCACTAGCGGACGACTGCACGCTGTCTTCTTTGTGCTCACTGGGCACTGGGCTGTGCCCTCCCACAGAGCCCGCAGGAGCATCATGAGTGCTCTCGAACTCGGCATCGTCCTCACTGCCCGAGTTGAACTCATGTTCTACGAACCGAGGGTTCGGACGATTGTCTGAAGACGAGGGCGACGGACTGCGGCGCCTGCTTGCGCGCTTGTCCGCAGCCGCGTCACCCGAGGATCCGATCGCCTCGGAGGCCACCTGAGTAGCCTCCTTAAGTGCAGAGCCTTTGCCGTGAGGCTTAGTGCTCTTGGCCTGCGCCTTACCGGCTGCAGCCTTGGAGCGTGTCTTAGCACCGCTCTTAGCAGTGCCACGAGGCATGTTAACGGTCGAAGTGGAGACCTTGACGAAGAGCGCACAGGTTGCTGCTCGAGGCTCTAACTGTAAAGTGAGCCTCCGCCGCGCTCGCGCGGCCGAGTCGATGGTTTTCGACTTTGAGAATGAGAGTTTGTGACGAACATCTCTTCATTCTGATTGGTCGGTAAACCGAACCTAAGTGGGGGAGGATGTAACGGGGTACGTAGCACTAAGTGTACCCTGGTTACATGAAGTGTGACACTTCACACTTCAGGAGTATGACATGTCATACTCCGGGATATTTGGTACAAGGTACCAAGGTCATTCAAAACCAACCATTGGTTAAATGACATTGCATTTCTATAGGTAACTGATAGTTTGTATTAACCACAAACTTAACCTACCTATAAATATACTCAGTTTACAATCTACCTTATTTAGGTCACTTCGCTCTCTTTAATTAAAGAGGGGACCTGTGAACTGCCGTTCACTGAGAGTTTGTATACTCTCGGAAGATAACTTCCTCTAGCGCAAGGTGCTGTGTGACCCCGTCACAGCGAAGAAGGACGAGAAGATGCGAGCGCCCAGTACGGGGGCTGCGAAACCAGAGGGTGTGGCGCACGTCCAGTTGGTCGCAAACACAGGTATGACGCTTATAAGGTACGCTGTGATGGATATAAACTGATTTGATGTGTGTAGGACGTCGCTCCACCTTGCGCCCGCGTGATTACGTTGGTCTGACACGCGGCCACACGAAGGATGCCCCCGCCCCGAGGAACGCTACGAAGAGCGCCACGCAGGACGCCACGCAGGAAGAGGATGTTCCCGCCCCGAAGAACGCCCCGAAGAACGCCCCGAAGAACGCCACGCAGGACGCCACGCAGGACGATGATGTCCCTGCCACACAGGATACTACGGCTGAGGCTACCACACATGAAAAAGAGGTGAAACACTCCCAGAACGCTACTGCTAAGGTGGCAGCTGACTCGCCGGCCGCTATCGCTGAGAGCAACATGGATGCCAACATGGATGCCAACACTGAGGGCGACATGGAGAGCAACATTGAGGGCAACACTAAGGGCAACATGGAGAGCAACGTTGAGGGCAACGCTAAGTATAACGCCGCCGCAGCCACCCTAGCGGACTCCAACGATACGGAAAACAAAGTATCAGATTCAGGTACGAGTCGTCTACAATGTTATTTACACTTTCTAATTTAGGATTATCGACTGCAGATGACCCAGATCCTGAGCCTCCAACAAAGCGGGTACGAGTATCCACTGAAGGGTCGGCTAGTCGACCACATCATCTCTGGCGTCGCCAAACCAGAAACGCGGATAACCGCAAGAAGATTGTGAAAACGCTAAACCCAGTCATCGACGACAAGCCAGGGCTACCGCAAAAGGTCTTCAGCACGTGGGAGGAGTATCAGAAAGTGCTCAAAGATAACGAAGTCGAGCACTTCCTTTGCTATCGAACTCTCGGAGCTCTGAGACAAGAGAGAAGCACAACAGGTGAAGGCACGATACCGATATTGACGTTTATGTTGCTGTCTCACTATGTCGTTTGCTGCTATGTTGCTTTGAGTGTTGCATAGGCTTCCTGGTGCTAAGAAGATACCTGATTATTTGACCCACAGCTTCAAACGAGTTTGGTGTACGCATGCTGCAACTCAGGCCCCCCGAGGGCGTGGGCGCCGTGAACACGACTGCCGCTTTACAGGATGTGAAGCGAGCTTCGTTGTGCGTTCCGTCTACTCAGTTGAAGCCGGTAAACCCTCGTGGAAAGTGTGTATTGATGAAGACACAGAGGTGCGTAAGATGCTGTTTTTACGCATATTTGTAGTTCTAACTGTTTAATGTTTTAGATATCGATGCACAACCACCCCACTACGAAGGTGATCTACGATTCGTATCGTAGTGCGAAGCCACTTTTGTCGCGCAAAGTTTGACAAGAACTCGGTCTACTCAACGAGGTGAAGCCCAGTACTGCTGCTGTCAACCGGTATCTGGCGGACAAGCTAGGTGGGTGCTTTTCGTAATGGAGGGTGACCGCAGTAAACCTTAAGAATCGCTGTACATTCAAAGTTTTAATCAAGCTTAACAACATTTTGTTTACGTGCAGATATTACTATTACACCTCAGCAAACACGTAATGTGCTACGGGTGCTATTGGGATCATCAGCGTTGGAACGAACCAAGTCTCTTTTGGGTGCTTTTGTCGCGGAAGAAGGAAATGATGTTCTCCTGGTGCAAGACCAAATGGATATAACCTGTGTCATTGCATTGCAAACCTCCATTCAGAAGGAGTGTTTTCGTCAGTGGGGTGACACACTGGTGTAGAACTGGACGCAAAAATACTAATAACCTCGGATATCATTTGTGTAAGTTGCATCGTATTTAAATGTCAGATCATACATATACTAACTTGTTTGCTTTTTTAGGAAGTCTTGTGGTCACGTCGGCAACAGGACTGGTCTTACCTGTAATCGACTTTCTTGCGCTAGACCAAAAAGCACATACCAATGGACCGTATCGTTGAATTCTTCAAAATGAAGAGCCCGTCCTGGAATTTAATCCAGACTATCGTTATCGACAAAGATTTCGTGGAGTGGCGGGTCCTGGAAAGAGCATTTCCCGGCACCAAGGTTATTCTGTGCCAATTCCACGCGCTCACGTACTGGAGAAAAGTGCTTCGTCGTCCCAAGTCTGACCTGACAATGTCACAGCGCGACAGAATGGAGGACGCGTTTGCAAAGCTAATCTACTGGTACGATTCTGTGTGTTGCTTCATGTGTTGATTATGAAATGCTGCCTAATATGTTGCTTTGTTGTGCTGCTAAATATGTTGTGCGAAATGTAGCAACACGCAGATAGCGTTCAATTCAGAGTTGGCAGCATTCACAAGAACGTGCGAGGAGAAGTGCCCTAAGCTACTTGCTTATTTTTTGCGGAATTGGAAAACGTGCGATTCGATGTGGGCAAATTATCTCCGTGGGGCGTACTTTTCTGCAGGCAATACCACCACCAATCGAATTGAGTCCAACTGGAATCAGGTGAAGCTGCTCCTCGGTAAAAGGCCCCGTATTGATGCGACGATTGGAGGGCTTCTAGCTCACCAAACGACAGTTATTCGACAGCTACTTGCTTCAATTCGCAAGCACTCCGTGACCTCGCGGCAACCTGACTCTGTCCCAGACTTCCTTGTAGTTGTGGCAAAGCACCTGAGCGATGCTTCGTTTACAAAAGTGCGCACTCAGTGGGAGCACTTCATGGTATATCTGGCGGAAGCTACGTGCAAAAAAGAAAACGTGGAAGTGGGAGAGTGGATGTTGTCTACGCAGGGGCGCACATATCGCTGCAATGACTATCAGTGGACGTGTACATGCCTATTCTATCGAAGTAATCACCTCCCGTGTCAACACTTGATGTACATTGCTGACCGCGTTCACCGGTTCGAGTATCTCCCGGCATTGACGATTGCTCCACGCTGGGACATGCTGGAAATGGCGGCAATGGAAAAGGCGTTTCAAGCGGGTATCTATTCCCTCCAGGACGTTCAAACTTCGATGAAAGTAGCCAGCGATGCCTTCGACGCGGTCCAGCCGCAGGATTCTGCATCAACATTATCAGCAACACAACCGAGTAGTGCAACACAGGACGCTACACAACCGAGTGGTGCAACACACGAAGCAACACACGAAGCAACACAAGTGAAAGGAGAGCTAGGAGATACCAAAACGACAGGACTGCGCGTTAAATGGAAACGCCGAATCATCTTCGTGAAGTTGCGTCGCCGCGAGCGAGCAAATGTTGTTGTTATGTCAACCGAGGAGAAGTACTGCTATGCAAAAGCAGTATTCGAGCCCGTGATGGAGCGTCTCTCAGGTCTGCCGAGTCCTGCTTTCTGCACAGCATAGCATGCCTGGAAGGAACTGGTTCAACGTGAGCTACGTGAAGGTGTTGGAGCTGGATCGGAATCAGATACAACGACTTTGCCGGAAGAGGACGACGAAAGCGACAATTCCTATTTATCAGAAGCCGCATCGGAAATTGAGCCCACAGAACTTATTGATACTATGGATTTTATCCGGCAGATGAAATCGCCAAATTCACCTCAGACGGGTGATGGAGCCATACACAAATTTACGATGACAAAAGGACCAGCACCGAGTGCAACACAAACATTGAAGGTCCAAGTAGCGTTACCGTCGGCCGATCACCAAACCGATACGCGTCTCGAAGCTCACAATGAGCCAACTAAAGCGGCTGCACATGCACCCAGGAAGTGCAGTGAAGCGAAAGCCACCGCTAACTGCGGACTCGAAGTTCTTCGTATCCCTCACCCCAAGCCTCGACACAATAAGAGGAAGAAGCTGACACAGCGCAAATTAGTAAAGCACGAAAGGCCCCAGAAACTGGCTGCTATTGCGCTTCCGGACAAAAACGTACCGTCACTTTCGCGACTATTGGAATGGGCGAACCACACGACTGACCCGTATCACGTGAGCGAGATACTCGGAAACTACCCTGTGATCATGGATGACGATTTCATGAGCGCCCGAATGTCGTGAATTAGTTTGTACGGCTGACTATGACTACAATTTCGTGATTCCTCAGAACCTTGTCATTAAATTGAACGCTGTGGCTGCTGTCGAAAAGAAGAAACGTCAAGGATCAAAGTACTTCAATGAGCATCAAGATGTCGAACATCCGGAGGGGTCCACGAACGAAGTCTTAGCTTTCTTTCCTGGTGGTACCCCGCGCTTTACTAGGTTAGTGCTTTTCATGTGCTGTTTCATGTGCTGCGGGAGCTCTGTGTTGCTTGATGTGTTGCTCACGGGGTGTGTTGCTTGCTGTGTTGCTACTAGTGGTGGGGTCTTCAGAATGGTTGAGTACTTCAGTCCTGTCAAGAAGTTCAATTCATGGATGGCAGATGTGAAGTGGCTGTTATCGACAAAGTGGAAAAAGATCCTCGCACACCCGGAGATATTCGACGAGGAGACCGGAACTGCTGCTCTAATGCCTGACGTTGTTCCAGTGAGACATCAACAGCTGGCGGACGACATCGTGCGTGTGCTGGAAAGCGCTTGTCTAAGCTCAATCTTTCGGCTTGATTGTGGCGAGGGAACCGTCATGGTGGAGAAAATGGTTGGTATGATTGCCCGAGATCGTATGATGAGTGATACGATTATCGACTTTGGAATTCGATGCATTTGCGAATCGATTGGTAGCTGCTATGCTTCGGACTCATTCGCACCGTCATTGGGCTGTCCGAGGCCACCAGAAATCCCTATTGATAGCTGCAAGTACGTTGTGTTGCCTGTCCATTTGAGCAACATACACTGGAGTGTGATTATTGTTAGTATTTCATACCGGACGGCGATGGCGACAGTCACACCGTATTTCTACGGACCAGTGTGCTCTACGTCATACAACGACACTCTTGAGCACACCTACGAGGCAGTAGTGGCCGAGTTTTTAAGAGTTCAGCACGATTCCACCATGCTGGGAGAGCCATATCCAATCGTTAAGGAGACCGTGTGGCTTTCCGGACCGAAGCAGCCCGACGGAACTTCTTGCGGTGTGCTAGTTCTCGCCCAAGTGTATACGATGCTTAAAAATAGCTCGCAATTTACCCGATGTGCTGTAAGCCATGACGACGTCACTATTATGCGTCTTCGCATTATGTGGATGATCTTAAGGCAACCCGAGGTAACCACGAGAAAAACAAGGTAGCGAAGGCGGTCCAAGACACAGATCTGGAATTACTGGCGACAATTAAGACGTAGCATGTTGTGTTTCGGAAGCCAATTAATTGTAAACTTCTTACTCAATAACCCCACTCTGGTCCTCAAATTCTCAATGCTGCGTGTGGCCTAACATTGAGCTGCAACACTCCTCCAGCACAACCGAGTAAGACATGACGTACTTTGAGCTGCGAATAGGAACCCCCGTCACGGCTGCAATGCGGGTGGTTTCCTCCTTTTCGAGTGAGATCAATGTAGCTAGCTCATCGTGCGCATTTAACAGCTTCGCCGTGTACTTGGCCAGTTTTTCAAGCTTCCCTTCCATTAGTTCAATCTGCTGAAGCCGAGACTGAAGCAGCTTTTGGCAAAGCTTGGCCTGGTGAGTTTGAAGAGTCTCCGCTTCACCACGGCGAGCTGCAGCTAGCTCTAGATACCCCGAAGGCGCTGGGTGACTAGCAATAGCGCTCTTAAGAAGGCTGGCGTGGCTGATGTCGTCTTCGCTCATACTTGTCTCCTATAAAACGGCCGACTGCGATCTACTAAGAAATTCACAATAGGGGCCAGAAACTTTTACGGTTCCCGTCATTTATCTTATTTAAATTACGCCACGAGCGTATTTTATTTAGCAAATGTTGCTCTCTGTGGCTCTCCTTGTGTCGATGTGGTCTGTTGCGTTGCTATAAGAGCTGTTGTCTTGTCGTTGACGAGTTGCAGTAACGCCGTCCGTCGGCAAAAGATGACCCGTGGGCGATTCGCTTTCACCATGTCGGAGCTCAGCGCTCCGCTCCTGCGCGGCCTGTAAGCGAGAAAAGCGAGCGGATTTGCTTGATGGATAACTGGATCGCAACCATCATTCGTCCGTGGATTCTCCCTTGTTTGACGCCCGGAGAGTCTCACACGCCCGCGGTATCGGACCGGATTCGATCGCTGGGAGAGCACCTGTGCAACGTCGAGACATGCCCCTGAGCCACAGTGCCAAATAGGTTCACTACAGCAGCGTCTGCCATCGGAGGGTGGCCGCCACTGGCATCGTTGCGGCGCTGTTAGTGTAGAGCTGCTGGCGACAGTGGCGCCGGAAACAGCGGGCGCGTGCCAGCGATTGTATACATACTGCAGAGACGTTCACCATGGTAAGTATCTTGTATTCTACATTGCAATTTGCACGACTGCTAAGGCGAGCGGAGCCGTTGGCGTTGCCGATAGTCTCGGTGGCGCGTTCGTGTGCTGAGCGGCTAGAGAAAGGGATGGTTGCCGCATCAAATCCAAAGATAGAGACGGGCTACGCGTAATCGTGTCGAGCCCAGATTACGCAAGCGCATCGAACACACCGCATTTGATGAGCTTCTTCCTGCGTTTTGCCATCCAAGGCTTGGAGCCGCTTGGACCAAGCGGCTGAACGAGTGCTTTCAAAAAGATCCCAGAAGCGGTTAAGCTATTGTGAACTTCATACCATCTTAAACAAGAAGCTTGCCGTAGACATATCAAGCGAAGCCGTGCTGGAAAGAGAAATAAAATCTGCATGTGCTGTCAAAGTATAAGTAAATGACTGTAACGTACCTTACTTCAAAACGAGAGAGAGAGAGGCAGACGATTCCATTTGGTCATTTAACGACTACTAGATGTCTGTTTGATCCTAAGCCTGGCTAGCAACGCCGGTTCCAAGGCCTGGTCCGGTGGTTGTACGGGGCTTCTCCGTTGGAGACTTCTCTGTGGGTATTTTCTCCAGTTGTTGCAGGCATAGCAGGAGTCTTGTCCCGCTTTCCAGCTTCTCTGGTTGTCTTCTTTCTCGTTTTGCTATTGCTCGTAGCTGTTGCTGACATGTCGACCAGAACTCCAGCACGCTGCTGTCTATAGTGACGTCTTCCTGCTGGAAGACGACCCGGTTCCGCTGTATCCAGAGGCTGGTCGCGCAAATGCTGCACATGACCCGCCACATTCTCTTCCACTCCTTCTCATACTGAGGTTCTTCGTCCGGATGGTCTCTGCCAAGGTTGGATTTGACTACCTTCGATAATGCCGGCGCTTTCCTACTTGCACATGCTCGCTGGAAATGGTCCAGCTGTTGTAGCCCCCATTGCTCTCCAGTCCAGTGACAGACTAACTTCTGCCAACATGCTTGAGCGCAAGGGCAGTCCCATAGGATGTGTTCTAGTGTCTCCTTTTGTCCGTGGCAGCATTGTAGCTTGCGGCAGCTATTGTCTAACGACCTGCCGTCGTGATAGAGGTTGAGCTGTCGGAGTGCCACCCGATAGCAGACCCAAACTTGACGCCGTAAGGTCATTGTTGTGGGCCCAGAGTTGCTTGGGAGATTGCGCCATGACCGCTGCTTGCCAGGTACTCGTCAGCGCCACTTGTTGCAAGCGAGCCACTAGTGCGTCGAGCTTGATGCTTCCCCTCGATACCGTTTGAAAGCCTATTTCTTGACTGCAGCGAGAACGTGCCTATTCGCCGTTGAGTCCGGCACCTGCCATGGGAATCCATGCAGTGTCGGATGGGCTCGAAAAACGATAGTCCCTGCTCGTTCCTGCCGTTGTAGTTGGTGAATGTCTTCCATTGTGGTGACATCCGCCTGAGTCGAGTCACTGATGGCCCAGTGAATTCCGTTCGGTTGCTGTTCTAGCTCGAACTGTGACTTCGGTGTATCATTGACCGGGATTGCTCGAATCCTGTGCCTGTTCAGTATGATCCACTTGTAGTCGTTCTGAAGTTCTGGGGGGGGGTGCCTTATTGTTGCCTCTGTTCCGACCCGCAGTGTGGTACCTACCTTCAGGGGCGTGATGCTGCAGAGGATGGCTATGCCCCACCGGCGTAGTTTCGGTTGGAGATGGCTTGTTGCTGCCGAGAATGGGATGGTCATCGTACACAGATGATCACTCCTTCTCTCAATGTGGAGATCCTCTAACGTACAGCTCTCAATTCGGTTGTATTTCCGCCTCGTCAACATTGCTCCTGTTTCATCTACGATTCTTGGGTTGTCGTTCCAAGTGTAGATAGGCCAGAATGCCTCCTCTTCTGGCTGTCTCGAGCGCACTTTCTCTGGGAGAGACCTTTAAAATTTCACATGCCATTTTCCACTCTCTGTCCAGCTCACTGCAGACGTTGCGACTTCTTTTAGCTCGTGGCTCCTCTGAGGAGTGGTGATTTCTTCGTCTAGCACGGGTGCCAGCCAGCTTCCAATGAGCTGTTGGAGCGTGTTTCCAGGCGTGGCCATCTTACTGCCTTGACTGTTTCTGCTGTCCTGCCGTGGGGAGACACCTCTCAACCAGGGCTGAGTAGCTCCTCTGAATGCCCACGCTCTCCATGCGGCGTAGTAGATATCATGACGTTGGACGAGCCACTGAATTGCGTGCTTCACCCGTTGTGTTTTGCAAGCTACCTCGATGGACGCTAGACCTACTCCTTCGGCTTGTTTCGGTGTGAATAAGAGGCCCGGATTATTTTGTGCCGGCTTGATTCTGCACTGGTTGAGTGTTGCCAGAGGAACTCTTTTTGGAATATTTCGGAGCTGTGTGGCCGCCCAGGTTGGCATTTCAAATGCCGCCGCAGTGAACAAAATCGAAGGGAGCATAATGACATTGAGCAGGAGGACTCTGTTCTCCATACTATTCGAGATGTGGGCGGCAGTCGCCAATCGTTTTTGCACCGTACGAATCCGCGCTGCCCAATTCACTTCTGTTAGTGGCCCGGTGCCAACTTGGTATCCGAGGTACCGAGCAGTTTCCCCGACGGGTAACACAGGGATCTCGTGTATGCTTTCCATCTCGATTGCGGTATTGAAAAAGATGACTTTGCTTTTGGTCGGTTGCACTTGGAGCCCGGAAAGTTCTCCAAATCGCTGCACTATTTCCAGCACTCGCGGCAGTTGCCGCGCCTCTCGAAGGAAGACTGTGGAGTCATCCACAAATGCTGAGAACTTGTGTGCTTGCCCGGAGGTTCCGGGTACTTGGATTTCTTCTGTCTGTTCGTCTTGCTGGATTGCTAACGCGAGTACTTCTGCTGCGAGAATAAACAGTAGGGGTGCCAATGGGCATACTTGACGAATGCCCGAGACGACATCTTGTGGGTCGGATAGCTCTCCATTTACAAGAAATCTAGCCGTTGTACCTTCGTGCAAGTTCCGTAGCATCTGCACAAACTCCGGCGAAAATCCAAACCGAATGAGTACGAGAAACAAAAATTCCCGTGCGACCGTGTCGTAGGCTTTCCTAAAATCCAACAGGAGAATTACTCGACTCAGAGCTGTGGCGAGCTCGGGTTCGGCTTTTGCTGTGGCAAGTATTGCGAGCATCATCATGACCGTTTTCATCATTTGACGACCATGTACAAATCCTTGCTGCGATGACCCGATCGGTTTTCCTAGGACGCGTTGAGCCCGGGCCTTACTTCAAAACGAGAGAGAGGCAGACTATTCTATTTGGTCTTAACGACGACTAGACGTCTGGCATTTCCTAAGTCTGGTTAGCAACGCCGGTGCCAGTAGGTCCGGTGGTTGTACGAGGCTCACCCTTTGTATTGGGTGCTCTCTTGGTTGTTTTTGTAGTACCCGCGGGCATAACAGCATTCGGGTACCTTGTTCTTGTGTTTCCGGTCTTCGGCTTTCCTTCTTTCCTATCGCTTGTAGTTGCCTCATGGCCGACGCCCAAAACTCCTGACTGCTTGCGTCCGCTGTGATCTCGTCTTGGTGGAAGACTACTCTGTTCCTCTGAGTCCATATGCTAATGAGGCAGATACTGCAAAGAATGCTCCAAATTCGCTTCCAGTCCGCTGTAAACGGTTTGGTCTCATCCGGAAACTTGCTGCGCAATTGCTGCTGCACGCATTGAGATAGCGGCGGTGCCTTGCGGCTGGCGCACTGCTGTTGGAAGCGCTCCACATGCCCAGGTGACCAGCATTCGCCCGTCCAGTGCTGAATTAATTTGCTCCAGCAGGCTTGCGCGCATGAACACTCCCAGAAGAGATGTTCTACTGTCTCTTTGTGTTCACGGCACTCCGGTGTCTTTCGGCAGCTAATATCTTGCCGACGTCCTTCGTGGTATAAGTTGAGTTGCCTAACTTCCACGCGATATACCACCCAGACCTGGTATTCTGTGAGCTGGTGTTTGTGTGACCATACTTGCGTTGGTGTTTGTTGCATTGCTGCATTTTGCCAGACGCTGGTTGCCACAATGTCCTGAAGGCGTTGCACTTGCCTGTGGAGCTGTCCGTCATCTCCTCTGTACCGCCGGAACGGCTGCTTTTTCAACGCCACCAAAACGTGTTTGTTTGCCACGCTCTTCTTCACACTCCAGGGGAAGCTGTGGACCCATGGGTGCGCGTAAAACACCAACCCTCCGGAGGCGATGAGCTGGGCTAGTTGTGGTGTAGTAGAACACACAAATACCGTTAGATGTGGATTCCTTACACAAACCACAACAATTCGCCGAGTTAGGTCGGCGGTTGTATGGCCTGCGCAGAGGGTGGTCCCCTCGCGGTCCGGCCCTTCCGGGACAGACGAGTGGCTCGCTTCCACTCGGTTCCGACTAACCAAGTCAGATCACTTCCGAGGCTCCGCCGAGTTTGGTTCGGCTGAGCTCGTTCACAACCCTGTGCCCTCCACCAAAGGATGGACGACGGCGCGCGAGCGCTTTTACAGGTCACCGAGCGCAGAGGCTGCTCGGCTAGAAGTGTTACGGCACCCGGGCTATCCGACGTACCGGCCCGCTGAGTTTGCGGGGCTTTCTTTCGCGCGTAGCGAGACTTTGTCCTACCCGGACCGACCTAATCTCTTGGCGCTACCAATCAATACCCTACAAGCTATGCCTCTCGAGTATTGACGGCAGGCATAATCCAGCCCTATGCAGGGACTTACCGGAAAAATGTACACGTGTCTTGGACTATGAAAATTCTGCTCTGTTATCTTCTGGGAGCCCTTTCGGCTCCCCCTATTTAATCCTATGCTTCTTATACAAATATCTAGTGAAATGTAGTCGTTTCGGATCTCTACCGACCCTTCAGCTAAGTTCCGGCGACCGTTGAGCTCAGCGGTCATCCGGATAGCATATCCGGACAGATCGCCGAGTACTTACCGTGATCCTTTGCTCCTAAGCTCTGGGTTATCAGACCGAGCCGATTCTTGACCTAAAGTAGGTTGGCGTATGGTCGAATCTGGAAATCCCTACACCACAACTGCCCCGGTTATGATACGAGCCGAGCTGGTGAGTGTCTTAATCCTTCATTTGGTTCTGCCACCGTTGGTCTATACTCGGCTGATGACGTCCCGCGGCTCTCCACCACCTGACAACTTCTCATGAGTCTGACGCGGAGTCGGCGGGGTCTTCTCGCGTACGCCTTCCTGGTCCACCGAGCTTGCCGGGCGACACCACTTCGGGCGCCACCAGTCAGCCAAGCTCGGCTGCTCCAGTGAGTCTTGACTCCCTCATGGCCAGAGTTAACGAGCAAGGGTATGAGCGCCGAGAAGAATTGACCTTCTTGGCGAGGCTCATGGCTTACGGATTCACTCGTTCCGTGGAGCCCTCCGATCCCGTGCAGCGGCGAGCGATCTTGCATGCTGCTTCCGCGGGGGAACTGTTGGATATCTTGAAAGGCAACTACGCCGCTCTTGATTATCCACAGATCATTGGCGATCTCCGAGCTGACAATCAAGCTGTTCAGGAGGAGAACCGCGCGCTGACTCGGCGACTGGACTCGCTTGCTCTCAGCAACGTCGACTTGTCAACTCAGCTCTCGTCGGCTCAACAGCAAGTGTCTCGATTGGAGGCTGCTGCCGCGCAGTCGGCTAATCTCCTTGCTTCACTGCGAAAGGCTGTAGCTCTGAGTGTGGCAAAACTTGCTCGGGCTATCGCAGCTGAGCAGAGCAAGGTTGACGCTGCGTTGGGTCAAGCTCAGCTCCACCATCAGCAAGTCTTGGATCGAGACGCTGAGATCGACGTCCTTCTCCGATCCATTTCCGAGAGGGATGCGGCGTTTGTCACTCTACAGGGCATCGCTTCCAAGCACTTCGAGCAACTGCAGGAGTCGGTGCGGTTGTATAGCTCCACCGGCACTCAACCTTTGCGGCACGCTCAGTCGGTGATCGCTGAGCAGCGGGCTGTGATCTTGCGACAGAAGCGGCTCATCCGTCGGAATGGCATTATTCCGATGCACGACCCTCACATGGCTGCTGCTGCTGGCGGTGGATTGCAGGTTCCTGGACTTGATCCGTCCGACCTTCTCCTTAACGCTCGGTTGTGTCGTGTCTTGGAGTCTCGCTTCCCTGATGTTCTCAATATCCCAGCTGATGAAACTCGGCGGTTGGAGTTGATTGTCCATCCTCGCCGAGACGCTCCAGTAGCGAGTTTCGTTATCGGTCCTAGTGTGGCTCCCTCAGCTAGTCAAGCGTCTTCGGTGACTTCATTGGCCGACTCGGCGGAGGCTCCAGTCAGCTCAGCGGCGGCTACGAGCCAGGCGGAGCCGACTTTTGCCCAGCTTCACCGTACGCCTTTGGCGAACTTGACTTCGACTCAGCGGCTTCGGCGTTATGCCAACCCCAAGTCTCCCACAGCTGCAGGTCCTCGTCATCGCCCACCGGCGCCGCATCCGCCTCAACCGTACGCTTGTCCACTTCCCGGGGAGGATGGACACGAGGCTATCAGTGCCCTTTTGCACTGAAGAACTCCTCAAGTTACCGTATCCGATGGAGGAAGGCCTTGCTCTGGAAAGTCCCGTCGTCGGACTCGGCGGAAGAAGGTTCGTCACCTTCCGCTGAGTTCTGCTACTCAGCCCGCTGTCTCTGCTCGCTCTGAAGTACGAGGATGACGCTTCGAGCGAGGCTGAATTCGAGTTTGAGTTGCCTGAGCCGCCCGCCGACACCGTTCCTGCGGTTGCTTCGACGACTTCAGCGGGTTCTTCGTCTTCTGGTCCCCCGGTGACTTCGTCAGTCGCGGCTACTTGTCCACCGCCGATATCTTCATCCCAATGTCGTGGCTTCGCTGCCTGTCCCGGCTACGAGCGTTTGTGCCCCAGGCTCGACTTCGTCCATCTCCGCTGGGTTGCCCTAGTCGAGTGTACCATTCAGCGTCGTGCCAACGGTGGTTGGGCGCTCCCAGTCGCCTTCTCGGGGTCTGAGCGTATCTACCACGCCGACTGACCTAGTGACTCCGGCCGTGAGTGTGGTGTAGCGGGATCAGCAAAATCTGCGAGATTGCCAGATTCAACTTACCAACTGCGCCCAGACACCGACTAACGGAGGGGGTCCCCCGATGATCCGTGTTCTGCTGAACTTTCCTCACCTTGTGTTCCCGTCGGTAGGGCGGGATCTTGCTCTCTCGGTAACTTCCGAAGAGTTCAAGTGGTGAAGCTTGAGTGTCTTGGCGAGACGTGGGGATGGGGTGGAGCAGCAGTGGAAAATCTTCACTCTGCGTCCGTGGATTGTTCCGAATCCTAAGCGAATATTCGAGCTTATGGATCCGGGGCCTAGATCGTGGATCTGGCCGTAGGGTTGCCTTGCGGGTGTGTTCCCTTGCCTTTGTATTTTCCTTTGCGTCGTACTTGCCGCCTCCTGTGACGGGATCTTGAGAGTTGAGAACCTCTAGGGTGTAACCGACCAAGTAGTAAATTCGGTTAACCTGTCGGATCTGCACAAGTAAAGGAAAAGCTCACTAGGTTGTAGGATCTGGCCAATGTATTATCCAGTTATCGCTACCAACACTAGATTCGCAATTCCCAACCTTCTCCTAGCTCGTACGGCCAATGTAGTTCCGGTTCTTGAGGGCAGGAAGGCACTTGCGTGTTACTGTGCAAATTGAGGTCTGTATTGATATTTAAGCCTATGCCTGCCTGGATTTCTACCTTCTATGTCTTTCATCTGCTAAATCCCTTACCAGGCTCGGCTGCATGTCCCTTCTTCCCTTGAACCATCATCCCAGCTGTGTTATCTTCAGATCCACCGGATCCATGACGTAATCATCATGGTCACCCTATTATGGGTACACTCATCCGGATCCAGGTCGCTTGGATCCACCTCACTGTAATTGTACACTCGCCGTGGATCCGAGCTCTCCAATCATCCAACATCATCTTGCAACCGTCTGTGATCTCCATTGTCCCACGAAGGTTCCAGATCCACTGCATCCATCATCCCTGTACCCTGGATCCAGGTCCTTCTATGCGGGATTCTCCCTTCTTGGACCCGAACTCGGAAGTATGGGATCCGGGGTACCTCGCGGTGGATTCTGACTTCTCGTTAGCCGTGGCTACTAGATCCACCTTCGGATGGGACCTACCATTCTTCCTTCATAGGATCCACACTCGATCCACTCTTGTATAGTATATCCCATATCCATCTTAGTGAATCCAGGTAAGGGTGGATCCGAGGTAAGTCTTGGTGGATCTTGCCTTCTCGTACGTCGCTCATATCAGATCCATCGTCATTCCATACGGGGTGCTGCTCGTCATGGCTAATCCACCACCGGCAACTTGCATCCGTGCCAGCCAACCCAAATCCTCTCTAATCACTTGAAATTGTCACTGATTCGGGATAGTGACCCCGCGTCAGGCCCATTCTCTTATTTCTGAAAAAGCACTTCACCACAATCGCCTCCTGTATGTTGTCGGCGCTGCACAACAGCGTTCACGGCGTGCATTACCAGCATCCACAACCGCTTTCTCCCCTTCGCGACACATGTCTCCCGCCAAGCGTACCGGCAAATCGTCGGGCAAGGCCCCATCCACCACACCTCCGGTCAGTCCGTCTTCCATGTCGCCCACCGATCTGCGGGTTCTAGCCCAGGCTCTTTCCGATCAGGTGCAAACCCTGACGGCGGAGCTCCAGACGGCTCAAGATGCCCAAGACCAAGCTGCGTCTCTGCACACTACCCAACTTCCAGACCTTGCGAGCCCAAATCCATGACCAGGCCATGGAGATCCAGGGGTGGGAGCACCGTGCGGCCTCTCGGTCGCAGGACCTGCGACTCTTGTTGGCTGATCAGGCGGTCGAGATCCGCGACCTGACCGGACGGCTGGATCGCGCCTCCCGTCAGCGAGATGTCATGCGGGATGACAACGACCATCTCCTTAGGGAGATGGTGCTCGCTGGATCGGAGATCCACCAGCTCCAATCCCGGATCCACGACCTCGAGCGGGATCTGGAGGATTCCCAGACTGCTGGGGCAGCTGCGGATGCGAGCTTGGACCGGCTCCGTGACGAGTTGCGTCTGACCCAGGAGGAGGTGGTGACCAACGACTATGTGGGATCCACCCATGGCGGATCCGCCTTAGGGTCGGCGCGTAGAGGGTCCCCCGCGCCAAATCCACCTCCCTCATCGCCAGATGTAGCCCTGGCTCAACTCTCTGAGGAGTTGCAAGACACCAAGGAGTCGCTCGAGAAAGCGTCTGCCGGACGAGATTACGCGCTCGAAGAATTCGTGCGCATGACTCAATTGCGCGACGAGATCCAAGCGAAGCTGGCGGACAGCGAACTCCAGCGGGACAAGGCGGCTACCGAGTGGGCGGCTGCCAAGCGTGCACAAACAGAGCTGGAATCCAAGCTTCGCCGCAAGAGTACGTGGATCCTCTTTTAGGCCTTGCTAGTAACGCCATATTCACTCGTTATTGTCCATCCAGGTGACAAATTGAAAGAAGCCGATGCGACCGCCGCGACACTCCGGGATCAACTCGCTGCAGCCCAAACTCAGCAGCATTAGCTGGTCCTGGAGCGCGATCGTGGCTTATCGGAGCGGGATTTGGCTCGTCGACGACTGGCGCTGGTGACAGCTGCCGTGTCGGATCCCCTTCCTGCCTTGTCGGGACCTTCTCGTGCTGCCAGCGTCTCTGCTCCTCTCCCGTCTGTAAGTGGGGCAGATCCATCAGTTGCGAAACGTCCGCGTAGTGCGTCTCCCGCGCCTAGCACCGGGTTGCTATATGGGAGGGCACTCACCGGTTCCCCATCTCTCGGAATCAACTGCAGGGTTCGACTTGGTTGTCTAACTTCAACAAGCAGCGTGGTAACCGACGTAGCCATGCTGGCCGAGCTTGGAAGAGAGTCCTTGTGATCCTCGTGTTGGCAATCCAGGACGGTTGGTGTGACGTGGATATTTTGTTGGATCCATCCTTCTTGCATCTTCCCCGACGCGGGGATAAGGTGGCTTCGTTTCCGGGATCCGTATCCCGTCAAGCCAACTTGGAGGATCCCAACCTCCATCGCCCAGAACCCACGATCCTATTGGAAGCCTTGCGAGAGATCGACGAAGCCGAGCCTTGGCGTATCCAGTTTCGCGGGGACTTGTGCCAACACCCAGGACGCCAGATCCAGCGTCTAGTGGGCAAGTCCTTCAACGTTCAGCCCAAGACTACCTGATCCTCATCACTCTTTGACGCCACGCCCCTAGTTTCTGTCTTCGTGGATTCATTTCGTAGCAGTAACTAGCGACCGGAAACTGGGTCGAGCTAGCCCTTTGCATAAGCCTGCATAAGTCGATACATCACTTCCCCCAGGAAAGATAAATCAATGGTGTCAGGAAACTCTCTGAAGACAGACTCATAAAATTCAATCACATCTCTTTTTTCTTCCTTCTACTCAAGCTCCTCCACCTTCCTCGCCTCACATTCAATAGGATGTGAAGCGCCACAGACGCAGAAAGGGTCACCAAAAGAAAGAGCAGTACACCACACCAAAAATAAGTG
>NW_003303754.1:4590953-4592307 GCF_000142945.1 Phytophthora infestans T30-4
GTACTGTCACTGGATCAATGTCGTTGGCCTTCCTAGCTGTCTGGGCTGACTCCATCTGCGACCCTGTTTTGCCATTCGGGGTCGTGTGGTTAGTCCGCCGAGTCGACGCCCTGCTGACTTGTTCGAATTCATCTCCACTGCTTTTAAACGCAGATTCTCTAGGATTTGTTGCCAAGGCTTCGTGATCCTGACTTCCCCCTCTTGCTCTAGCCGAGTCTTCATCCAGCTCGTCCTCAAAGTGAACTCGGCGTACTCGGCTACGAGTGACTGCCGTGACAATCGGGGTTTCCGCTGGGTTGCCTGTGGCGTACAGTTCTTCGGCTACTCGGTTAATCGTTCTCTGTTCTGCTTTCCTATCCGTCCCGAGAATTACTCGTCCAGCTTTAGCTTCTAATGCTTCTGTAGCGAGCGAATCAGCCGCTGCGGTATAGTGTCGCGCTATGTGTCGATACCGGACCGAGTTGAGTTGCTTCGTGAGATCCTTGTGTCGAGCTAGCTCCACTTGCAATGTTTCCTTCTTGCATGCTATTACCCCCATGGATTGCTGGATTGCAAGCCGGGAGTCACCCACGATAATCAGATCGGTTATCCCTCGGTCAATCGCCGCCAAGACGCCATTGTTCATGCCGGTGTATTTGGCGATGTTGACTGTGGTGGACGACAGGTACGCACTCGCAGCGATCTCTATGTCCCAATTCGGAAGGCGCCACAGTATCCACGAACAACTGCCATACCCGCCGTATTTAGCTGTCTCCGCTGAGCCATCAAATGACAGCACGCATCCCGCAAAGTCAGCTGGTATGCGGGCGTATAGCAGTTCTGGGTCCATTCGAACTGTCGCCAAGTTCTTGGAGGGAGGGGCAAGGTGCTTCAAGGAATCGTCGAGTCCGATAAACGGGGTTATCGACGCCTGGAGCAACTGGGCGAAATCTACACCTCGTTCACGTACTCGCTTCACCTTCAAATCGTAGGGCGACAACATAACGGCAAACTGACTGCGCGGCCGTACAGCGACTTTGACTTAAACAACCACTCCAGCGTGGAGAAACGGGTGTAGACGTGTAGCGTCTTTCCCGCCAAGAGAGTGTAGCACACTTTTCAGCAATTGTAACAGCGCGACTACTTCTTTCTCGGCGGGATGATAGGCGAGTTCATTCTCCTTTAGTACGCGTCCCGCAGAAAGCGAACTGGGTTGCAGCTTTGTCGGTCGTGCGGTTGCATCAATTGTACTGCTCAAGAGCGCCACTCATTTGGCGTACGACAATTATTATGTACTTCCTTTTCGCCGAGTCGAAATGAACGTAGAAATTGGAAGCTTTCTTGCTGACCCAGACTTTTTTGAGCTCGGGCGAAA
>NW_003303754.1:4592532-4593783 GCF_000142945.1 Phytophthora infestans T30-4
TCTCGTGCGATAGGAAATCAACCTTGGGTTCGGTACGAAGATACTCTTGGTAAAGCTGATGCTAATTCGACATTTTGTGAACCGGGCTAGTAATCGGTCGAGTGTCTCCAAGCAGGCGTCGAACGTCTCCCCTCCAAAACAGATATCATCGACAAACGACCTCCGCTTGAACACCGAAATCAAGGAAGACTGGTCTGGTTCTCCATTAGCAAACATGCCGCCGTCCGGTCCGTTGACCAGGTCTTGGACCGAATCGCAGTCAGCTTGTGATTGGTGGTCAGCTTCAAACTTCGTCAGCTGACTCTTCGTTGAATCACTGACTCCGCCGAGCTCGACTCGCCGAGTTCCCGACTCGGCTTCAGCAACAGCCATTCTTTCAGCAAACAACTGCCATCCTCCCTTTGGTTGAACATATCCCCATAGAGCGTTGTCAATCAGTCGTTTGTAGATCATAGGCGCATTCTTCAATCCAAACGGCATTCGTAACCATTCAAAGTGTCCAAGCGCACAGACGAACGCTGAGATCTGCCGAGCTCGGCGTGTCATCAAGACTGCCCAGAACCCACTCGCAGCATCGAGCGAGCAAAACCACAAGTAGTTCTCCAATTCGGTAAGCAGGTCATCAACCAGTGGCATAGCGTATTCCATCGGTGTCGTAACCGCATTAACCAGTTTATAGTCAATGCATAGCCGGATATCCACACCATTTTTCTTGAGCACTATCACCACTGGCGAGGCCCAAGGGCTGCCCGAGAATGATATCAACCCAGCTCGAAGAAGCCCCTTCAACAACTCGTAAAGTTTGCTCAAGTGGCGGAGAGGTATCCGCCGAGCTCTCTGCTTAATGGGTGCGTGTCCTTGAACGTCGATGTCGCACAATGCTCGGTACGCTGGAGGCGGCAGGGCATTACCACTTGAAATCATTATCCCTTCGTGCTTTTGTAGTTCTGCCACCAATTTAGCCGACTGTGCCGGCGTATGACTACTCGACTTGACGTTTGCAGCGCCATAGTCGAGTTCGGTAGGCTCAACTTCAGTGAGGTCGGGAAGGAAGGCCAGCTCGTGAGCGTAGTCCGTCAATTCCAGATCTGTTCCACTACGCTCAAAGGCGTTGGTCGTACCATCGTCAACATCATCCTCTTGCTCGTCTTCGGTCGCGGCGATAGCCAAATAGTGTTGTCTTAGGGTTTCGTTGGGTCTCTCGTCGAGTTGCACTCGTCATCTTCAGCTTGTCCTAAAACGTAGTCAATT
>NW_003303754.1:4596063-4618362 GCF_000142945.1 Phytophthora infestans T30-4
GTAATCTTATCCGTAGCACCATGGGGAAGGATTCTGGTGAAGACCGTCTCAAGAATATGCTTCACGCTCTTCGGCAGCTTGAGGGCAGCGATGTGCTCGTCATTCAAGACCAGTTTGACGTCACGTGCGGAGTTGTTATGCAGACAAAAATTCAAAAGATGATGTTTGAGCGGTGGGGGGAAACGTTGGCAATGGACTTTACGCATGGAACGAATAACCTGGGCTATCATCTGGGTACGTTTGACACAGCAACCTTACCTGATATAGCAACCCCCTGTAGCAACCTTTATTGATACAGTAACCGTTGTGGCAACCTTATCCGCTATCGCAACCTTGCTGATCATCATGTATTTCCTTGCTGGTAGGGAGTTTGGTTGTCACCACATGCACGGGTCGTGGCTTCCCTGTGGTTGATTTCATTTGCCTCAATCAGCAAGCAAAGACGATCTCCACGATTTTTAAGTACTTCAAGGAGAAGAATTCGTGTTGGTTGAGTCGGATCAGGAAGTCGCAGATCGGTTCGTTGACTTTACGTCTCGCCGAGTATTAACGAGTGCGGGCGGATTGGTCAAACTGTGAGCAATAATAATCCAGGAACGCCTCGCTGAGTAGTTTCCAACGTCGCTGAGACTTCTTCGGCAGCTGCCTGTACCAACACTTCGCCGCGCGTCCCAAGCATAGCGAGAAAGGCTCGCACCAGGCACTTTGGGGCATCCTGGTGCTCTTCATCTCGTAGATGAAACGCTTGAGCCACTGGAGCGACTCATCAGAGCGGTAGCGCTTTCCTTCGAACTCAGCGATTTTGTCGAGCGAGGCGTGGGTTCGGACTTCTAGGTACTGCGTCGAGTCTTCTTCAGCCGCGTCAAAGCTCGATTTTCGGATGTAGTCCTTCACGGTTTCTTCACGGTTACCTCTCATGTCGATGGCGTCGTGGTCTTCTTCATCCTCTTCGTAAGCCTCAGCCTCGTCAGCAGCGTCATACAATTCACGGTAACGACCAACATTCCGCTGTCCACGACTCGGCGCTCGCTGAGTCGGGTTTAGCTTCATTGGAGTCAGCATGTGGGAGTCTTCGAAGTACGGAGTCCCTTGCGTAGCGCGGAACACTTCACGTCTCTTCGTCTCCGGGGTCTTCGGCAAAGGAATTTTGCTTGGGTCTTCGCCGAGTGGTTTGAACTCGGCTACTCGGCTGTACACCTTCTTCATTCCACCAGGGGCCTTCTCCAATCCAAACGCCACTCTCAACTTCTTCTTCCATTGCCAGAGCTCAGCTCCGCCACGGGTCAGACTCCAGTCGGACAGGATGCGGCTGTTTGGTCTGCTGTTGCACCGATAGCCCATCGCCTTCAACAGCAACACAGTTTCTTCCACCAACTGATTGATGTTGGCTGCACGCACCGGCTGAGTTAACTCGGGACCCAACACCGGCCACTTCGCCTCGCGCCATCGCCACAGGCGCGAACATCATCATCCATTCCGATCTCGTTCTCATCTCATCTCCTCGCCGAGTCGAGCCAACACGTTATTGGCGCTCGGCGTATCGGCGTTCCTCGTCGCTTTCGGAATAAGGGGCGGACGGTCCCCTTGAGCAACGCCATGTTCTTCTTCATCTTCTTCATCGTCCGCACCTTTGTCGAGCTCGGCGGATAAGTTGCACTCGACAGGACGTGGAGCTCCCATGCGTCCCACCTGCAGCGTCAACTCTTCCACCTCGCCAAGTAGCTCGGCGGTAGTCTTCGTTTCTCCGAGCTCAGCGGTCTCGGCCTTCTCTTCATACGCTCCTCCACTTGCATCTCCGTTCTCGCTCTCCTGGTCTTGGCCATCCTCGTCGAACTGGACGGTTCGTCCCACCTCCATCGACATGGCGATGAGTCGTTGATCCGCCGGGTCCGACCCCGCGAGAGGCGATCCTCCAGCCGTCGCTGGGCTTCCGTCGCTCGGAGTTGCTGATCCCTTGACCATTTTCACTCTTCTCTTTCTCTTCTCTTCCTCTTAACTTGGTTAGCTGGCACCTATAAAAACAAGCACACACTCCTGTTCCCGGGTCGCGGCCCCAGTTGTGGTGTAGTAGAGCACACAAATACCATCAGATGTGGATTCCTTACACAAACCACAACAATTCGCCGAGTTAGGTCGGCGGTTGTATGGCCTGCGCAGAGGGTGGTCCCCTCGCGGTCCGGCCGTTCCGGGACAGACGAGTGGCTCGCTTCCACTCGGTTCCGACTAACCAAGTCAGATCACTTCCGAGGCTCCGCCGAGTTTGGTTCGGCAGAGCTCGTTCACAACCCTGTGCCCTCCACCAAAGGATGGACCTCGGCGCGCGAGCGCTTTTACAGGTCACCGAGCGCAGAGGCTGCTCGGCTAGAAGTGTTACGGCACCCGGGCTATCCGACGTACCGGCCCGCTGAGTTTGCGGGGCTTTCTTTCGCGCGTAGCGAGACTTTGTCCTACCCGGACCGACCTAATCTCTTGGCGCTACCAATCAATACCCTACAAGCTATGCCTCTCGAGTATTGACGGCAGGCATAATCCAGCCCTATGCAGGGACTTACCGGAAAAATGCACACGTGTCTTGGACTATAAAAATTCTGCTCTGTTATCTTCTGGGAGCCCTTTCGGCTCCCCCTATTTAATCCTATGCTTCTTATACAAATATCTAGTGAAATGTAGTCGTTTCGGATCTCTACCGACCCTTCAGCTGAGTTCCGGCGACCGTTGAGCTCAGCGGTCATCCGGATAGCATATCCGGACAGATCGCCGAGTACTTACCGTGATCCTTTGCTTCTAAGCTCTGGGTTATCAGACCGAGCCGATTCTTGACCTAAAGTAGGTTGGCGTATGGTCGAATCTAAAAATCCCTACACCACATAGTGCTTTCCTTGCGTTTGGCTGCTGAATCTCCCCCAGGTCTCCAGACGCTAATCTCCATGCTATCCCATTGGGCATTTGCTCGAACAGAATGCTGCTTCCTTGAGTTCCTTGACCCGTGGTGCACGTTCCTCTCGCTCCCCCGGCTGCGTGAGTTGCCAGGTGTAACCTGCTAACACTTCTGGCGGATGCCTCAAAGTCAGCTCGGGCCGGACGTGCAGTACCGCTCCAACTGCTAACGTCGGCGCGTTCAGCAGTATTGGTAGGCCCCATCTCCTCAACTTTGCCTACTGATGTTCCACTGCTCCTTCGACCGGGATTGAGAAGGCGTAAGTCGTCTCCGCTGTACGCGTGATATGAAGTTCCTCGACTGTGCAGCTTTGAATCCTGTCGTATTTTTTTTTGCTGAGTGTGCTTCCACTCTTGTCTAATATCCACGGGTTGGCGTTCCATTTGAATGCCGGCCAGAATGCTTCAACTACCGCCGTCATCTCCCTCCACGGTGACTCCAATACCCTTGGTAGCTCGATGATCCATCTTCCTGCTACAGTCCAGCTAAGAGAGTCTACTTCCAGTTGCTCAAGATCCGTCTGGTACTTCAAGATGGAGTTTGCTGAAAGGTCATCAGGTGGTTGGAGCCAAATAGTCATCACCTGCTGCACTCTTTCCCCAGGCTGTCCTCTGACTCGTGTGGCTGCCTTAGCGGTCACGTTAGTCGGAGATATAACTTCACCCCACTCACTCGTTGATCCGCGAAAGACCCAAGCTTTCCATTCAGACCAGTAAGTGTCTTTGCGTTGCACGAGCCACAGTATGGTGTGTTTAACTCTCTGGGTCTGGCATGCTATAGGAGCTGATGCCAGCCCCATTCCTCCTGCCGGCTTTGGGGCATATACAAGTCCCGGATTCACCTTGTGCCGACTCGTATCTGTCGCTGTGCTGTGTCTCCATAGGAACTGTTTTTGCAGGTTGAGAATCTGCTTCTCTGCCCATAGGGGCATCTTGAACGCTGCCGTAGTGAACAGCACGGACGGTAACATTTAAGATCGTCACCCGATGCTCCACACTGGTCGCTAATCTCGTAGCCGTTGCCAGCCTTCGCTGAATGTTCCGAATGCGTGTGGCCCAATTCACATCCGTCAACGCTCCGGTGCTCACTTGATAGCCTAAATAACGGATTGTATCTCCATGTTTCAGGACCGGCAGGCCATGGAACTGAGTCAACTCGACTGCCTTATTCAGGAAGATGAGCCTGCTTTAGGCTGGCTGGACCTGTAGACCAGACAGTCTACCAAAGCGCTCCACAATCTGCATGGCTCGGGGGATCTGCTGAGCTCGCTGCAGAAATAGAGTAGAGTCATCTACAAAGGCCGAGAACAAGTGTCTTTGATCTTCTGCTCCCGGTACTTCAATGCCCTGCAATTCTGGGTCCTGCCGAATGGCTAAAGCCAGCACCTCTGCTGCGATGATGAAGAGCAGCGGCGCAACCGGGCACCCCTGCCTAATGCCCGATACCACTAACTGTGCTCTTGAGAGCTCGCCGTTGACGAGAAACCTCGCTGTTGTTCCGTCATGGAGCCGTCGTAGCAAGTTGACGAATTCTTTCGAAAAGCCAAATTTTAGCAGCGCCAGAAAGAGAAATTCACGAGATACCGTGTCGTAGGCCTTCCTGAAATCTAGCAGAAGGATGACTCTGCTGAGCAGTGCTGCTAGTTCAGGTTCACCTCGTGCTGTTGCGATCACCGCCAGCATCATCATGACCGTCTTCATCATTTGACGCCCATGAATAAAACCCTGTTGAGAATCGCCAATTGGTCTCCCCAGAACCTTTTGCATCCGGGCCGCTAGCACCTTCATGAAGACTTTATACCCAGTCTATAGTAAAGAAATGGGCCTAAAGGCCATCGCATCTGTTGAATCTCCTTTTTTCCTTAACGGGATGATCAGTCCTTCGAGGAAAGACGGTGGCGGCTCTGCCCCTTTAAGCAACTCATTGCCTAGTGCCACCATTGCTGGAACCAGCAGAGGCTGCGCGTCTTTGAAGAAGTCGTTGTTGAGACCGTCCGGCCCCGCTGCCTTGTGTCTATTGAGGTCCGCAATGGTAGTCAATACTTCCTCCTGCGTAATTTCTGCCATCAAGACATCATTCTGCTCCGGTGTCACATGCCTGTCCTGTGGCACGTGCCCAAACTGATCGAACTCGCTTTCTAACTGCTCCAACGGTATTTGGCTGTGCACCCTTCCGAGAATTGGTTTCCATTCTGACCCGACCTTGTCTGCTATGTTCATGTGTCGGTCAAACTTCTCCCCGTGGACATGGTGGATATCAGTGATTGTTTGGTCCTTCTCCCAGTTGGATACCCTCTTGAAATTCCACCGGATTTGCTCAATCGCTCTCTCCAGCTTCTGACCTAGACGAATCTCGTGTTCTTCGCGCACGTCTTCTTCAGTTTGGTGGAGGAGATCCCGCATTGTAAGCAGATGCGCTCGGTTTTGCGCATTCGCTCGATGCTTGGCTTTCTTCCTTTTTCTCCGCTCCTGACGCTGAATTTTCTTGATGCTGTGTACACATTCTACAGCTGTGCGGTCCCAAGTCCTGCTCGTTACTCCTTTTCCCACCCCTCTTTCTATCAGTTCGGCCATTAGCTCTGCATGTACCCACGCTGGGCGGAAGGACCGAATGGGGTATGAGATTAGACGATTCGTGATTTGTCGTTGGTGTTGCTGGCGTTGATTCCGTAGGTGAAGGCAGACACACTGGTGATCGGAGGGCGCTGCTGGTTCCTTAACTTCCACCCAGTGCACCTTGTTCGTCCAGTCGGTTGGAATGTAGAAACGGTCGATCCTACTCGCACATTCTGCTCCCCAATACGTAAAGAATTCCGTGGGATCGATATATTCGTCGTCTTCATTTACCGCTCCTGCTAACGTCACAGCATCTTCCAGGTCGAGGTGGCGCACGAGTTCCCGTAGCGCTGGCCGTTCAGGTTTTGCACTGCGCTGTCCACCCATCCTGTCCAGTGGCGGACTCTGCACGCAATTAAAATCGCCGGCCAACACTATTTCACATCTGGGCCATTGCCATTGCCTGAGTTGTTTCCAGAATGCTTCTCGCCCCACCGGTACATTGGGGGCGTAGACATTTACTACGAGTTGCCCTCCGATTCGGACAGCTATTCCCCGATTAGTCCAGTGGCCTACGTTCCATGCTTTGGCCTCCTTGGAGTGATCCGGGTTGAGTAATATCGCCACCCCTCCTACCTTGGAGCTGTGCACACTCCAATATGATAAGCGAGGGCCGTCTTTCTCGTTTTGCTTCCCCCAAAGCCGCTTCCATGCGTCCTCCAGTGTGTCCGCTTCATCCGCTGAGCTGATGTGCGTCTCCTGAAGTAACCAAGCCACCGGCCGTTCCCTCACCGGTATTCTACGCCACGCTCGTAACCAGCCGAGCTGGTTTTCCTGTTTAAACCCCCTTACCTTCTGTGTCTGGAATCTTGACGACTCCACCTTGCCTTTCTTCTTCCTTCCTACGCCTATTTTCGCCTCGCGTAGGGCAATCAGACGCCCGTAGACGTCTCCAGCAGCTCCGCTTTTTGGATTGTGTTGTCGCGGCTGCTGCTGCATCTCTTCACCCTTAATAAGGGTGATCGCGCTCATCCACCCTCTTCTCCAGGGCCGTGGAAAAGTAGCGCGCAAGAGCTGACCAATCCACCGAGGTTGTTTCTGTTGAGTACGCCTTCCGGAAGTCGTCTACTTCTTGTAAAGCTATGAGGTGACGCTTCAAACGTGTGAGTGCTCCATTCTCATTTTCATTTTCCCGACCCGTAATTGCTCGAATCTCCTTCTCGTAAATCAATGCACAAAGTAGATGTTGAGCAAGCCGCCTCTTGTTCCCCACGTCACATAACTTGAGGACTTCATCTTTTCCGTAGCCTCTACTCCGGAGTTTCACCCAATCGTCGCTACTATCCACCAGAGGAGCCAGGTTATTTGGCGGCGCTCTGACGAACCGCGCCTTCCAGTCATCTAGCCATCTGAGAGTGCCCCGGTCATCCGAGCGACTACGACGCGATGAGGCTGGCTTGCACGCAGTCTCGCCTCCATTGGGAAGTCCATTCCATGAGCGTCTTGTCACTCAGGGAGGCCATAAGTTCTTCCGGGAATGCAAAGCGTTGGATCATGTGGAGAAGCATTGTAGGTTCCGCTCGAGCCGTCAAGATCCATTCTTCTTCAGTGCTCTGTTCAAGTGGGAACGGAGCGCTCGCTGTCGATGGCCATATCGATTGCATTTGTTGCCATTGTTCTGGCCAAGCCTCTCGGACAGGCTTGTTCGGAAGCGTGGGCACCATGACCTGGTCTGCTTGCTTCCGAGCTTCCTGCAGCTGCTGATTAGTGTGATCTCGTTTGGCCTTCACATCTTGTCGTATAGCTTCGCACTCCATTGGCGTCAGCGTATGTGCTCGTTTGGTGGGCGCTTTCGGAGGGGGCTTCTTGGTTCGCGGGGGTGTTACTGTTGGCTGCGAGCTGTCCTGGCTACTCTCGGACGATGGTTCGTATAACGATGCGGTCTCCTCCTCCGCTACACCTTCGCTGATCATATCAAGCTGAACCGCTCTCGTATGCGCCGATTGAACTGTTGATTTCCATTGCTGTAAAACAGCTTTGGATATTTGATACTTCTGCAAGCGTTGCCTAATTTCAGGGTCGTTCTCCTTTGTTAGATCCAACCGGACCAACGCCTGTCGTTCTGCATACGTGAGTTGCGAAGCTGTATTAGCCAGGAAGGCTAAAAGTTCGTCCAACCGGGTCGGTTCCGCCTGCTGGAGAATGACGTGTATTTCACATTTCAAGTCATGCGGAATGGATAAGCCAGAGAGCCGTCTCTTGAGTTCATCTAAGTCTCCTTCCCAGGCCGTCGGATCCCACGGATCATCATTATTCATTTGAGCTTGATCGGAGCTCGCTGCTTCGCGTGGTTCCGAGTCCATGTCCACGTCTGCATCCCTAGCCAGCGGCACTACACGTTTTTCCTCGTATGGCGTGTTCACTGTTGCAACGGGGATTTGGAAAGCCGCTGAATGTACGAAAGCTGAGTAGTGGCGGCCCCAGAAGCGAAGAACTAGCGGCCCAGTCTGTGGGTCGTCAAGTTTGGCTTGATAGATTCTCTGAAGACATTCCTGTCGCTGAAGCGGGACCTGTTGACCTGTTTCGAAAAAATTTGTGCCCCGTGTCATACTACTCGGTCGATACCCGAGCAGTGCCATTGGTTTTTGTCATCAGTGTCAAAAGCTAAGACGAAGATGCGTATACGGAGAATATTCGCTGCACTGGCCATCAATTCACTGGAACCCCAGTTGTATCTTGATACTGAGTCCAATATCTTGGAGGAGGAGGCCGCATACTCCTGCAGATACCATCTAAACTGTTTGCTCGATTCCTTCGGACCCATTCCTTCCCATCCCCTTTCCATATTCACTAAGGTGGTGGTCCGGGTGAAATGATCAAATTGCTCCATACAGTTGAGCTGGCCTGCCCAACAGATTCCACGTTTGATCGCCGCTGTTAACTTTTCCATCGTTGCAGGTTTGGCTGCCAACGTTTGGTCTGCCAGTGCCTGCGAAATCGCCATCGCCATGCAATTTCCGGACGCTGGGGTAGAGACTTCTTTCATGCCTAAACTGCTCTCAATCTGTTCGAACGTCGCAGCTTCGTCCAGTGAGTCAGGATAAAGTGGCAATCTACTCCCATGACTGTCTCGCAATTCTTGGAGGATATTGCCTATAGCTCCATGCTGACGCTGCTTTAATGCGATGAGTTGGGACGTATCCGGCAGCTTGGGCAACTTCGTCTTCACTAGGTGCAATTTGGCCTTCGCAGCCGCTGTGATGACTGGTTTCGGTTCTAGCTCCTGCTCGCTACCTGAAGATAACTCCACGACGCCTCGAGCTGGAGGATGTTCCTCCGATTTTTCTTCCTCTGCCGGATCCTCGTCCTCCGCATCAAACAGCTCCGGGTAATGAGATGTCACCTTGATTCCTTTTCGCTGTAATGCTGCTGGGTGAACATACAGAGTCCTGCCGCGAGCGAGTGGCACTTTCGTCCACTGGGTACCCGATGTCCGTGCTGCTCGGGCGCTTTGCGGAGGGGCAAACGATGCATTAGGCTGATTGTGTTAGCCGACTTCGGCCGCTACTTTGGTCTGCTCTGTCGTCCTGAGCTCCTGCTTAGGTGGCGCTACTGGCTCGAGGGCAGCTTCTTCCTGTCGATACGCTTCCTCCTTGACCTTCAGTCTCGCCTCCATACTTCGCTTCATTATGCTGGGCTAGTGAACGACTTAGCCAAGCTGTCGAGACTCGCGACTTGTTGGTCGTCTGCTACCCGACTGCCATCACCTTTAAGCGCCTCATCAGACATCTGGCAGCGGGCCATGAGGTGTCCGAGGTTACCGCAGCGGTAACACTGTAGCTGTTTCCGCGCGTAAGGATGCTTCAAGATGAGCATCCTTCCGAACCAAATGATCCTGACAATTCCTCTCAGATATTCCGGGCATTCCGCCGACTTCATACGTAAGGTCCACGCCGTGGTTCGCATGGAATTTGGCGTAAACGAGTCCATGTTCACCAATTCAAATGGCACTGCCAGATGCTTGGTCAGGAACGCTGTGAGGCGACCAATGTCAGTGAACCGAGTTAGGTTGTGGATCTCTACTTCGTACTCGCGCTGTGTAGTCCTGCGTACTCCATCGCTGTTCAACTGCCTGTCCCATACTGATCCGGTGTCCGGACGATGGACATTTCCTAGAGAGTACATTACGCCCCGGAAGGGCACCTGCAGTCCCTGAAACTTCGCCGCAGTGGCTCTGTCGAAGAAGAAAATGTGGATGCTGCGTTTGATGTCATTGTACGCGATGGTCTTCGCCAGGTTGAGCATGTGTTGCAATTCGTGGACGTTAATCCTCGCTTTCGCCGCGTTTAGCAGTATGTCTTCTTTGATCAGTCGAGTCTGCTGTCTGCTGTGTTTCACTCGTGCTCTGCCGCGCAATTGCACTACTAGTTCACCCTCCACCTGTTGCTGGTTGGTGTTGTACAGACGCAGCCTTTCCTGGGAATCGAATACGCTGCTGAGGAAATCCGGCATGCGACGACATGCGATGGTTCCTTCGGCTATGCCCACAATGACCGTCCATTCGTCTGCCGTTGCCTCTCTCAGGTGTTTATCGCCTTGGGTTGCGTGAACCTGCTCACAAATCGCCCTGAACTTGACAATATCAGGTTTGGAGAAACAGGCTGGATTGAACATGAAGGTGTCGTAATGACTACACGAGAGGCGCCGGCCTCCGACCCACTTGCTCGATTGGAGGCGTCTGCTGTCATCCCTAATTTCACTTTTTCCGCCCATTGATTGAGCGGTGGAGTGAGCCCAACGGGCCTTGCTAATCCTGCTGTACATTATGTTTTTGAACGTCCAGCGGGAGTTGAGCAAGTCTTGGGTCACTGACGTGATACACTTTTTCGAGGCTGCGTACGTTCCATTCCCAATCACATTTATCTCTTGAAACAAGTTGTACAAGCAGTGCCTTTTCATCTCCTCGCAGCTTGGGGTATCTCTGCTTGTTGGGGGGCACAATGTCTTCCTCAATGCTGACCGTTCGATGGATGATCGCATAGAGCTCGGCGATCGTGGTGACCCATTCATCGCGCGGTTGCTCACCAGAGCTCCGCTTGATAATCGTCACTACGGCACTGAACATCTCCTCCGGTTCCACCGTTATAACTTCGTCCAGGATAGGCGTAGTGTCTTCCGCCCTTCCGTCACCCGGATTAGCATCGGTCTCCTCTCTTCGCGTTGGCGTGCTCCCTGGCACCGATGTGTTTCCGGTCATCAGCTCTTGTTGCTGCTGGATGTCTCCGGTGACGCTGGGTCGTTGACTCTGTTGAGCCCCTGCCCCGTGTTCCAAGCCGCGTTCGTCGCTGTTAGCCCCGTCGTCTCCTTCCGTTGCCCCCTCGCCTACCTGGTCCGGCATGGCTTCATCATCATCCTGCGACTGCTGCGTCTCCGGGACAATGGAGTCTTGCGACCATATGGTCGCCGACTCTTCGGTTTGGCCTATGGATCTTCGGATTTTTCTTGTTGTTTTTCCTCCCTCCCTCGCCGGTCTGCTCCTCCGCTCTCCTCTGCCTTGCCGATAGCCGTTCGCCCTGCTCCCTTTCCTTGCGAGCCTTTACCAGCCGTGTCTCCTCGACCCCTGTCAGGGGGTGGAGGCTTCGGCGGCTTTATCCCGCTCAAACGCTTGCTCGAAGTTTGCACCAAGACTGCACGAATTTATACTCCGCCACGGGTCGCTGATGTACCTACTGCACCGCAGATTGGAGAGTGACCTTACTTCAAAACGAACATTCTGAGTTTGACTGGATTGTTGTCATCGTCAAGAATTCGGGCGGTGGCGGATTTATCCATTGCTAGTGATTTAGGGGCGACGGCGCCGACTTAGAGAATCTCGAGTCGGGGAGTACGGTCTCGTTCAGTGGTAGGAACGGTAGGCAAGAACACTTAAAAGTATATTTTTTTATTGATTCAGGGGTATATTCCAGTGTACCCCAGGTTACATAAAGAGTGACATGTCACTCTTGTGGACACCTGGTACACGGCACCAGTCCTTACTAAGGGCCCCTTAGTTCCCGTATGCTGGATCTTCCAACATAAGAGGTGTATACCCTAATTCACTGGCGTTGCAGCATCTTTGTGTATGTTGGATATCCAACATAAGCCGAAGTATACTTGATTATTGTAAGAGCGACTGTCCATACATCATGATTTTGTGGTATAGTAAATTTAAGTCTCTGGTTTGAGCGTGAACGACCAAATGCACAGGCTTAGGTTTGTCTTAGTTGAACGAGCTAGGAAAAGGAGCACACCCACCCATGATCACACGAGTGGCCGACAGCCTCATTCATCAAAAGCCGAGTTGAAGACAAGATGGTTGCGACGACACCCAAGCTGTAACGGGGTACGTAGCCCTAAGTGTACCCTGGTTACATGAAGTGTGACACTTCACACTTCAGGAGTATGACACGTCATACGCCGGGATATTTGGTACAAGGTACCAAGGTCGTTCAAAGCCAACCATTGGTTAAATGACATTGCATTTCTATAGGTAACTAATAGTTTGTATTAAACCCAAACTTAATCTACCTATAAATATACTCAGTTTACAATCTACCTTATTTAGGTCACTTCGCTCTCTTTAATTAAAGAGGGGACTTGTGAACTGCCGTTCACTGAGAGTTTGTATACTCTCGGAAGATAACTTCCTCTAGCGCAAGGTGCTGTGTGACCCCGTGACACTTGGTAGCACTTGTAGTCAATCCACGCCACCGCGGGTAGACTACCTGACCCTCTCCGAAGTTCGTTGCCATGAATAGGAACGACTTCTCCCATTTGAACGACTCTCAGTTCGAGTCGGTTCGAAAGATGGCACGCATCTTCGGGATGGAGGCCCTGCAGAGCCGGGTGGTGTCAACACCGGCTGAGCAGCTCGAGCGCGTCAATGCATTCGACGCGTACGAGCAGGGCCTCATCGCGCATGTGCGGGAGAACCTGCAGGCCCCGGCGGCGGAAGCAAATCCGCCTCATCCGAAGCCAATACGGCTGAAGGTTAAGCCGTATGAAGGGAAGGAAGGCGAGAACCTTTACTTCTAGGTCCGAGAAGTAGAGCTCGCGATGGACGCGGCTCTGATCTCGACCGAGCAACTGCGTGTTGCTTTTGCACTCTCCAACCTTAGCGGTCGTGCTAAGAGTTGGGTGTACACTCGGGAAGCAACATCCCCTGGATGTTTCACATCCTGGGCTCAGCTGTGCGAACAGCTCCGAGCCGCGTTCCTCCCGGCGAACTACGAGTACCGCCAGCGTTCGCGCTTCCTCGCGTGTAAGCAAGGAAGGCGCGAACTGCACGAGTATGTGCAAGAGATACGGGAGCTCACGGCGTCCCTAGTGGGAAACCCACTCAACGAACACATCAAGATGACTGTGTTCATGGACGGCCTTCGAGTGGGCCCCGCACGCACTCGGCTGTTCCGGGTGCAGTCAAGCACCCTTGAAGAGGCGATTCAAGTGGCTCTTCAAGAAGAGTACAGCCATCGCCAGGCGCGTACGCCGGCCTCAGCGTGGCCTGGGAGTTCCTTGTCGGCTCCCGGTCGAACAAGCCCCAACGGACCAGTTTCCATGGAACTCGGGTCCGCCGAACAGCGTGACATCCGCTGCTTCGGCTGTGGGAAGATGGGCCACTTCAAGCGTGACTGCCCCGCGGAAAGACTCCGCAGACGGTCCTTCCCCAAGCCCGTCCTCAAGGGTCGCTGGCAAAAGCCAGGATCCCGGGGACAGGGGAACGCAGGTAACCAGTAGGGGCGGGGCGCCCTACTGGGGAAGAACTAAGTCTTCGTGATGGGTGCGCGGGTGGCGCGTACCACGGGGACTTAGCCCCTGAGAGTCTTCGCACTCTCGAATCGGCGAAGAGCAGCGGCGGGTTGCTCGTAGTACACGGGTGTGTACGGGGATACGATCATCCCTTTAGAATCTTGATTGTCTCTGGGGCGTCGAGGAATTTCGCACGCCGCCAGACGGTTGCTCGTAACAGCAACAAGGTGTCCGAAGCTTTGAGAGAAAGCAAGGGCAACGGGACGGTGTCAGTGCGACTGGCCGACGGGAAGGTCGTCACTGTCCCCAACGTCCAAGTGGATCTGGCTGTCAAGTTTGAAGACTTTGACAGCCTCGAACAGTTCACTGTTCTCGATATGGATCCATATGATATGATCCTGGGCATGCCCTGGCTTGAGAAGCACGAGCCCTGGATCGACTGGCGAGGCAAGGCAATCGGTGCCAGCCGCCCTGCGCAGTCCGACAGAGCATTGGTGAGTCATGTTCCCACCTCTGTCAGGTCCCGGGGCGCCCGCGAGGGCTGCCAGGGTACCAAAGCATCCAGCAGATGCTTGGGAGTCGTCGACGTATATGACGACTCCGAGGATGTTTTGATGGTGGCCGCGCCCAGAAGAGGCGCCGGCCAAGTGGGTAACTTAGGTCCACAGGCGGGTAACTTAGTTCCGCAGACAGCTGCAGCTGTCATGAACACTGAGAACAGCGTGTTCGGAGTGGGTAACAGAGCTCCACTCACGGTCGCCCAGACCATAACTGAAGAGGAAGACGTCGGATACGCTTCCTGTATGAGTAACGCAGTACCACACGCGGTCGCCCAGACCTTAACTGAAGAGGAAGGCGTTGAACACGCTTCCTGTGTGGGTAACACAGTGCCAGACGCGGTCGCCCAGACCTTAACTGAAGAGGAAGGCGTTGAACACGCTTCCTGTGTGGGTACAACAGTACCACACGAGGCCACGAGTGCCTCGGATGTCGTAGCGACGACATCCCTAGACGTGGGCAGCACAGCTCCCCGTCACAGACGCCGTCGGCAAAGACACCGCCGCCGCCTCAAGTCGGATCCGAACTTCGTTCCGATCGACGTCGCTTCAAGCGACTCGGAGTCCAGGGCCCGGGCTCCTCCGACAAGGCCGGTGGAAGAGTGTTATCACATCTTCGATGGCGAGACAGGTTTACCCGTCAGGGCATCTGGTGTCCACTTGGAACCGTTGCCAGAGGTTGCAGATATACTGCACCTCGAGGAAATGACGGCTGAGTCTTTCCTGACCAACCTCAAGGCTGGAGAGATTGCTGAGATGGTACTCATGAGACCTGAGACCACTCAGGAGGAGCTGAACTCCTCCTCTGTCTTGGACGAGAACGTCCTGGAAGACATGAACAAGCAGCGTCAGGCGCGCTTGGGTTCTAAGATTCTCAAGAACCCCAAGGATCCGGTGTATCCTTTGGTGACGGAGTATGCGGACGTGGTGAACAAACACCCACCGACCCAACTTTCACCGGATCGAGGTGTGCGGCACGAGATTCATCTCGTGCCCGGCACAAAGTATTGTGTCACGAGGCAATGGCCTCTCCAGCGCGAACAGTGCGAGGTCATTGATGCCTTCTTCGCCGCGAAAGCGAAGGCAGGCATGGTGCGGGAGTCGAAATCCCCGCACTCGACGCCGACTTTCTGCGTTCGTAAGCCGAACGGAAAGTGGCGTCTGGTTCACGCTTATAACAAGCTGAACAACGCAACGGTGCCGGCCCAAACACCGATCCCACGAAAGGATGTGTTGTTGAACAACATGGCCGGGAGCGTACTGTACAGTGCGCTGGATTTGGTAGACGGATACTACCAAATCCTGATGCGAGAGAGCGACATCCCGCTCACCGCGGTAAGCACTCCAAGCGGCATGCTTCGGGAGTGGCTCGTCATGCCGCAGGGCTTGTCCAACGCCCCGGCGACGTTCAATCGCCTGGTGACGCAATTGTTCCGCCCTTTGCGTACCTTCGTACAGACGTACTTCGACGACATATTCGTCCATAGCCGTGCCGAGGGAGGCAGGACGGCCATGGAGGTGCATCTAGGTCACCTCCGTCGAGTGTTGGACGTAATGCGAGCGAACAAGCTCTACGCCAACATCGACAAGTGCGTTTTCGCGTCACCAGAGATTAAAGTTCTCGGTTGCTTCGTAAGCAACGTGGGCGTTCGGGCTGACCCAGACAAGGTCAAGGCCATACCATCATGGCCGACGCCCCGATCCCAGCAGGATCTTCGAAAGTGGTTGGGTTTGGCCAACTACCTTCACAAGTACAGCGCTGGGTACGCGGGCTTCGCTAAGCCCTTGTCGAGCCTCCTTCAGAAGGACGTCGACTGGCGCTGGGAGCAAGAGCACCAGGATGCTTTTGACGGCATCAAGGCCAGTCTCCAAGAGGCCCCTGTCCTGGCCCTGCCGGACGAGACGAAGCCGTTTAGCGTCGTCTGCGATGCCTCCGATTACGCCATCGGATGTGCATTGCTGCAGGCCGACACGGCTGGACACGAACGAGTCATCTCGTTCCAGTCCAGGCAGCTCAAAGCCGCCGAGCGGAACTACCCTGTCCATGACAAGGAGCTCCTGGCAATGAAATATGCCCTTGTGAAGTTCCGTGTTCACCTTCTGGGCTCTAGACCCTTTGTGATCTACACAGACCACGCGTCCTTGAGGACGGCGACTATCTCGCCTCACCTCTCCCAAAGGATGGCGAGGTGGCTGTCCTTCTTCGCGGAATACAACTTCCGCGTCGAATACAAGCCGGGCAAGCTCAACGTGCTTGCGGACGCACTCTCTCGGCGTCCCGACTATGAGTTGGCCCACATCACGCGGGTGACAACGGATCTATATGATCGGATACGCATGGCGTATCGGGACGATGAGGCTGTCGCGCCTATCGTCAAGTTCCTTAAGGCCGGAACGAGCGCGAAGTCCGACTGGCTCTCGTCGCGACAGCGCTCACGGATCCACCGATATGAGTTGAAGGAGGGCCTTCTCTGTTATCGGGTGGAGCTCACTGATCCTCCACGGGTGGTCGTACCCAACGACGAGGATCTGAAGTTCGACATCCTCGCGGAGGCACATGACGCGCCCTCCAACGGCCACTTGGGCCGCAAGAAGACCTTTCTGTCGGTCTCTCAGTCCTTCTGGTGGACCCTCATGTACAAGTGGGTCGCCCGGTACGTCAAGACATGCGAAACATGTCAGCGGGTCAAACCCGCAGGGCACTCTTCGGCTCCACTACAGAGCCTGCCCGTACCGGCTGGTTGTTGGAAGCCGATGAGTCTTGACTTCATCTTTGGGCTTCCCGCCGGCGGACACGGCAACACCGGAATTTTGGTGTTCGTGTGTCGGCTGAGCAAGATGGTACATCTTGCTCCAGTTCCCGTCACTGTTACGGGCGAACAAACCGCAAGGTTGTTCGTCGATGGCGTGTTCCGCTATCACGGTCTCCCAGAGACGATTGTCTCGGACCGAGACCCACGGTTCACTGCTGCGTTTTGGAAAACGCTGTTCCCTTTACTGGGAACTCGTCTGCAGATGTTCACTGCGGACCATCCGCAGACAGACGGCCAAACCGAGCGCGTCAATCGAGTGCTCGAGGACACTCTGCGCAGTGTGTGCGCGGCAGCACCACGTACGTGGTCGACGCAGCTTCCAGTTGTTGTGTTTGCGCTCAACAACGCGGTGCACGCGTCCACGGGGCTCACGCCGTTCTACTTGAACGGCTTCCGCCACCCCAGAGTGCCTCTCACTCTTCGAGGAGACACTGACCCCTCTATTCTAAGTGGGGGAGAGGCCCGGAAAGCCCTTTCCTCCCAGGTCTCGGATGTGAGACCAGTTTCGCTGCGGAAACAGGTGAAATGTTTTATGGATACCAAGCTGAGCATTGTCAGCAGGGTCCGAGATGCCATGGCAGCGGCCCAAGATAAACAAAAGGAGTACTCAGACAAACATGGAAGAGGAAACTTAAGTATATTTGAGGTTGAGGACTTAGTGTTGCTAGACACGAGGAACCTACCTCTAGACACTGTTAGCTCGGTCGGCAGCAGCAAACTGAAGCACCGCTTCATCGGACCTTTTGCAGTCCTGGCCAGACATGGGGCGTCGTACACCATCGACCTTCCAAAGTCAATGACGACGCACCCGACGTTCTATGTCGGACGTCTTAAGCGGTACTTTGACCCGCAGGGGGTTGCTGACTCGCAGACCCCCCTTGACCCAGCTCCTCGAAGCGAGGGCCGGTCACAGTCGTCGACGAGGGCGTCAGAGCAGGCATTCAAGCCTCGGTCGGGACGGCAAGGCTGCGGTCAAGACCGTACGCCGGAGGGGCTCCATACGAACGGACCCCGGCGCCATACGCCGAGTACGCTGAATACGCCGAGTACGCACCATACGCGTACGTCTGGGAGTGTGCCGCAGGCGGCTCCGGACGTCGCAGCAGAGCCTCGATCCGTCGGATCATGCGAAAGGCCTCGTCCAAATCGGACGAAGAGGCACGGCGATCCACCCGCAGGTGCAGGCTCGCGACCTCTCGCTCCACCAGGTCCAGGCGACTTGCAAGACGAGCTGGCTTGCCCTGATTCCCGGCCTGGGCGGCAGCATTACCGCCAGTCCCAAGGCCAAGTGCAATCGCAAGCACGAGGACACGTTGACGGAGGCGGTCAACCTCAGGGTCCCGTGTCGGACCCGCAGCCGGAGCACTCGGACGAGAGTGGCTCTCGGGAGGCGCCGAGTACTCGTACTCGTACGAGGGCACCTCCGCCTCTGCTTGACCGGAATGGAGAAGTCCACTTCCACGTGGAGCGGATCCTTCAGGAGCAACGGTGTCGCGGTAAGCGACAGCTCCTCGTGAAGTGGAGGGGTTATGCCCACTCCGAGAACTCGTGGGAGCCGATTGAACGGCTCCTGATTGACTGCCCGAAGGCTGTCGCGGAACAGAAGCGGCGGCAGCTTCATAAGTAGTCCGGGGCTTCTTGCCCGAACGGGGTACGGACGATGAATACATACCATACCCGCGCTCATCGTGAGCGCTAGAAGGCGCGCGCTTCAGGATGTCCCTTGGCAGCATACGCTTGCTGATCAAGTGGGCAAACCTCACACGAAGATCACGCTGGTCCAGGATGTGGGACAGCTGCTGATCTTCATGGAGTTCCCATAACTCCGTGGGCGAGTACTTGAGAGTCTCCACCCACGCCCAGAACATGTCCTCACAAGAACTCTACGTGGGACAGTTCTCGGGTATAACCCAGGGGTATCCCTAAACAGGATAGAGACCACCCCGGGTCTCGGGCTTCTTACGACAAGTCGTGAAGTCCTTAAGGGGAATGCGGTGTGGCGCGAGAAGCACACACCGAGCAGCCTCCAAGTTGTCGACGAACAACTGTTCTTTCTGAACAAGGGCTCGTTCATAGATGCCCCTAGAAGTGTGACCGCCCACAAGGCCACGAGGAGCGACGAGGACCTCTAAGAAGAGGTCAGCCCCAAAGCTCTCCTCGGGAAGCCAATACCCTCTTGAGTTGATGGCAGCTCCCTGGCTGACGGGTGCCGCCACCGAACCCCCACGCACACGCTGGGCAGCTTGGAATTCCTCCTGCTGCTGGTCGAGGTCATTCGAGACCTCCCGGGGCTCAACGATAGCACCCTCCTCTTCCTCTTCTTCCTTCTTCACCTCCTCTTCATCCGAGGGGTCGAAGGTACTCTGATAGGAGCGTCGAGTCTCCTTCTCCTCGCGGAGTGGAGACTTAGAAGCTGTACGCTTCTTTGAGGGTTTGGCGCCTTCGGCTTAAGAGGCCTTAGCACGCGCAAGGCCCTCGGCAAGCGAGAGACGCTTGCTAGGATTCTCTTCCTCATCGCCACCGGCTTTGGGAGCGCCCTTAGCCTTAACGGCCGGACTCTCAGAGCGCACAGAGGTCCTGGGACTGTGATCACCGTGATCACTAGCGGGCGACTGCACGCTGTCATCTTTGTGCTCACTGGGCACTGGGCTGTGCCCTCTCTCGGAGCCCGCAGGAGCACCATGAGTGCTCTCGGACTCGGCATCGTCCTCACTGCCCGAGTTGAACTCACGTTCCATGAACCGAGGGTTCGGACGATTGTCTGAAGACGAGGGCGACAGACTGCGGCGCCGGCTTGCGCGCTTGTCCACAGCCGCGTCACCCGAGGATCCGATCGCCTCGGAGGCCACCTGAGTAGCCTCCTTGAGTGCAGAGCCTTTGCCGTGAGACTTAGTGCTCTTGGCTTGCGCCTTACCGGCAGCAGCCTTGGAGCGTGTTTTAGCGCCGCTCTTTGCTGTGCCCCGAGGCATGGTAACGGTCGAATTGGAGACCTAGAAGAAGAGCGCACAGGTTGCTGCTCGAGGCTCTAACTGTGAAGTGAGCCTCCGCCGCGCTCGCGCGGCCAAGTCCATGGTTTTCGACTTTGAGAATGAGAGTTTGTGTCGAACACCTCTTCATTCTGATTGGTCGGTAAACCGAACCTAAGTGGGGGAGGATGTAACGGGGTACGTAGCCCTAAGTGTACCCTGGTTACATGAAGTGTGACACTTCACACTTCAGGAGTATGACACGTCATACGCCGGGATATTTGGTACAAAGTACCAAGGTCGTTCAAAGCCAACCATTGGTTAAATGACATTGCATTTCTATAGGTAACTAATAGTTTGTATTAAACCCAAACTTAATAAATATACTCAGTTTACAATCTACTTTCTTTAGGTCACTTCGATCTCTTTAATTAAAGAGGGGACCTGTGAGCTGCCGTTCACTGAGAGTTTGTATACTATCGGAAGATAACTTCCTCTAGCGCAAGGTGCTGTGTGACCCCGTCACACAAGCCTCCGCGCAACCAACCTATTGCGCAGCAGGTTCGAGTTTGCCACGGGGCATTGTTGAGCGAGCGCCACGAGCGTTGTCTTCGACGGGCAGAAGCAAAGAACAGCGGTGACCAGGCGGCGAAAAAGACGAAGAAGGTAGCCAGGAAGAAGGCTGCGAAGCGTACAACAGCAGCGATGGAAAGGTCCGAGTCCTAGGATAGAGATTATGCTCTAGCAAGAGCGGGTGGGGCAGAGGCAAAGGAGGACGCAGTGACTCAAGATAATGCTGAGGCGAAGGAGATTGTGATAGCTCAGCCGAACGTAGAGGCAAATGAGGCGGCGACGGCCCCCGAGCCAGAAATGATTTTAACTGACACAACGATAGAGGTGGCCGCGGTCGTTGCCGACATTACAAGCGTTGAAACCACTGCGGCACCGATGCCTTCAATTGGAGTGCGTCTCGATGCTACTCCAGGTAAGGGCTAAGCGCAAAAGATTACCACAACTGCCGGTAAAAGCGCGTCGTCGTGCAATTCTCCAGTAAGCAAGTAGCGGCTGTGAAGAAGTACGTTATGCTGATATCAGCCAACATAATGATTCGGGGTGTCTACAGCATCTAACATAACATCCTACTTATGACCTTATAGAATTGACAGGATTCGTCAGCTGAAGAAGGCGAGAGTGGTGATGAGGGTGACCTGACGCTTGAGATACCAACGTGCGTCATTGCCACAGACCCGGACTTGATGGAACGAGGGGCGAGCGAGTGCACGGGCCTCAATTCTGATGAGACCCTGAACTTCCGGAAGAACCTGAAGATGAAGAAGATGCCGATGATGTCAATTGGGACGGTGATTGAGATATTGGGCTGCCAAGACCGGCGCCTCCGTCAAACTCTGCTTGACTGTATCGAAAACCTGCTAGCACTCGGCAGTCCAATTTTACTTAGCTTTCTTCTTAGGAAGCTGCGACAGCGGGCGAATCTTGCCCACGTAATTCTCAGCGTACTTGGACAAGTACATTGCAAGCCCAAGGCACTACCTCGTTCCTTCACGTTGGATGGCGTAGGCCATTCATTAATCACTCTTACCTTTTCTGGGTTAGGGCGTACGCTGTTCTTTTTGGAGAGACACCCAAGGACGGGTATCTCGCTCGCCCCGAAGGTACACTGCTTCAGGTTCACATAGAGCTTATGTTTATTAAGTGATGCTTTCGCGTGACCTGTTATGATCTGCTTCCTAACTCACAATTTCACTTTCGTACAAAGGCATTTGCCAGAACTTGGGTACTACATTACAAGAATAAATTTCGAAAAACATTCAAATAATTCCATAAAACAACAATAAAAAAACATTATACCGCCCACCCACTATGCCATCCCTCCCAAGCTGCTGCCAAAGAGGTGTGATTTAAGAACGCTGCCTATGGCGGCGCCACAGCAGTGTCTGGGCGAGTCGTCGCTTTAGAAAATGCAAATTGTCTCTTTTTAAGTGCGAAATTGAGCCTCAATGTTCGACTCCCCTTTTACTGCTTCTGCTCAGTAATTGGCCGATTCCGGACACCAGTCCGGATGGTCGCCATACGGAATGACTGAGTCATGCCGGGTGGAATCCGGCCAATCGCGGTCGGATTTTTTTTTCCGGATGACAGTGGATAGGCTTAAATAACAATTCAATGAATTGCAAATAGGTGGCTATCTTGCGACAGTCTTCTTCGCTGTTCATTCAGCGATTTTCAAGCGTACCCCTCAAGCCTCCAGCCACAGCTCCAACTCCAGACCACGGTGCGTGCCTTCTCCGACCCCAACGCCCCCGTAGCTCAGCGGTAGAGCGGGAGACTACGTCTCCAGGCCGCTGGTTCGAATCCAGCCGGGGGCAGATAGTTGTAAGCTGTTGTGGTAAAGTGCTTTCTCAGAAATAAGAGAATGGGCCTGACGCGGGGTCACTATCCCGAATCAATGACAATTTCAAGTGATTAGAGAGGATTTGGGTTGGCTGGCACGGATGCAAGTTGCCGGTGGTGGATTAGCCATGACGAGCAGCGCCCCGTATGAAGTGACGATGGATCTGGTATGAGCGATGTACGAGAAGGCAAGATCCACCAAGACTTACCTCGGATCCACCCTTACTTGGATTCACCTAAATGGATATGGGATATACTATACAAGAGTGA
>NW_003303754.1:4618998-4621536 GCF_000142945.1 Phytophthora infestans T30-4
TGGAGATCACAGACGGTTGCGAGATGATGTTGGATGAGTGAGAGCTCCAGATCCACGACCGAGGTACACTTTCAGTGAAGTGGATCCAAGCGACCTGGATCCTGATGAGTGTACCATATAGGTAACCATAATGATTACGCCATGGATTCCGGTGATCCTGAAGATAATACAGCTGGAATGATGGTCAAGGGAAGAAGGGACATGCAGCCGAGCCTGGTAAGGGATTTAGCAGATGAAAGACATAGAAGGTAGAAACCCAGGCAGGTATAGGCTTAAATATCAATACAGACCCTCAATTTGCACAGTATCACGCAAGTGCCTTCCTGCCCCTCAAGAACCGGAACTACATTGGCCGTACGAGCTCCGAGAAGGTTGGGAATTGCGGATCTAGTGTTGGTAGTGATAACTGGATAATACATTGGCCAGATCCTACAACCTAGTGAGCTTTTCCTTTACTCGTGCAGATCCGACAGGTTAACCGAATTTACTACTTGGTCGGTTACACCCTAGAGGCTCTCAACTTTCAAGATCCCGTCACAGGAGGCGGCAAGTACGACTTAAAGGACAACACAAAGGCAAGGGAACACACCCGCAAGGCAACCCTACGGCCAGATCCACGATCTAGGCCCCGGATCCATAAGCTCGAATATTCGCTTAGGATACGGAACCATCCACGGACGCAGAGTGAAGATTTTCCACTGCTGCTCCACCCCATCCCCACGTCTCGCCAAGACACTCAAGCTTCACCACTTGAACTCTTCGGAAGTTACCGAGAGAGCAGATCCCGCCCTACCGACGGGTACACAAGGTGAGGAAAGTTCAGCAGAACACGGATCATCGGGGGACCCCCTCCGTTAGTCGGTGTCTGGGCGCAGTTGGTAAGTTGGATCTGGCAATCTCGCAGATTTTGCTGATCCCGCTACACCACAATGGTGCGCGTGCCCGGATCTTTTGGTGACTCGGGATTTCACCGTGAGTCCCAAGAAGATGCTCAAGTGAAGATTGAGCCAGGGGAAGAGGCGTCGTCGGAGGTCGGATCGACGAAGACGCTGCTGAATGAAACAAGATCCGCGGATCGATGGAGTTTTGGGAGGAACTCTGTCGACGGAAGAGAGGTGGATCCGGATCCGGATCTAGAAGAGAAACCTCTCTATCCTCCCCAGGTCCCCTCGGGGACCCCTGCGGATCTTGACGCAAGTCAAGATCCGCTAACAAAACAAGGGAAAGTGAAGGCGAAACGGTATGCATTTGCAGATTCACCGGTTAAGCCAACACCGTACCTAAACCCAAGCCCGCTAGTCGAACAAACAAGAAAGAAGACGAAAACGAGTAAGACTACGCGGAAGAAGATGCAAGCTCCAGAGTCGGAAGAAGACCAAGCTGGATCCAGGTCAAGCTGGTCCGACAAGGATCTCGAGTTTGTGTATCGCCACCAAGCTCTACGCGATTTCCTGCATCAAGATCCTGTCATGCAGATCCTGAATCCACGACAGATCGAAGATCCAAGGGAACCGGTGAGAGCACCAACGAAAACGGCGAACAAGTTGGTGGCAGTCAAAGATCTATTACGTTTGCTTACGGAGTCAGGCATCGTAGCTGGTGTGTTCGACGCAGAGGATATCTTCGAGCTAGACCTGGATCTCATAGTATCCGCGACGCGGGACCTCTTTGCCAGAGTTAAGTCCATCACCGGAGAAAGGTCGCGCACTATGGATCCAGTGTCGTCGCCGAGGATCAGCCAAGCTGCGTCCTCAAACTACGAATCCGCCGCTGAGGATGAGTCAGACACGTCGTCCGAACCACGACGCATGACTTTAGGACCCTCCGGGGCATCCATGCTGGAAGCGCGGGCGAGGATCCGAGGACAGGAAGTCCCTGTGAACGTGAAAGCTCGGGATTCCAGTACGCCCTACGCGTGATTTGACACAAATCCAGCCAGGATCGAGCCAGATCCGGCAAGAAAGCCAGTGGGATTATCGTCAGATCAGGCTCGAAGGTAATCGCCTCACGGATCCAGTCCCGCCAGTGGACCAGACGGCCACAGGCTCCTCCCGACACTTCCCGCGGGCACCCTGCAACGGCACTTTGAAGCTGCGATGAATCGCTCCCTGGCCGAACAGGGTATGAGAGCGCCCGTGCCACAAGTGCCAAGTGCTCCATGAACATGGAGCACGGGACGTGGAGATGGAGTCAGTAGAGGGGGACAACTCCCATGATGAGTTCGACCCAGACGATCTGGATGGCCCATCCACTTCGGCAGCCGTGGTAGCAACGGCCACAGCCGGGGCAGGTGGATCGTCCATGATCCAGAGGGTACGGATCTCAGCTATATCGGACTTGATGAAGTTCACCGGCAAGGATCAAGATGAGGACCGAGCGAGAACATGGATCAGCAAAGTCAAGTCGGCCCTCATGAGAGATCAAGCGTCGGATGCTGAGAAAGTGTCTGACCTTTGCGGATCTGCTAGCGGGGCCAGCCAAAACTGGTATCGGCAGCTGGGCAGATCACCAGGAACAAGTGGCCGAGATCTACTGCGC
>NW_003303754.1:4644754-4674191 GCF_000142945.1 Phytophthora infestans T30-4
CACTGGCGAGACCGGATCCGTGAGGCGATTACCTTGAGCCCGATCTGACGATAATCCCACTGGCTTCTTGCCGGATCTGGCTCGATCGTGGCTGGATTGTGTCAGATCACGCGTAGGGCCTACTGGATCCCGAGTCTTCGCGTTCACAGGGACTTCCTGTCCTCGGCTCCTCGCCCGCGCTTCCAGCATGGATGCCCCGGAGGGTCCTAAAGTCATGCGTCGTGGTTCGGACGACGTGTCTGACTCATCCTCAGCGGCGGATTCGTAGTTCGAGGACGCAGCTTGGCTGACCCTCGGCGACGACACTGGATCCATAGTGCGCGACCTTTCTCCGGTGATGGACTTAACTCTGGCAAAGAGGTCCCGCGTCGCGGATACTATGAGATCCAGGTCTAGCTCGAAGATATCCTCTGCGTCGAACACACCAGCTACGATGCCTGACTCCGTAAGCAAACGTAATAGATCCTTGACTGCCACCAACTTGTTCGCCGTTTTCGTTGGTGCTCTCACCGGTTCCCTTGGATCTTCGATCTGTCGTGGATTCAGGATCTGCATGACAGGATCTTGATGCAGGAAGTCGCGTAAAGCTTGGTGGCGATACACAAACTCGAGATCCTTGTCTGACCAGCTTGACCTGGATCCAGCTTGGTCTTCTTCCGACTCTGGAGCTTGCATCTTCTTCCGCGTAGTCTTACTCGTTTTCGTCTTCTTTCTCGTTTCTTCGACTAGCGGGGTTGGGTTTAGGTACAGTGTTGGCTTAACCGGTGAATCTGCAAATGCATACCGTTTCGCCTTCACTTTTCCTTGTTTTGTTAGCGGATCTTGACTTGGGTCAAGATCCGCAGGGGTCCCCGAGGGGACCTGGGGAGGATAGAGAGGTTTTTCTTCTAGATCCGGATCCGGATCCACCTCTCTTCCGTCGACAGGGTTCCTCCCAAAACTCCATCGATCCGCGGATCTTGTTTCATTCAGCAGCGTCTTCGTCGATCCGACCTCCGACGACGCCTCTTCCCCTGGCTCAATCTTCACTTGAGCATCTTCTTGGGACTCACGGTGAAATCCCGAGTCACCACAAGATCCGGGCACGCGCACCATTGTGGTGTAGCGGGATCAGCAAAATCTGCGAGATTGCCAGATCCACTTACCAACTGCGCCCAGACACCGACTAACGGAGGGGGTCCCCCGATGATCCGTGTTCTGCTGAACTTTCCTCACCTTGTGTACCCGTCGGTAGGGCGGGATCTTGCTCTCTCGGTAACTTCCGAAGAGTTCAAGTGGTGAAGCTTGAGTGTCTTGGCGAGACGTGGGGATGGGGTGGAGCAGCAGTGGAAAATCTTCACTCTGCGTCCGTGGATTGTTCCGAATCCTAAGCGAATATTCGAGCTTATGGATCCGGGGCCTATATCGTGGATCTGGCCGTAGGGCTGCCTTGCGGGTGTGTCCGTTGCCTTTGCGTTCCTTTGCGTTGTACTTGCCGCCTCCTGTGACGGGATCTTGAGAGTTGAGAGCCCCTAGGGTGTAACCGACCAAGTAGTAAATTCGGTTAACCTGTCGGATCTGCACGTGTATAGGAAAAGCTCACTAGGTTGTAGGATCTGGCCAATGTATTATCCAGTTATCACTACCAACACTAGATTCGCAATTCCCAACCTTCTCGGAGCTCGTACGGCCAATGTAGTTCCGGTTCTTGAGGGCAGGAAGGCACTTGCGCGTTACTGTGCAAATTGGGGTCTGTATTGATACTTAAGCCTATACCTGCCTGGATTTCTACCTTCTATGTCTTTCACCTGCTAAATCCCTTACCAGGCTCGGCTGCATGTCCCTTCTTCCCTTGACCCATCATCCCAGTTGTGTTATCTTCAGATCCACCGGATCCATGACGTAATCATTATGGTCACCCTATTATGGGTACACTCATCCGGATCCAGGTCGCTTGGATCCACTTCACTGTAATTGTACACTCGTCGTGGATCTGAGCTCTCCAATCATCCAACCTCATCTCGCAACCGTCTGTGATCTCCATTGTCCCACGAAAGTTCGAGATCCACTGCATCCATCATCCCTATACCCTGGATCCAGTTCCCTCAAGGCGGGATCCTCCCTCCATGGATCCGAGCTCGGAAGTATGGGATCCGGGGTACCTCGCGGTGGATCTTGACTCCTCATTAGCCGTGGCTACTAGATCCACCTTCAGAGGGCACCGACCATCCTTCCTTCATAGGATCCACACCCGATCCACTCTTGTATAGTATATCCCATATCCATTTAAGTGAATCCAGGTAAGGGTGGATCCGAGGTAAGTCTTGGTGGGTCTTGCCTTCTCGTACATCGCTCATACCAGATCCATCGTCATTTCATACGGGGTGCTGCTCGTCATGGCTAATCCACCACCGGCAACTTGCATCCGTGCCACCAACCCAAATCCTCTCTAATCACTTAAAATTGTCACTGATTCGGGATAGTGACCCCGCGTCAGGCCCATTCTCTTATTGCTGAGAAAGCACTTCACCACATGTGCATTGTGTGTGGTGTGTGATGCTTTGTAATGTAGGCTGTACTGATTGCTGAACTATCTACTGTGGTGTACTGCCTTATAATGGTGTTGATGCTGGTGAGTGCTGTTTGCTCGTGCTTATGTTTGCTGTACTGTGCTGCCCAACGGCTTGTCAATCCAAGTCAACTGCTGTCCACAGATGTGATGGAGGTGTGCAGGCATCTACGAGGGAACCACTGGATTTCAAGACAAGATACTGTGCTCCAAGCGAGCGATACGCTTCAGGATGCGACGTACGCAGCAGGCGCCAGCGCTTGCGAAGGGACGAAGCTTTGCGTGTTGGTTTCTTTTGGTCGAAAGCGTGGAGACGCTGGTTCGCGGCTGTATCCAGCTTGAGTGCCAGCTCCCAGACTACGTGCTTCCAGGCATTGTAAGCTGCGACGTCGGCTCGTGGAGGCTCCTCTGGGACTTGGTACGGCTTCTGGTACAGTGCCATCATTATGTGCACTGCTGCCTTTGCTTCGGCACGCTGGTTTTGTTCCTTCTTACCTTAACCGTTTGCCATATGTGGTTAGTGTACCAGTTGAGCAGGCATCCAGCAAGGGTGGAGGCTGACGCTGAAGCTGGGACGACAACCTCAACAGCAGTAGGTAGCTGTGGTGACTGCTGATGCGTCTGAGTACTCCCTAAGGCCTGGCTCTGCATCTGGGCTTGCGAGTCTTCAAGGCGACCAAGTCGCTCGCTAATGTTCACAAGCTGGGCTAACATGTTGTTAAGAGTGGATGATAGCAGCGTGTCGTTACCAGCGACGGCATTGCTAAGCTGCACGTGGTTTGCCGTCTTCCAGTGAGCTCTCAGGTACGCCCCCCACTCACAGCATGTTCGTATCGTGATGCAGGAGCCAAGACGAGCGTTGGAAGAGGCGATACTGCGATGCAGCTCGTACATGTAGCGCGACGAGACCGAGGTGCTGGATGGTGTTTTCGATGTGGATGCGAGCCTCATCCATGTGCATTAGCAGCGATGCAAACGTGCAATCAACGACGTCCAATGCGGCATTAAATCGAGCGTCCTGGAAACCAAGTACGTGGCGGTACAGCTCGTCTCGAAGGGTCACAAGCTGACCAAATTCCAGTACCGTCAAACGCTGCTGTAGATCACGAATTGTCGGCGTTACCACAGGTAGGTCTGGAGCTTGGTACCCTGCTAACACTTTGGCTACGCTCTGATCCTCCTTTGTTGTCGTTCCAATGTAGGCAAACGCCTTGGTTAGTGACTCCAACAGCCAAGCCCCGCGAGTAGAAATCCACTGAATCGACAGCTTCGGCGACGCATTGGCGTACGCAGCGGCTCCACGGCGAATGGAGTGGCTGGTCATGTTCGGCGTCACCGTTTGGCTGAGATCAGGAGGCATCGACTTCAACGAATCTCTAATGACCTCGGTAATATAACTTGCGATATTTCTCTCGCTTTTGGGGCGGCTCCGACGTGCTGTTATCGTCTTCTAATAGTTGACCCCAGTACAAAACAGCTTCCTCTTGTGAATACGGTTTATTACCAGGAAGGTCGGACTCTGCGAAATTATGTGCCAACGGAAACAAATACTCGGAGGGCTCGTCGTAGCAGATAAACAGCAACCCAAATGCGTGAAGCATACACTGCTGCCATCTCTCCGGGGACTTATATATTGAGACGCCTTGAACCATAGAGCTTTTGATCCGGGCAATGTGTAGGAAAAGCTCCCAGAAGCTGAAATCGAGAGCTGTTGTTTACGTGCAAAGCAGGTATCGACAGCTCTTCCAAATGTATGCCACATCATAGTCAACAGAGCCGCATCATGTACAGACTTCAAACCGGTAGCCACGTCAGCTTTCGCAATTAGATACCCAACGAGTACACTTAGATCATCCACGTTACACCCAGGAGCGTCATTGGTTTGCACATTTGCGCGCAAATTCCTCTCTTCTATGTAACATGCCATTTTGTCCCGAATCTTGGCAATTCTCTTAGGGTCACCAAGAGAGTTGGTGTAGCGCTCGCGAAGCATGTTCACAACTTGTGCAAAATACCCTAGCACTGTCGATTTTGCTAGTAGTCCATCCGCCGCTCTCGCCTTGTTGCTTTTCTTCGTCTGTATGTAAATCGAAAAAGCTGTTAGCAATGAGTACATGTTCTGGGTCGGGAGACTAGCTAATTCTCTATGAGCTTTATGTATGCCATCTAAAACGACTTTCGATAATCCTATTGAAGTGAGGAACTCCTCAAGCATCTTCTCCGCCGCAATCTCTTGCCCTATTGTGCCAGCAGGAGTGTCCAGACCTCGCGAAGCTCTTCTCATTGCCTCTCGCAGTGTGAATCCCGCGCGTAATGCAAGCTGGTCGGTTGCATGGCGCCTCTTCGTGAAGTTTTAGTCTATATTTACTCTTCAACCGCATGATTTTTTTCTCTGGTACCGACGCCTTTTACGCGATAATACATGATGTGCCTTGATTTTACTAAGGCGTATTATCTCGAAATTTCTTGAAAGCCGGACAATTCCGGAATTAAGCTGGAATAAACTACCCCTACCCCTAAATAGCGGGTTTTGGTGGTTTGAGCAAATAAAAGTACATGTTGTCCAGCGATTGGCTGTGGATTTTTTTAGCTTACAGTAGGGGTGGGGTCTCCGTCAGGAATATACTTATCCTACAGTAATTGTGCACTCCTCCGCTTACAAATTGGACACGTCGATGCTTATTTTTGTTTTCATTTCATTTCATAATGTTCGACTCCATTTAATAGTAGTAGTCACTGACCGTTGCGACCCACTCCAAAAGGGACTGATAGTTCCATTCTTGTGCTATCAATTTTTGACAGAGCTTTTAGATTGTGTAATACTTAAGTACATCCTTTTATGGCGCTGCTTGATTTTGGTACCAAATATGTAAATTATACATACAAATTGGATTGCTCGCTTGCTTGCAGTTCAGCCGTCAGTACTATAGTGGGTGTCGATCGAGCCGTATAACAATACTATTAATACTTGTACTGGGCGTCCTCACTGAAATCTCTAGCAGCGATATTCTCGGTTAGCGTATAATATATCGGTAGATGGTCGAATCTACGGTACCTGCATTAGTTGTGACTTCAAATTGAAGGCCGCTTGCTGTTCCGACGCTTCGTCGCTACGTAGCAGTGTCTGCACTGCAGTTAGCACGCGTTCCCGCTGCACAACTAGCCGCAGAGCCACGTCCGAGTCACTCTGTGCTCGTTCGAGCAACGCCGTAAGCGCTCCAGCCGCAGCTACACGCACCATCGAATACTTGCCATCAGCCACACCAAACGACCCACAGCAAGTATCAACCACACGCTCCAGTGCATTTTTGTCGTTGAGAAGCGCCTCCGCCGGTGCACGCTCCGCAACTGCAGTCAATGCCTGAAAAATGGCTTTGCGAACACTCCAGGCGGCCAAATGAGGCGATTCCACACTAGTACACAGCCACAGCATGGTCTCCACTGTGGTCTCAGCACTTCTGTCGTTCGTGCTCGATCGTGCTGCTGGCCACATAAGTCCAAGCGCCTCGAAAACGCATTTGATCAGTAACGGAGGCAACGACGGCTTTGTTGACTTGGATGAATCCGCTTCGTTCCCAATCATCCACTCAGCAAATGCGCCTCTCAGCGATCGCACATTGGAACCACGCAATTGACTCTGCTCGGCTGGTAACAACGCCGAAAACCTCCCCAGGTTCACGATGGCACTCTCGAGGTAAGCGATATCCTGGTTCTTCCAGGCACGAGCACACTCATCAATCAGAAGTAGGGACAGCTTCTGCATCCACTCGCCATCAGCAGTGCTCTCCCCTTTTACAGCCACCAACGAGACAATTGACTCCAGAATGACACCCTTGCCTCTCCAAAGACGACCTGGTACAGCATCGATTAATTCCTGCCAGATGCGCTCAACTTGCTCCATGGCCAGTCGTGAACGGTACGTTGAGCTCGCAAAAATCGCCTGCAATGCACGTGCCGCCTGTCGTCGCGTATCCCAAGCTGGATGGGCCAAAAGCAAAGTAATTGAGTGCAAAACAGCGTCCAAGGAGCTCGAAGCGTATAAAACAGTGGGTGGTAACTCGTCCAGCACGGCCACCCATGAGTTCTTCAGCGCGTCTGTAGCAGCAAACTGCCCGATAAATGCTGCAGGGAACACATGCGCGCAGTACCAAGTGTTGCGCAGATCGTCAGTCACCACGGTGCCTGCATCGGCGATAGGTGGGACCTTGTTCACGAGCTCTTTGGTTGCTAGTGCGCTGATCAGCAAGTATCGGCTTGTATAAACCTGGGGTGACTTCGACACAGTTTCTTCTGCTTCATCCATGACAACGTCTTCGTCGCTGTGGCTCTGGGGAGAGGGCGAAGGGCTGGAACCTTCACTAGCAGCCTTGTTGAAAGCGAAGATGCCCGAGCGCACGTAGTCACGAACTGTACAAGCATCCACCAGGGGACACAAATACGCAGCAGCTCGACAGTAGCTTTGGATGACCAACCCATCCGCTAATCCTGACGTCGCCGTCAAACTCGCATCAGTCTGCTCGGATGAATGACCTGCACCGTATCTGCTCTCTTCGTCTCCATATTGATCGTTTTCGGCCGCAGTCTTGGCACCCGCGTACGGGATAAACACACGACGCAGCAGCAGTTCAGCTCCGTTGCACTTTCGAAGCTCAAACGGAAGTTTACCTGCTAATGTCACTACAAAATTGGCAGTACCCACACGAGTGTTGAGTCCGACGCCGAACTTGAGCAGATTGGAGACGCCACGAACGAGCTCAGAGACTACCGCTACACACGTTGGAGAGTCGGCAAGCTCTTTCAGACGAGTCGTCGCCAACTCCAGCAATTGACCGACAGGTCCTGCCTGACTGATGGACACTCGCAGACGCTCCAGTTGGTCCTTCTTTTCCACGTGGAACTGCGCGTACTGCAACTCGGGCATTTCCAGCGACGACAAATACTCGAGAAGCTTCAACAGCAGCGGCGCCAAGCGGTCTTGCATGTCAACAGCCTTCAGCGTCTTCACAAGACGTAGCAATACGTCAATACTCAGTGCACGACAGATGGTGTTTTTGCTTACGATTCCATTTTCAACGAGGAACTCCAATAGTTGAGAGCGACACGATGCATCACTTGCAGCTACACGCAAGCTCAGTTCGCCGAGATAGCGATAGAGCTTTACCCCAGAGAGAGCAACCGCCTCCATGACATCGTCTACCGCACGCGACGCCGTTTTCCAAAGTCGTAAGAAGTCATCTCGTACGTCCTCAGCCTCAGATCCGTTAAGCAGGTCAATAAGTGCAAGACACGCAGCTTCACGGTACTTGAAATTCCGGGCGTTCTCCAGTCGTGCCAAAGCGAACTGGAACAGAAGCGTCCAGTTCTGTCGAAGCAACGTTTTTTCTCCTTTTGCTGTGCTGACAGTGGCGGGATTCCCCTTGGCAAACTCCCACAAGTTGCCCATGACCGCAGCCACTCTGCTATTTGCATGAAACTTGAGCAGGTACAGCCACGGCACCAGTTTCGTTTTGTTGGAGTAGTCTTCGGCCATCCATTGACTGCCAGCTTTGGCTACGATGGAAGCGCGGAATTCTTTGTCCGTCACGACGAACGAGAAGCTACAGGATCGCAGAGACGTAGTGGGTGTAGACGATGACGCCAATGACGCCCATATTGGGTCGGCGGTGCTCAAGTAAAGCAGTGCGTACATGAGCTCCGGGTCACCAACGTCTGCTGCAACATTGCTGACCTCACGATAAGCTGCATTCTTCACCGTAGAGCTTGATGACGACGTAGACGTAGACGCAGCAGTTGCTGGCGCTATCGCTGACTCATTCCCTCTATCTGTATTTTCATCGTCATCGGCAGCATCAGCGGTAGACGCGAAGGCTCGGAAACATCGTAGTCGAAGGAATAAACTGTCGCTGAACTGAACGCCCATGTCGTCGGTCGGTGCACGGAGTCGCAAGTAAGCAAGTCCCTTCACTGCGCTTTCCTTTGAGACTTCGTTCGCGTCGTTCAGCATCGTCACAAAGAACTCGTGAACTTCCAGTACTGACTCTGAATAGGCGGAGGATCCAAGCACGCTTCCCCACGACGTAGCTGACATTAGTGCATCGTCACCTCCCGATGACGGTCCAAGACCAGCTGCACACATACAGAGCAGCCAAATCGCAGCGTTTCGACGAACTTTCGGCTGTCGAGATCCAGCACAATCGGCCAAAACGCGCTCAAAAATGATGGCTGCGCGATTTTCTGCGAAGTTGTCGTACTTGGACTGGCGATCAGCTGCGAACTCTTCAGTTGCATCGTGAGTTCCGAGTGCGACAAGAACTTGGCCAATGTCGAACTGGAGCTCAGTATCCGTCTCATTGCCGAGATCCAGCAGAACGTTCAAGATTGCTTCGAGGCCAGTTGATGCCTCAGACGAGGTGGCGATTCCTGGTAACCCTGACACAGCTCGGCCGAGATTCTCGATTGCAATTCGCTTCAACGCTGCCAACTTTGGACTCAGTTGATCATCAAAATGGACAGCCTTTATCTTCCACTCAACCACTCGTCTCATACACCCAAGCGTCTTCACCTTAAGCCGACTCCATTCGCCAGCCTCAGAACCTCGCATGAAGCACTGTAAGGTACCACTGATACCTGTACCATCCATGACACTGCGTAGGAGCCCTACATGCTCATTTAAAGCAAGTTCACTTCTCGGGTAGGAAGCAAAGTTTGATCCTTCCGTAACTTTCCTCTCCAAAAGGTCTGCCACCCTTTGGAAACAAGACAGAACCAGCTGCATCTCTTCGCTTGACGCAGCATTGACGAGAGCAGAATCCTGTCCAAGGTAGCCCAACGCACTTCCAAGAATATACAAAGCACCCGAAAGCTGTTTTCCTGAGCACATGTCTGCTTCGAGCTTACTCAAGCCAACCTTGATAATGTCTGTCACGATTTGACTGATTGTGAACGCTCCAGCTCTGCAGGAACATGCTACAATTTCCGCAATGTTCGACAGGAACATGCGATCTTGGCTAACCACAACAATATCGTAGAGCTCCTTCACTTGACCAGCCAAGACGGCACCCACACTTTCAGCGTCAAACCCACACACTTCGACCAAAGAGCTTGCTGTTGTTTCATAGACCAACACAGGCGTCGCTGTGGTGGAATACTGGGACCCTGCTGTCCCCAAAAGCGTCTGTACAAGGTACTCCACCACACATCTCCGATCGTCAGCGTCTCCTTGGCTGTTGGAGTTGCGCGAGGCTTTCAAGATTTCGACACAGAATCGGGCGCAGCTCTCAGCTGCCCCGGCATCACGCATGCTCGCCTTCAGATCCTCCTGTGGGTAATTAGCTCTCAGGCTTCTTGCCAATGCCCCCGTCGATGGCAATGGCTTGGAGAATAAAGCTTTATCCGACAGACGTCGAGTCTCTTCGTCTGGGGCTGCCCCCAAGCGCAACACGGCAAAGCGCATCATTATGTCCTCATTTCCTCCAAAACCAGAAGTTGCCAACAGCTCAGCACACCACGCAGCAATCGCAGCTCGAACGCGAGCATAGTTTTTGCTGCCATCGAACAATTTCGATCCGTTTAGTAGCGCGACCAGCTCTTGGTGAATTGTTCTCCTCACTTCTGGTGTGGCTGCTGCCGCATATGCGCTTGCCAAAGAAGTAAACGTCTTTAGAGCGTTCGCCCCAGCACCAGTGCGATGCTCTTCTTCGGCAAGACAACGCACAAGCAGCACCTGGAAAGCCTGTTCCGATGCAGCGACCAGTGCGGGCGTGCGGGTTACAAGTACGGACAGCGCATCATAGACCCCTTGACGGAATTCCCGCACAAACTCCGCGCTGGATGCCTCGCTGTCGGCATGTGGATTCATTAGTAGGCGAAGCAGAGTTGGGAGCAGCACTGGGCCGAGCAAACCTTCGAGCACAGGGAGCTGGCAATGGTGGAAAGTCCACTGACACAGACGCACAGTTGCTAGCTTGATCTTGCTCGCCACATTTGGTGGTCGTGACGGCTCAGTGCCAAACATTAACTGGCACAACAGTTGCAACATCAACGGTAGGACGTTCGTTGCAGCTTCAGAGGCCGACAGCAGCGTCAGCGTCTGTAAAATACTCGCGTCGGCCAAGCGTGTTCGATTGGCCAATAGAATTGCATCCACAGCCTCGAAAGTATGGGAGCTCTGAGCCACTTGGCTGCCGAGCACCAACGCCATCAGTCGGCGCATCACATCTGCGTCCTCCAGCTCCTTCTCTTCGTACTTAATTGCACGGGAGAGCTGCTCGTCACTAAATGCCTTCACCGAGTGGTGGAAAGAAGCACTTCCTGCTACATAGACAGGGATCTTGAGTTTTGTAGGGAGTTCCATCTCTTTCACAAGCTTCAGGCCGTGCAGCTGACGTTCGTAAAGAGCTTCACGGTGTAACTCGGTCACTTTGACGCGTTGCAATCGCTCCACTCGCGACGTCATCAAGCCATAGGTCATTGCACCCGTAGTGGTCGAGGAGGGCAGCTCATATAGTACCAGGTCCAGTATAAAATCCAGCATCGCGCCACTGTTGGCGTCGCATTCGTAGACCTGCTCGCTGGTTGTCCCTACCTCGTCCTCCTGCTCTTCTCCTTCAGCAGCATTCGTCCTACACGGAGCTACAGTCGAAGCACTGACAGGCAGTGCACGCACTAAAAGCCTGAAGAATGATTCCTGGTTTGCAGTCGACAAGCTCGCGATCTTCTTGAATACTGTCGCCAAAACTCTCGTCTGCTCCTCCGTCGACGCAGCCTCGAATCCCAATTCTAAACACGCAGAATGCACAAAAGTATAAGCATAAATAACAGCACGAACGGTTGTTTTTCTTACCGATGAAGAGAAGGGCAAGGTTGTACGTGAAGACGGAGAGATCCTCTCGCTGCAGCACTTGGCACAGCGCGTCCAGCGGCAGTAAGGGGCGAGTCAGCGCCTGGAGACGAGCCTTGATGTGAGAAACGACTTGCAAGATCTGCGCAAAATTCAATTATGTTCGTAAGACATGATGTTGTCTACAAAATGCTGGTATACAACCGGCACCTTGTCCTTGAGCTGCTGCTCCAACGGCGTCGTCAGCGAGCGCGGGAAGAGCGTGAGAAGTTTAGGCAGAAGCGACTGCAGCACCTGCAACATGCGCTCGTCGTCTGCACTCGCCAGGCGGAACAGTACCCGGTTTAGTGCGTCGATTTCCTTCATAAGGTCCGTCATTATGCTGCGGAGAATAAGATAGTTGCGAGTCGCCACTTTCTTATTGGCGACTGTAGTCAGGTCCAAAACTGAGCCTCTTCAATCGTCTGCTTACTGATTCCAAGCAACGGAATAAGAGCTTTTTGTGTCTGAGTATGCAGACGACTGGAGAGCAAACCTGATTCATCGCCTGCTAGAATCAGATTACCGACCTTTTCAACGTCATAATCAGATTTTAGAATGATTGTCGATTACGCAATATGTCTGATTCAAAATCAAGTCTCTAAATCTATAATCTAGACCTGATCAGAAAATGGAGATCGTCACAATTTCAGTGCCATAATTAATACGCATGGGAGGCGAAGAGCAGGCGCTGGCGGCGACGGAGGAAGCCTGCCGCGTGTATGTGGGGAACTTGTTGCCGAAGGCCAAGGAAATCCACCTCACAAACAAGCTTGCGCGCTTCGGGACGATCCACAGTGTATGGATCGCACGCAGAGTACGGCCATCGACGTCCATGGACTTGTAACGATTCTTACGCTACCATTGCAGCCTCCAGGCTTCGCCTTCGTGCGGTTTGCAAGTCCAGATGCGGCGAAGCGAGTGGTTGATGCATGCCAGGGCGAAGGATCCATGGAGATCCTCGGGAAGGCTGTGCGCGTGCAAATGGCAGGGGGCAAGGACAGGAAGTCGGCAGAGCAGCAGCAGCAGCAGGTGATGAACACGAAAACCACAGCAAAGGAGAGAGATCAACGATCAGAGGAGAGCGGCGATCACAATCGGAGGAGAAAAGACCGCAGCTCTAAACACCGAGAGAGGTCCGAGGAAGCTCGAGGGCATCATCACGGGCGTGTTCGACGCATGCGCAGCAGTGAGAGACATCGAGTAATGGATAGTGAGCGACGACGGCACAGGAGGTCGAGGAGCCGCAGCTTCTGTACGAGATATGAAGACCGCTCGAGATCAAGATCAAGATCGGAGTTGAGAAAGCGAAGTAGGTCCCGGAGCAGAAGTCGCAGTTGGGATCGTGATCGTCGGAGGCATAGGCATTAGCGAGTAAGGAGAGAACAATCAGCAGGTAGACACGGCGTTTTATTTTTAAGTGAAGGTCTGCCCTGCACTGGTGTGCCAGACATCTATGTATGTGGTGCAAATTTGGTGTTCCGCTGCAGGTTTTGATTGGTCAAAACGTGCGACTGTAGCGGTAGGCGTCACGTTCAGAGCTTGTGGACGCGAGACAGTGCATCCCCAACAGCGCTTTTGATTGGTCAAAAATGTGCGCCTGTAGCGGCAGGCGTTCGCACTTATTGGTACCGCGGCCGCGATGATAGTGTATCCCTAGCTGCGCTCCTGTTTAAGTAAGGCCCGAGCCAAAAATACAGAAAAGGGGCGCGTTCGCACTTATTGGAACCGCTTGGAATGAGCCTGCTACTGCCACCGTCAGCCTCCACCCGGCCCACTAAATTCGGGAAGAGTCTCCATGCTCCCGAAATTAATCAATGAGCCTCCCCAAAATTAAAAAGAGCCCACGAAATAGCTCGCCAACATTATTGGCTAATATTAAACAAATTGACCAATGATCATTGCCCGCTGTGACCGGTGGCTGCGCCTCACACACGAAGCGCTTAAGGAAGCCAAGAAGCCATGCCGCTCTACAAGCAGGTACTACTGACCAACCTCAAGTCACCACCCAAGGACGTGGCGCGTGTGTTCCAAGACTGCGCGTCGCTTATCACATCCCAGGGCGGTGTGATCCGTGGTACGGAGAATCGCGGCGAGAAACGCTTGGGCTACGGCATCGAGGACCGCCGGTGGGGTGCCCTGCAGCGCCACTACGAGGGAAAACTCATCGTACAACAGTTCAACACGTCTCCTGCTGTGCTGAAGGAGGTGGAAGCTAAGCTTAAGAACAGTTTCCCCATCATCCGCTTCCAGACCTTCAAGATCCGCGACCCCTTGGACAAACTCATGAACACACGCATGACGCTGGAGGAGGCCCAACTGCTGCTTAACCCTGCAGCCAATGCTAAGGCCGAGCAAGCTGCCAGACAAGCTAAAGAGGCTCGCCGTCCACGTAACCCCAACCTTGCTGACGTCAAGCCTGAGGACTTTTTCGACATGGACGACGAGAAGGAGGCAGCGCAGTTCAAGCAGTACGTGCCCGAGTGGAAGCGCGACGCGCTCTTCGAACCGGACGTGCCCGCACACCTCCAGGACAAGCAGCACTAGTAGGCACACGATGGCGACATTAACGACAGACTGTGGACAGGTGGAGCTCTTATCGTCGTATTGCCAGTGTTTGGGTAGAAAAATAGAGAGAACCTCAAAAACAAGAGAAACACTGCAGCTCAACGCGATGTCGCTGCGTTCAAGTCACGACTCTGCGGCCTGCTGCATCGTGACAAGCATCTTGTTGCTGATAATTACGATGCAAAAGTGTGGCTGTGGCGTGACTAACATGCCTTTAACCCCACTTCAGCCGCGCTCGATCTTCTGCTTGCTGTGCAGTTACTTGTGCTTCTGAAGCTCCTTCCGCAGTTGGTTGCAGAACTCGTCGTCAGCCTCGTCGACATCCCAGTCGTCCTGCCATTGTTGCTTGATGTGTGCTTCCTTCTCCTCCGCCTGCCCGCTCCAGTCCGCGTCTTCAAACTCCTCAAACTCGTCGTCCTCCTCAGTCACCACCACAAGCACCGGCGCCTTCTCGTTCGTCGCGGGAGCCGCCTTGCCCGTGGGCGGCTTGTTCGTTTTCTCCGCCGGCTTGCTCATCGTCTCTGTGCTTGTTGGACGAAATCTTGTTGCCAACAAGTTGTTTGAGGGAGCAGTAAAGTGGTCCACATGCTTGTTGTGTTTAATGTGACGCACCTCACATTGAGCTTCGAGGGGTTTGCTTGCGTATCATGGCTGCACTTACGCACTTGCCGACTCGGACGCATGTGGCTCTCGTCTTTCGCCGTCGACGCCGCCCCAGAGCAGCACACAGTGCGTGCGCATGTGTGGAACATCCACAGATCACCACCGCCCTTAGCGCTCACTGCTGTATCCGGAGACGCACTCGCGGTATTGACAACGTCCGACGTGGCACTTCTGCGTCGCCTCCGCGTGGTGCACGACTCGTTCGTGACACTTCAATTCCAAGAGCGCTTCCACGTGGCGAGATTGCGCTTACTGCCGGATATTCCAGTGGGTGCGAGTGAAGAGCAAAAAGTGGAAGAGGATGGGGACGTGACGCTGTCGCCGCTTTTGGCCTTCAATCTCGGCATCCCCTTACACTCGTCCACAGCCACCTACGTGTCTGTTTCAGTGAGTAGTTCAGTATCCGTGAATGTCCATCCCTCAATCTAATGCCTCGCTACTATTATACAGTTGTGTATCCGAACTGCGTTGCCACAGGAGCTTGGATTGGTAGTGCAGCCATCTGCACCGTTCCGTCGCAAACAACAAGCGCAACCTGCAGCTGCTTCGTATGCAATGATCGCTCCACTTTTCGTCGCTAGTCTATCGTGTCGTCAACACGCTCTGTTACAGCAACGTGACGGACTGTTGGACGCTATTCGAGCGCACTTTGCAACACCCAAAGTGATGCAAGTGGGAGATATCTTTGCTGTGGAGCTTCGCGAGACGACGCAGTCCCATGTACCCAAAGAGAGCAAATGGTACAGAGAAAATTACGCGCCATACAAGACTGTGAAAGTGCCTGCTGCTTGTATGAAGCCGAAAGACGACGAAGCTGCCGAACCTGTGACAGAACTTATGCCACCGACGTTGGATCTGGACACTTCGCTTATGTTTTTTCGAGTCGAAAGATTGGACGGAGAGAATAAAAATGCATTGGCGTTGGCAGTGTCTGACGCTACGGAGCTTGTGCAAGGTGTTTCGACTTCTGCTCCGTCTCCTGACGAATCAACCATCAAGCAGTTCTTGACACACAATAGACATCGTAGTACTGCTCCGATCGTTGACTCGGCACTGCCTTCAACTACCCAGCAAGAGCTGTATGAGATATTATACCCAGCACAGCTGTGCGAGATCCCAGTGTCAGTGCTTTTAAGTGGAGCTCGAGGTGTCGGCAAGACGACGCTCGTGCATCAAGTGTCCAAGCAGTTGGGAGTTATTACTGTGGAGGTTCCATTTACGGAGCTCACGGGACAATCAGAGCTCCATCTGCTGGAAAATGTACGTGACTACGTGTCGAAAGCTCAGGCGTTAGCGCCCTGTCTCCTTTATATTAGTCACCTCTTCCCAGTCGAGAAGGACAACGAGGAAGCGGAGTTGCGGATCGGTGCTGTTCTTTCTGAGTGTATTCGCTCCCTCAGTCAGAACCAACACAGCATCCCATTGATCGCGTGCGTAGAAAACGTCAACGAAGTTCCCAAGTTTATCCGACAGTGCTTCCTTTACGAAATGCACCTCGAAGCGCCCGATCTTTCCAAGCGAGTAGAGTTCTTAGAGCATATGGCAGCATGTACAATGCTTGATGAGGGCGTGGAGTTGACGGAGATTGCACAGTTAACTGCAGGTCGGACGTACGGAGAGCTGTCGGCAATGCTTGCAGACGCTGGGAGTCTTGCGATTGAGCGGATTCTTGGTGATGAGACGGACTTCAGTGGTGTTTCGCTGGAAGATCTGGTGTTTGCTGACTCGGAAGATCTTCCAGGCAAGTGCTGTGTATCAGCGAAGGATATGGAGGAAGCAGCTCAGAACCAGCAAGCCCAGGCGTCTTCCGCCAACATTGGCAATGCGTCTATTCCGAATGTGAAGTGGACTGACGTGGGCGGTCTCGAAGACGTCAAGGATGAGATTTTAGATGTGGTGCAGCTACCGATCAAGCACCCAGAGTTGTTCGCCAGTGGAGTCCGCCAACGCTCTGGCATTTTACTGTATGGACCTCCAGGAACAGGCAAGACTCTCCTGGCCAAGGCGATCGCCACTGAATGCAACCTCAACTTCCTCAGTGTTAAGGGCCCTGAGCTACTCAACATGTACATCGGTGAAAGTGAGAAGAACGTTCGACAAGTGTTCGCCAAGGCTCGTAGCTGTCGACCGTGCATTCTCTTCTTCGATGAACTGGACTCGCTCGCACCGATGCGGGGCCGTGGGTCAGACTCTGGCGGTGTCATGGACCGTGTCGTTTCGCAGCTTCTAACAGAGATCGATGGCCTTAGCGGTGGTGGGAACGATCAAGTGTTTGTGATTGGAGCTACGAATCGCCCAGATCTGCTGGAAACGGGACTGCTGCGTCCTGGGCGCTTTGACCGGTTACTGTACCTTGGTATTTGCAACGAGAAATCAGCGCAACTCAAGGTGTTGAAGGCGCAGACGAGGAAGTTTACACTGGCGGAAGATGCTGATTTGGATGCTGTAGTGGAGCTTTGCCCCTCGAACTTTACAGGCGCTGACTTCTACGCTCTCAGTTCCAGTGCTCTAGCTGCTGCACTGAAGGATCGAGTGGAAGCTCTTGACAGACAACTCGGTACGTATTGCGTTGTTGCCAGTTGAGTTGGCTGACCCGTTCTGATATATCGTTTTTTTGTGCGTTGTGATTGTCTTTTTCAGAGGAGATTAATGCGGAGGACTGCTACTCCTCCAGCCCCATGACTATCCGTCTGCTGCTCAACCGATTGTCGCCTCAAGAGCTGCGTGTACCTGTTAGTCAAGAACACTTTATGACGGCGCTTGCCCAGGTGGTTCCATCGGTGTCGCCCGCAGAAATTCAGCATTATGAGAACTTGAAAAAGCAGTACAGTTCCAGACAAACTTAATGGCACCACAGGAGTTGCAGACAAAGCCTTTTGTTGGAGTTATGCGAGAAGGTGGAGAACCTCTGCCGTAAAGCTATTTTTTAATATATCCTCACCAGCCACGTATCGTCGTATGGAGCTCACTTTTCTGCTTTCATTTCAGGTGTTGTGCTATTTCAGATTCCATGTGTCACGTGGCTATTACATTACATGTAATTAAAGTTCGAACAGTGTGAGCAGGTGCAGATGGCTATCTCCACTTGGCCTCCTCTTCCACGCTGACCAGCGCTGCAATGTAAAGGGAGAGGCATGTCGTGCCAAACATCACAATTCAATTTACTGAGTAGCAGCTTGTCCGACTCAACCCTTTGGTCTACATGGTCCGCTTCACCCCCTTCGTCGCCCTTGCAATCTGCTCGGCTTCGGCTGCGTCTTCAAACGACCAGGCGTGGTGTAACCAGTTCCGAAGCAAGCTCAACATCCTGCCCAAAGCCACCGCTGACTGCTCCGTGTGTTTCTACGAGCGGATAAACTACGCAGGATCCAAATTTTGCGTCGGTGAGCGAGTGAAGAGCTGCACGAGGGCGAATCCGATCACAGCGCCGGGTACCATTGGGAGTATCAAATTCGGCAAAGGCTGCGACATTGTAGCGAACGTTCGCGTGACGGACGTGCCTTTCGATGAGCATGTTGATGTGATTTCGAAAGATGTGGCCAACACGGGGTACAACATCAGCGGTGATCACTCTGTCCAAGAAGTCTACGTGGAGGAAGCTGGACGAGCCTGTTTGCTGGGGACCCCCGACTCTGGAGACGGCTACGGTGTGTGCTACTCTGATAGCACGCCAGAAGTCGAAGCCAAGTATTGGAACTCCATCACCGAGCTGATGCTGTTCAAGTCGGACACGAAGAACTTCGATGTGATCCTGTACGAAAACCAGGACTACAACGATCCTCAGAAATCTGTCGCCCAGAAGGACGTTGCCCAAGGTACAGGCGCAATGTCATACCGCTTCACGGGGTACAGCAAAATTCTCGAGACCAACGTGGCTAGCTTCACTTCGGGAATGAAGGAAAGTTTGCAGAACACAGTGCGGTCTGTCCGGTTCGTGTCACCCGAGAACGATGCCACTCAAACAGACTCGACTCCCGGATCGGTTGCTCCTGCTGCGTACTTTGTTTAGATTTGTTCTTAAAACAAGAGCTGTTTCTGCGTTGATTGTTTGTGCCTTGCCTTCAAGAGTTGAGGATTGTACTCTTCCTTTGCACCTTTGTGCGTTAAATACCATACTTGCGCTGCACAACGTCATCTGGATGATTTGTCGCGATCTCCGAGCGTTGTTTGCTCCAAACCAACCGCGGGGGAAGAGCTGTGCTGTCAAAAAGATGTGCGTTAGGCACACGACTCGCTAGACGACGGAAATTGCGCGTGATCAGCGATGAAGCCGTGTCGATAACTGCTCGAGGTACGTCACGCCCATAGCCACGGCTACGCTTATTCACCCGCTTGTAAGCCTCCGTTAATGGGATGTCCAGACAGATCACCTGAACATCAAAACCGGCAGCCTTGACTTGGTCAACCGTTTGGGCGTAACTGGTGAAGCTCTTCCCGCTGCCGTGAAGAATTATATTCTTACGCGACATAATGGCGCTGTGAAGGTTTTTCTTGAGAATGAAGCGTGCCTCGTCTCGACAAAGTTGATACCGTGTCTGTGGACCTGGCAAGAGCTTCGCGTGAGGCTTCGAAAGCACCTCAGCAGCTTCAGGATCTGTCACACTGCGACTTTCAGGCTCATTGCCCAGCCCCACATTGAGCATAGCGTGGTAGAACTCAGGTAGAAGTGCAATGACATCGTCCACGTCAAAGTTTACAAAATCCTGCAGTGTGAGCTGTCCCATGAGGTCGAGATGGCTCAACATTGTAGACTTTCCTGAGCCGGGGATACCTAGTAGAAGCACAAACTTGGGAATGCTCAAGTCCTGGGGCGCAGAAGAGTAGAGCTGCTGGGCGATACGAGCATGCAACCGAAGTCGATTCGGAGAGAAATATCCCTGGTCGTTTGTATGCAGCTGGAAAGTGGATGTTGGCGGTAAAGGAGTCATAACATCGGCATCCAGTGGGTCTGGCTCGGAGTTTATCGCTGTTGGGGCGGCATTTTTGTTCAATTGTCGAAGCGCAGACGCTGTTCCATCACTCACATGAGCACTGCCACCTTGGATCTCACTGACTGTCTTCGCAGGGTTAGCAGTGGTCGCCTCGTTATCTGTCGGTACTACGAGCAAATTCTCCACTTCAGATGCAACTTCTCGTCGGAACGAGTAGGCGCTCTCCGGGTCTAATGTCGAGTGGGAGGTATCGAGAAATACTGGTCCACACGTCTGCGTCTCGAGGATTTTGAAGCCTTCCTCTGTGAGCGCACCCATGAACTTGATCAGTTTATCTGGCTCGTCAGCCAAGGTCAAGAATTGAGACGTAGAGGCCGCGCTACTACGGGAGAACGGGACTCCGTCTTCGTCGAAGTCTTCTTCGTCGTCCAGTGCTACTAGTGGATCGTCACTTTCGGCGTCCTGTTCATCGTGTGGAACGATCAGCTCAGCGCCGAACTCGTGTAATATCCGCAGCAATTGCCGCTGGTGACGCGGGTCTCGTCGGATTTGCAACAACAACTGAGAGCGAAGCAGCAGTTGCTCGTTGGACACGCAGAAACTGACAGTCGTGAGGTGAAAGAAAGTGACGGCCACGAGCGCACGCAGCCGTTTCTTAAGCGCCGGGAGCTCCCGGTCACGTAAGAAACACGATACGGTGACGCGTGAGAGCTCGGGTACCACTTGTGGAGCGCACACAAAGGCCCGTGATATTCTGGTCCGCGTAGCCGAACACATCTGCGATCTGCGCCAGCGTACCTGGTAGTAGCAGTATGTAATAATTACACAATCAGAGTTCAAGGCGTCAATTGCATAGCATAGCGTCCGATTAGAACTGCAATATATACCTGGACGGTTGACCACCAGAGCCGAGATGATCCGTTCTTGGAGGCTATCGTCTTTAGATTTGGGAGGGTGTGTCGTGGTTGTAGGTAATTTACTCGACGGAGCAGATGAAGATTGACAACGTAGAACTATATCGTGCGCGAAGGCGCTGACGGAGGGCGCGAGCCGCGCCCGTACCACCAGCCGTAGCATGGATACGGTAGAATATGAAGTTTTACTTAAATTTTGTATTGGAATCTTACAGCCAATGAGATAATTTTGCTGTGGTACTAGCCAATAGCTTTCAAGATGATAATGCTATTTAACCAATCAAATTGAATAGGGGTAGGCGAGTCGTTTACGCCAGGTATCACGTCCGATTGATACGCAAAACTAGCCGAGCGCCGCCGCTACGCGGCGGTAGTTTTTGTTAAATCACCCTTTAGTTTCCGACAGGGTGGTGAGTAGGGGTGGGACAAACAATGATTTCTAAATTGAAAATAGCAGCGATACTTTATAATTCGGTCCCCTCATGTTTTACTTTTTAAATTAAATTGTTTTAATGATGTAACGAAGTAAAATGTAAAAAAAATGTGTTTACATGTCAAAAATTTGTCGGAAAACGATATTGCTTGTGTAGACTCCATCTTCCTCCTCCTGTTCCGGGTATTCAATGAGGGCTCGAAAATTCGAGCGTGATGTAACCCTTGATAGGGCGACGTACAGCTGACCATGTGAGAAACACGGTGTAGCAAGATATAGCCCTAGCTTCATAAGGGTTTGACCTTGGGCCTTGTTGATAGTCATTGCAAACGCTGGCTGTACAGGGAACTGCTTTCGACGTAGGCGAAACGGAAACTCTCGAGTATCATCGTCGCTGACAAAAATAATCCGCGGAATTAGAGCATGCTGACCCCGCCGCTCCCCCGTCATGATTGTTGCGTGAATGACGTGTGGCTTTAGGTCAACGATCCTCAGGCGCGTACCGTTACAAAGCCCCAAATCCGGGTTCAGATTTCTCATCATCATGACGGGAATGCCTTTCTTGAGTATGAGCCTGTGGGGCGGGATTCCGTTAATGTTGACGGAATGAAGAAACTCTTGTTCGAAGACACTTCCGTCATCGTCTTCGACGGAGTCAGCAGATAGCTATTCATGAGCGGTCGTTTGAAGTCGACCCGAAACCGCCTCGTTGATGCGGTGGACCAATGCGTTAGTTGTCGTCAAGATTGTACGGTTGGCGAAGTACTCGTCTGTAGCGACATCAGGATCGTTCACATCAGCATACATGAAATCAATCATTCTGGCCATTCCTTTTGGAATTGTACCAGGCGCAATGTCAGCATCTTCACCTGGCTCGTCCGGAGGGTTATCCAGTAGCATATCACGGGGTAGTTTCAAGAACTCTCCACCCAGGACCCGGTCGATTTCGTGTCTCCCTTCTCCGACCCTTAGCAAGAACTCTGAAAATTGAGCAATATCGTCAGCGCTTGTCAGGTTATCCGCTGTTTGGACGCGCATGTTCTCCCAAAGCCGCACTTGTTGGAAATAAGGCCAAAGGTCGGATGACTTGAGACAGGCATCAATTGTTTCCGCAGGCGTGCCTCTCTTTACCACCGGAAGAATTTGCCGGAAATCTCCAGAAAGAACAAACACCTTACCCCCAAAAGGCTCGCGGGGGTTGCTCAGGATGTCTCGTAGCGTCCGATCCACGGCTTCAAATGCATGCCGATGGGTCATCGGTGCTTCATCCCAGACAACCAAGCTCGCCTTCTCGATCAGTTTTCGCAAATGTTATCGTTTGGAAATAGAGCAAGTCGAGTCCTTGTCTAACTTCAGTGGTATCTTGAAGGTGGAATGTGCTGTTTTCCCGCCCATAAGAAGTAGTGACGCGATATAGCTGGACGCAACTGCTAGAGCAATTTTGCCGTCGAGCCGCACCCTTGCCAGTATGTGTCGAAGTAAGGTAGATTTTCCTGTTCCCCCAGGTCCGTCAATGAAGAACAGCTTTTTGCCAACCACCGGATCGCTTACTGCGGCAGTGATTTGGCCATAGATTGCTTGTTGCCCAGCATTGAGTCGGCTTCCAGCGCGCACAATTTCCTCCAACGTAGCCAGGTGTGGTGTTGGAAATCCCACGTGAACTCTAGCTACAGATGTAGTTAGGATGTTCCCACAACAATACGTCTACTAGGATAGTAAACGATCGTTCGGGCGGACCTGAAGACCCCAGTTCTGCCCTTGCACCGGGACAAACTGGACCTTGTAAACTACTTATATAGGCCAACCAGTAAAATAAGAACACGCTACTAGCACGAGCAAAGCTAGCAGGTGTTTTGAATCCTCGTGGTCCCAACAGCGGAAGGGTACCAGGTACGGGTAAGCCTTTTACGAGATCACCGAGTGTTCAACACTCGGCTGGAAGAAATAAAAGGGAGACAATTCAAGCACTCCCAGTCGTGCAAATAGGCAACAATAAGCCGTCACGTAAAACCTCCCGATAATAATCGGCCAATACACAAAGTCTCTTGGCCTTGCCGGATGAACCCTCGCTACAGAGCTTCGAGTTCACCGACAGGCATAACATACTCAAACAAGCTTGACCTGACGCTTACCTTGAAGCCGGACGTCGCTCTGTGTGCTTGAGTGGAAATTCTGTTCTGTATTTAAGCTTACCCTTTCGGGTCTATTCCTAATAAGAAGTCCTAATCAAGTATACAAATATCAAGTGAACAATGATCCGTTATGGATCTTCTTGCATGCCAAGCGTCGTCTGCACCGTTGCATGAGCATCTTTAACGGTCCGCGCCCTGTCCCAGACGGTAAACGTGTCTTCCAAAGGTCGCTGAGTATTCCGCGAACTCATCCCAACCGCCACTGAGGGTTCGTACCGTAGATGGTCCGCTGAATGCGAATCCGGCCAGTCCATTATTAATAATAAGGACAGCCTGGATTCAGTGACATAGGGCCGTATCTGATATTTGTTGAAAACTCGGAGGTGACGCCGTCGAGTCCCTTGCACCTTGGCGTCTCCGTACATCACCCGACCGAGGGTTCGTCGCTTGAACAACCTGGGCGGTGTCACGTCTTTGTCGACGGGTGATAATCCGCAACCACGGAGAAATCACTACACCACAACTGCCCCTGTCGCAATGGAAGCCACGGTACTGGTGCCCGTTGTGACATTTCTTCATTCTTCAATTCACCATCTCGCTACCGTATGTCCAAGCGTCTGAATCGAGCCGTGTCCGACGCGTTTCAGCGTCTCAATCCTCGTAGACGTCGCGAGCGTGAGCAGCTGGAGGTACGTAAGCCCATCCTTCTCTTGAATCATCGGTACCTTGCTCATCACCTCGCATTACTCGACTTGTTTCTCAGGAGGGCAAGACCGAAGGTTCGAACGCCCCTCAGTCTGCTGCACTTCCTCCGACAGCAGCGTCATCAACCGGTCCTCCGGCGCCCTCTGCCCCGGACTCTTTACTCCCTGTGGTAGCTCCTGCAGCACTCCCCGTCGTCGCTGAATCCGCGGAGATGGCTCCTGCTGCTCCTCCTGCCCCAGCTGGTGGCCCCCCACCACTCACCGAAGATTCGCTGCGCGCCATGCTGGCTGAGAATACGGAGGCATCGGTCGATCACATGATGACCTCAATAATCCCGTACTTGACAGCAATGGCTCGTCACCAAGTGCAGCTCAGCGTTGCGCCTCCTCTCCACGGCGATATACACACTCAGCGTCGCCTCGAGACTGCCGTTGGTTTCGATGATGTCCTCGCTGCGATACAACCTGTCCCTGACGCGCTGTCGGCATTACCAGAACGAGTTGCCGACTTGGAGCGTCAGTTGCGGTTTGCTCAGTCCGAGGCTGCTGCCGCCGTACGTTCGGTGGCACCCCACATCATGGCCCGTGAGAACGCGGAGACATTCCACAAGGCTGCCAACGCTGAGATTGAAGCTTTACACCGCAACATCAAGATTCTCCGCGAGTCGAACGCCAAGAATGACGCCATGCTCGCAAGTGTTCAAGCCACTATGGAGCGACACGCAGAGGATTTGAATCGTCTTCACTGCGAAGTCCAAGCTCGGGACGTTTTTATCAGCACGTTGCAGAAGAAGCTGGCTCGCGAACGCGAAGTGTACAAGTCTTCTATTGGCGCGAATACTGAGCAGACCCGGAAGCTCCACCTCCTTCTGGTAAAGCTTGCCCAGGGCGAGTATGTCGATAACGACACGCTCAAGGTCCTCGAGAACCAGCAAGACCGTAACACTCGCCTCCTCCAAGCGAATCGTACCCTCCGTGCACACATGAGTCTGGCAGGGATGGATCCCGAGGTACTTCGTCTGGCTGTCGAAGGTACGCTCTTAATGTCGCTCCTTCCACCGTGTGTTCAGCAACTAACGGTCGTTCACAATCCTTCGTGATAGGTCTGACTGCGGGTGAGCTGGACCTGGATGCGCTGGACTTGGATCAGGAGACGTTAGTCGCTCTGCGGCGTATTCAGTCTGCCACCGCGTCTTCGGACAATCCTCAAGCCCTTCCGGCAGCGTTGGCCAAAGCAGCTCACCAAGTGGCCCATGGGAAGTCCCATAAGCGTCTTAGACCAGGTGGCGAGGATTCAGACGACGATCCGGACGACTCTGATGAAGACAAGGCTCCAATCCCAACGGACAAGGCCAGTGCTTCGATGGCAGCTGCCGGTCTCGGTGATGCGCCACCTGCCGATACTTCAACTCCCAAGTCGGCTCGTAGATCGCTGTTCGGTCCGAAGGCGTGGAAGAAGGCGGCCCAGAAGAAGCGCAAGAAACCCCGTCCTCATTCTCCTGCTAAGTCGCCACGACGTCATATGAAGACTCGGTCCAAGTCTGTACCGTCTTCTCCAAGTTCATGGTCGCCACCTCCTACACCAGCGTCTTCCTCGACTCCCGCAGTGGTCGACCTCAGCGGCGACCAGAGTGACGTGGACATGGGGACTGCTGATCCAGGCAGCGTCCCTTCGGTTCAAGAAACTGCTACAGAGCCTTCGGGTAAGGACGTGCACCCTGAGGATCACGACGATGTTCCTGTCTCTCCTGACGCGCCTTCGCCCCCGCCTCAGGGTCCACACGATGTGGCCAAGTCACCAGCTTCAACGATTTCACCTTCTCCAGCCGACATACGTGCTGCTGAAGAGGCTCTGCGCGAGGCCGAGGAAATGCGGCTCATGTTTGGCTCGAGTGACGAAGATGAAGAGTCAGACCAGACTGTCCCACAAGGCAAGTCTGCTTCGGCGTCTGCCGCGACATCCAAGGCAGTTGAAGTCTCGGGAGTGGTTTCTACAGCAGGGTCTGCCCCTGTTGAGGCTGCTCCCCTAGCTTCCGCGTCTTCGAAGTCGGCTCCGACCGTTCCCACGACTGATGTATCAAGCGTGTCTTCGCCTGGCCTTTCGATGGAGATTGATGACGATGGGAATGCTGATGACGACTATGGAGATGACGTGGATGACAATGAACCTTCGGTGGATGACTCTCCTGATGCTCCCAGTGGTAGCGGTGATGTTCCGCCCCCCACCGATCATTCAAGCATACTCGATGACGAAGATGTTGAAGATTCAAACAGGAACTGAAGTAATCTTGGCCCAGCTCGTCCTCCGACTCCACCTCGGCCAAATCCTTCGCCGATGATGACTTCCCCAATCATCGCTGCCGGTCCGCCTCCTTCGCCACCAGCAAGTCCTCCGGCACCAGCATCTTCTCTTCCTGTTCCAGTGTCTCCTCGTCCGCCTATTTGGACTCTCGATGCTGGACCTGGACGCATGATTACGGCAACCTACACTTCGGTGCCGCGTCGTGGTGGTGCACCGTCGGTTGAGCCATTGCCTCACCGAGTGTTTTCTGGTATTCGCCCTACGGTGCCGGCTTCGTCCACCCTGCCACCGTGGGTTCTTCCGTATGTGGACATGGAGTTTACCGATGCAGGCGCCAGGAAGTGTTTCGAGCGACTCTTGAGCTTAACGCTTTCTGAACCAGCTGGTGAGGTGACCGTGCGTACAACGTTGGAGGGTCTCCAAGCGTTCTTTGATTATTCGCATCCTGATCACCCGTACCAGCAACTTCGGCAGCTTTATCCTCTTCAAGCTTGCCTCTTTGACACTGTCGACTTCAAACCAAGCGTCCCCATCTCCAAGCGTGCTCCGATTGAGACCCGTCTCAAGATGATCTGGGCGAACCTTCGGGGTGACGGCGGTAAGCAAGGTGACCTCGGGTTCGCGTTGTGGGAGCGTCTCCACTGGCTTCCGTTAGCTGGTATTGAACGAGGTCTCGCTGAAGAAGCTAAAAAGGTTGGCCACGACAAGGAACGCTTGAAGGAACTGAGAGCTATGTTAAAGAAGCTCTTCAGTGAGCGCGACCGTCGTGCCGATCGTCTTCGTAACAAGTACCGTGAGCAGTACATGGCGTGGAGTCGCGACTCGGTTTCATCTAGTGCTTCCGGCGTGTCATTCATTCGTCCCGAGTTGCTTTTGGAGCCGTCGAAGCCGTGGTACCCCATTGAAAAAAAACTTGCCATTCGCACCTCAGACATCTGACTGGCTTTCCGAAGTTCCGGCTCTCGACGCTCGTTAGCCATGGCGTACTGGATGGATGAATGCGCCGCATCAGCACCCGTACAACACCACGTACTTCCCGTGCCAGCGTAATCCGGAGATCTTCAATCCTCGTGGTACACGTTTCGTGAATGTGTACCGAAGCGTGATTGTTGACCCGTCTCTGGATTCTACTGAAGTTATTCCGACCTGGCGTTCGTTGTTTGACTCGCCACCGGGTACTCCACGTCCTGCTCTGGCTGCTGCTCCTGTTGAAGCTGGTACCGAGGATTCGCAGGGTCCGGCTTCAGCTCCAGCTGCCGAGACTCAGGTTCTTGATGAAGAGGAGAAGGAGAGTGGTGACTCGGCTTCGTTGACACTCTTGGCCACCGCGGCCAGACACTTGGAATCGATTTGAATCCTCGCTGCACGTTCTACGACGTTCTCCAGCATCTCAGCTAACTGTTGAGGTGTCCCGCGTGACTTCGTTTTCAATGATCGCTCCGCGGTCGGCATTCATGTTTTCTTATTCTTAATCCACTTCCACAGCGTAATCATGTTCATGTTGTTCTTCAAATGCATATACAATTTGTTGTTGCAGTAACGTTCTTCGTCTGTTACCACAGGCTGCATCGCCCTGTGGACAGTTCATACGTGATCAAGTCACGCTAGTCTTCGTCCGCCACTTGCGCCATCTGCAGCCGATTCTCGCTCTTCTTGGCTCGCAAATAGTCGTACAGCAGACCTCCACATGACAAGTTTGATGATGGTTCCCAAGTTGTATCTTCATAGCCAACCCACTTGACTTTGAACTCGCGTACAGCACGCTCCGTGCTCGTCGTTAGTGGTGTTCTGTCGTCGAGGATGGCCTTGACTTCATATTCACCGGCAACTTGGTCTGGTTCCCAGCTGTCCTCAGGCAGTAGTTCCTCATCGAAGTCGAGTCTTGCTTCATTAGTCGCGTCAAGTACCAACCGAGTGTTCGGTCGACTGTTGAATTCGTTGACAGCCTTAAGTCTTGACACATGCACTACTGGGTAAAAGCGATACCCACTTCGATCAGGCAGTTCCAGCTCGTACGCAAACTCTTCCACCTTGCGCTTGATCCGAAAAGGTCCATGCCATTGGTGAGCTAATTTCTTCGTCAAGCCCGGTTTGACGCGTTCCATGTACAACCACGCCCGGCTCCCAATCTCAAAAAGAGATCTCGGTGGAGCTCTTGCAGGATCTTCCATCTCTTCCGAAGCTTCTGGAGGGTTCGCCGAGTGTTCCTTTCCACTTGGTTGAGGTACAGCAGCTTTTTCCAGTCGACTCAGGGCCTCATTATGCTTTTTAGCCCTTCGCTCCTTTTCTACAGCCTGATAATCTTTGGCCATAGTGAGGGCGACCTCATGTTGTCGATTGATCTCACGCCGCCACGCCAGTGCGTCAGACTGCTTGCCGAGTCCTCGTTTGAGTGATGACGACATTGCCCGCAACGTCGACTGCGCATCCCAACCATGAACGAGGTAGAGCGGCGTTTCCTTCCTCGTAGTGTCTTGAGAAGTATTAATAGCAAATACTAGCTTCTCCGCGATTTCGTCCCAATCTTGTTGTAGAGGGTCTTCCGCGTACACCCGTACGGACCCCATCACTGACTTCACCGAGCGCTCCTCCTGTCCATTAGCCTGTGGCCGATAGCTCAAAGTCGCTCTTGATCTTGACTGCATCATCTCTGCGAACGCTTGGAACACCTCGCTCATGAAGCGTGGGTCGCGGTCATGCCTTATTAATGATGGGGCTCCGAACCGTCGGTACACACATTCTTCGAACACTTGGGCAACACTCAGTGCAGTCGTATCTGACATAGCCTTGGCAATAACGAATCCCGTGAACGAGCACTGAAATAGGAGCAACGCCGTGTTACCCCTACGAGATTTCGGTAGTGGGATCACAAAATCCATCGAGACGATCTGGAAAGGTCGTTCGGCTAGCACGTTACCAGGTGAGTATCCACGAAGCTGTGGACGGCTTTTACTCGAGCTGCAATCTGGACATGACTTCACATGCTTCTCCACGTCGGCGTACAAGCCGATCCAATAATAATCGGACTTAACGCGGTGGAACGTTCTCACCACATCTTGATGTCCTCCTTCCAGCGAGTCGTGACAGTTCTGCAAGACCTCTTGAATCATCGTTGTTGGTACCACAAGCCGCAGCTTGGTCTCCTCTTGCCAACCGTGGTCGTACCGACGATTCAATCCAAGATAGTGAAGCACGCCGTCTTATGATAACACGAACCGGTCAGCGTATTTCCAGGCATTTCGAGCTTCTTTGTAACTCAGCTCTTGTGCTTGGCCCTGAAGCACCTTCTTGATACTAAACCACTTCTGCTCCTCGTCTTGTGCCACCTGTATCCGTCTGCGTCGTTCCCGCTGTATCGCTACCG